>NW_027526385.1:187390670-187973966 GCF_048455015.1 Haemaphysalis longicornis | reverse complement strand
GTTGTCGGTAGTAGAGCACACTGTACACAGTGGCGACTCTACCCAGCCAAGCTTAAACAAGAAGCTTCGGGTGTATGCAGCATTAAGTCGCAGCCGGTGTAACATGCCTTCAGTGCGTTTTGGCAGACTCCGGGGATACGGGAAATTGCACTGAGGGTCTAAAGCATGAAGAGACGCATAACTTCTCAGAGGATCCTGCCAAGCCGGCAGCTGGAGTTGCCATCCTAGGTCGATTGCAGCTACTTTGCTATCCTCGTTGGAAAACGGGATTCCAACGGTGATGTTGAGGTCGTGGGCTTCTTTGGCGACCGCATTGGAGATCTTGTTGACCGTTATACCAGAATGACCTGCTATCCACTGAAGAAAAATTTTATGTCCTTCGCGCACCGCACTTGAAAATATTTCGTTCATATCGCAGACAAGTTGATTGCGACAATCAGGCGGCTTATTTAGTAGTTTCAAGGCTGGACGGGAATCGCAAAGAATTACCCAGCGCCGAGCAAGACTCCGCTTATGTAAAGAAGTGTTGCTATGACAGCTGCTAGCTCAGTTGCCGTGGAGGATGTTCTGTGGCTGAGCTTTTCTTTAATGGACCGTCCCGCTGACGGAATCCATACGCCGATTGCCGAAGATGCCGAAGTCCCGGATCCATCCGTGTACACTTGGGTGTGGTCTGGATAACGGGTTTGGATATGCTCCAAGACAAACTATGTCAAGGCAGATGCGGGCATAGACGACTTTTTGCCTATTCCAGGTACAATGGTGCACACAGCCCATGCCGCGTACAACCACAGGGGAGTAGCAGGAAGCTTGGGTCGGAGGTAATTGGACGGCAGGACGTGCCCCACGTGAGATGCAGAAGCGGCAGCCAGTGGATGCCGCTTTAAATGTTGGCTCTGTCAAAAAAGAATGAAGTTGTAGTTTCTCTTCATGGCCTTTTTTATATGTTTTTAAGTAAGCACTCGAACAGGAGAAAATTCTGGCTTCAAAAAATGTGAGTAACTTTTGTGTCTGAAACGCTTCACCATGTGAAGCTGCCAGGTACAAAATAATGCACTTTGATAGTGGATGCCCGGCATAGTTTTATCGGATAATAGTAACTCTCAGCTAATAATGACCGTACAATTTAAAAACCGCAAGAAGAAAGCGGAAACCTTGCACCAGGTCTTAAGTATTTCGCAGGAGTTTCCTAGTAACATAACATTCCTCTAACCTGCGCAATTGGATGAAGGCGCAAAGCCTTCAGAAAAAATGGAATACAGCAACTTAACATTTCAATCTTTTGTTCTGGGCTTTAAATCTTCGAATTTGTTTTTAATAACTAGGATGTAGCTAAATCTTATTACAAAGGATAGCGCACACTTCAACATATTACATTTTGCGTGCTGAAGTAAAAGTGTAGGAGCCGCCGTAGGACTGTGTCATTGTTGTATAGGCAGCCTGCTGCAGTATTTAGGAGGACTGCCACTTGGCGGAGTTGTTTTAGTTTTATCAAAATTTGTCACATTTAGCTACTTAATTAGTGTGTGGTTCAAATCCAGATGAATTAGTTAATTATCGGCGACATCTAGAAATGTACCCAACTTTATCTGTGGGGTCTCTACAACTGTTTTATTATTTAAAGTAAATCTACAGAAGAAAACAAGGGACAGGATGTTCAGAAAAATAGATTGAATGAACTTGAAGTTCGTTCTAGTACCTAAAACGCGAAGGTACTTCTTTATAAAAGTTAAGAAACAGAAAGGTTTGGCATCCACTTGAATGCAGCCATACGGCTGCAAAGGAAAGTTACACTGTTTTATTGGAAAACTTCGCAGTTTAAGAAAGATTTGTTCTCGTACCGCTGAGTTACCGTACAAAAGACACACCCACACTATTCAAACATTCTTACATTTAAAAAATTGGAAGCCACTCTACTTTGTGAACGCGAAGTATTAGCGCACAGCATTAAATACCGTATTTTCGCGCGTATAACTTGCACCAAAAATGCGAAAATTTCAGGGGTGAAGCAGAGTTGCCGATTATATCCGAGGTATTTCCTTTGGTGTGGCTTCACCGCAATGCGCGTTGGGCCGTGGTGCCCCCACAGCAGTAAAAGCGACTATTGTCCTATTGACAGTGTTTAATTGGCACACACAGCTCAACAATATACCAACCAGAAAAAATGTATGCGGCAAGTCATCTAGTTGCGTAGTCAGCTGGGTAAGTTCTTTTGCAGAAACAAATGTGTAATGTTGCTTGACTGGTAGGTTTGGTCCATCCTTTTATGTATAAAATATACGGGCAATACGCGGGAATATGTTTTTTTAATCCTCGACGGAAAGTGGGGGTGCGGGTTATTCGCACGTTAAATACGGTACATGCGAAAAATACGGAAAAACGTACGCACGAAAAGACGGTACACATCCAGAGAACGTACACGTATTGTTTATTGTCATTTGGTGACGGCAGTGACAATGATTATTTATTACTTAGTTAAACTTGGAAGTAGTGGATTTTTATATTGACAGACAAAAATGGGGTGTCGCGTTTCCCTCCCGTACAAGTCCACACATCGACAAAAGAGAGAAATTCCCCAACATTTCATGCTTCAGCATGTACTAACTACAACCAGTAAATAAAAATTTGGGTAATGATACAGAAATCTTAGCGGCGAATTGAATAGAATTTTTGTTGGGAAAGTTTTGCTAAATCAAAAGGCACAGCCGTTTTCCGCAACTACACTCACCTCGCAGGTGCTCATGTATGAACAGCAGGCAGCATTTGTGCAACGTTTACTTCACACTGTGAAGCAAATAATTGTGTCAATAAATGATACACTGAGTAATTATAGAGTCGCTCTAGCGGCTAATTACCCTACAATTGCTTTTTGAAGAAAAAAAAAGCATTAGACGCAAAAAATAATGACAGCCGTTTTCTTGTGACCACTCGCGTTAACGTTTACTTTGCCCGAAAGTATTTTAACGCCTAAGGTTTGTTGACGGACACGAGAAATCTACTGAGGGCTAGTCGTAAACAGCTACGTATGAAGTGAGCTACAAGCCTAGTAGAAGTCGAACTTGCGTCCACAGGACATCCATAACATTCTTCTAGGGGCGAAACCCCTCAGGGGCTCGGGCTGTCGGCGTCTCGTGTTGTCGTCGTCTCACAAAGTCACGGTAATCAAACAACGGAACACTCGCTTTCGTATTTAACGTGCGTATAACCTCCCGCTAGAACGTTACATCTCCGTGGGCAAAAACGCTTCTAAAAGAGCACACCGGGACACTCGTTTTCCAACGCCTCGCGCTAGAACGCTTCGTACTTCAAAGACACGAGACTTTTACACCGAAACTGTATGCCTCTACCCCCAAGCGTATTCCTCTCCGTGGGCAAAAACGCCAAGGCGTCAAAAATACACTTATACACTGCGTGCTTCGCTACTCCTCAGGTTTCCGGTTAGTGGATATGGCCTGAGCTTTTTGTTTGCGGTATTCAACGGCGGCTAAAAGGAATCCAGCCTGCTGGGAGGTAAGTAAACTCTACAAAGGGTCTTGTTAAGGCCCGGAACTGCCCGGCATTAGTAGACCCACAGAGGAATGGGTTGCCATGAGGGCCGACGTGCTCGCACATTGAGTGAGCCTTATTTATGGGATGTATGAAGAGCAATCACGCAAGAACTGGAGATTGTAAATTTCCCGCCAGGGGACCTTCTCGGTGTGTTCTCGGTGCAGCGGACTGTGATGTTAAGATTAGTTAAGAATCAGTGTGTTACTATACAGTCGTATAATAGTAATTGGAATAACGTCTACTGCTTCATGCTCGGTATTTCGATCCATAGGAAAACAAAGTACATTGTAGCTTTTGTGTACTTAGAGCCAGTGTGTCGAACAGAAAAAAATACGGGTTCGGTTACGGTCCGGGTTCAGGTAAATTTATTTTGTTCCGGTTCAGTTCCGGTGCGACCAATTCAATCCGCGAACCGGTGCGCGAACCGGTTCAGAACTGAATTATTAGCAAGATGCGAAAAACCAGTTTTGTATCCTTTAAATTCATCATAAAACTGAAGTATTTTTTTCTTCACTTCAACTAGTGGTTTTTTTTTTAAAATGAGCTGCTATACTACTGTCCAATTTGAAAATCTAGGCCAGGTGTAACAGAAAATGTACCAGTCTCTTTTTCCCACCCCTACTGTGGTCCTAGAGACGACGCAAAACCACCACCAAGAGACATGAGTGTGTATTTATTGGTGCCCCTTGCTTCGTTTTATTGGACGGCTTGGATGCTAATAATGACTTAAGACATTGCCCATTTTGCTTGAATTACTTCGTTGTTACGTCACTGCTGATGCTGGGTGGCAGAAAATTTGAGTTTTTTCGGTGTTTCTCACCACTTCTTATGAAAATAACATCCTTAACGAGTCACCAAAGGCAGGTCTTTCAAATAAGGCAAGGTAGGGCTTCGTTTTCATGGTTCATTTAGAATCCTCGGCCAAGCCTGCAAGAAGACGCAGCGGAAAAATATCACCGACCACGGGCTGCGGCCGTTTCGTTATCGGGCTTACTGCGATAATTAAGAGCGAATACTGACTGTATCGTCATTGCAAAAACAATCAATAAAGAAAACGTTCACGTAAAGCGTGCAAACACACGCCCGCGCACACAACATGGCGTTTTATTCGCCTGTGAAGACCAGCTTTACTGTACAAGAGGCTACCACAGACGCTAGTTTAAATCAGCGAAACCAAACGTACAGTGCCCGACGCTGGGCACGTACACCTGTCAATTCGAAAGAACACAATCTCTAGAATTTCGAATAGATACGTATCTTCGCTTAGCTCACCCGCCGCGGTGGCTCAGTGGCTGAGACGTCGTGCTGCTAAGCCCAAAAACGCGGTTTCGATTCCCGGACGCGGCGGCCGCTTTTCTGAAGGAGGCGAAACGCGAAAACGCCCGTGTGTTCGAGATTTCGGCGCACGCTGAAGGTCCCCCCAGGTGTTCAAAATTCATCCGGAGCTCTCCACTGCGGCGCGCCTCATCAGCTGTGTAGCGTCGGCGCGTTAAACCTCATAATCAATCAATCTTCTCTTATCCCCGTGTAGTACGAATAAGAATCTTATTATCTTATTTCTGCGACCACTTCACCCTATTTTCCCCTCTTTCTCGTTTCGTGAGGTTCGCCTCGCTTGTATAAAGCCGATGTCTCGAACTAATAACAATCATATGTGCGTTGCGTCCTTTTCTTCCTGCGTCCCGTTTGTGGCGCTGTTTTAATTCTTGTGATTATGCATATACCTAAAAGCCAAAATTTCAACACACTTTAGTTGCTGCAAATAGGCATAGGCGAATGTAGGGCTTGAACCTTGGCTGGTACACAGTGCAACAATCTCGTGGACTGATTGCACTTTCACCGTCAAATGAAATGAGGGAGAGTGAGAGAGCGACAAACGTTTTATTGAGCCTTTAAAGGCACCTAGTGGGGCGTGGTGACAGGCGCACCGGCGACCGCGGGAAGGGCGAATTCTGTGCTTCAAACATCGCGCAGGCTGCCAAGAGTTTGACATTTCTTCTTCCCAGCCTTGCACCCTGCTTTCTCGACCATCAGCAACATACCATTGCAATTAGGGGCCTTAATTGCTGTACTGGTGTGCAGTCGTTTCCCCATGTTGTGGCTATGGCGTTGTGCTGCTGAGCCGAAACACGCGGGTTCAATTTCGGGCCGCGGAGGCCGCTTTTCTGATGGAGGCAAAAAGCGAAAACGCCCCTGTGTTCGATATTTCGGCGCGGGCTAAAGATTCCCAGGGGGTCAAAATTAATCCTGGGCCCTCCACTGCAGTGCGCCTCCTCGCCTGCGTTGCGTCGGCGCATTAACTAACGTCACAATCAGTCAAATAATCAAATTGTCACCATGTTGTGACCGTGATGAGCGCGTTCGGAGCATTTGATTCATTGAAAGCATAAAGTGAGCGAGAGATTGCGAAGTTGATGGCGCGTGAAAGAAAGAAGCCCCTAGTGATACTTACCACACGTTATCAATAACGGGATGGTCGAACAGTTTGGTCGAGAACTGGAAACCGGTATGTCTTTTTTCGGTTCAGTTCCGGTTCGGGTTCAGCCGGCTCACAAAATAATGGTTCGGGTTCGGGTTTAGTTCCGGAAAAAATACCGGTTGAGTTCCGGTTTTCGGTTCGGTTCGGTTCCGGTTCGACACCATGCTTAGAGCAAATCAAACTGAATCACATTGCTCATTCGTTCCGGTCTGCAATAACCCAGGAACGAGTAATGTGTTGGTTCATGCTGTTGTACAAGCTGTCCAATCCTAGTGCGAACATAGATGCATACCAGTAACCTGAACGGCCTAAGAATGTAAATTTTCCCTGCAATGAAAACTCGAACCCCGTTTCTTTTAAAATGATGGCTGAAACTTTAATGGTTAAACACGAATATACTTCCGATTCAAATGCAGAGTCTCCAATCCAATTAACCAAAGACCAAATTTACGACGACGCTGAGCTAAGCGGACGTGATGTTATGACTTTCCATCAATTAATTTGTGATTGAGTCATCTGAATATGCTGATTCGGTCAGCTCGATGTTGTGTTGATTTGGACTTTGGCTGATTGAATTGTGGACTTTGCATTTGTATAGAAGAAAGCTTCGCGTGTCAATCATCATCATCATAATCACTGTTATCATGATCCTCATCAGGTGCCCTTTGTGTAAACGTACGGTGTAAAGTTGGCCTTACTACTGTACATTTTCCCGTTACCATGATGAGTGAGAAGGAGAGGTACTCTGTAACATATAGGGCCGTAATTACGCACGCCAGAGAAGACATCAAACAAGGAAAACGTTGCCGATCATTAGCGTATGTGTCAAAATAAACCATCTTATTTCAGGGATTATTGAAAGCAACAAAGGCAAAATGTAACAAGGCGAAACAAACTTTTGCTATATTCACATAGCTTGCATTTTTGGTTATGTAGTGTTGACGAGTGTAAAGTGAAAGTTTTTATTCCTCTCTTGAGAGTCGCAATTTCACTTTTTCTCCCAGCCAGCGTAGGAGCGGTTGATGACCCCCGGTATAGACAACCCACAGAAACACGTCTGAACTGTGAATACTCTCCACAGATCAAGCCAAGAACACCACATTACTCCGCGCACGGTTCATAAAGTTCGCGCCAGACACGCTCTTCGAGCTGTGCCCGGAAGGCACGAGGCGCGTCTGCATCCCACCCAGCCTGGAATCGACTCGTGACTCCCTTTGAATGCAGCGCGCGCGTTCCTGTCGCCACAAGCCAAAGAAGAGAACACCCGTCGTTTTATTTTCCCTCGACTCAACTTCCACCACGTTTACAAATGCTGGCGGTCCTCGTACCGCTTCAGGCAAGCGCCGGGGGAGAGAAAACAGCGAAAACCCAGCAGAAAAGGTTGGCTCGGCTCGAGAACCTCTCTTTTGGTGCGCATTCCTGTTTATTTACCCCGACATCGCGTGCCGTTGTCCGTCTCGAACTCCCGCCCGCTTCGTCGCTCTAAATGTGAGAAACAAAATGGCGAACAAAAAAAGAACATGCGCGCCCCCTACCCGGTTTTCCTCGAACCTGTACGGCTGCAAGATAAACGAGCGTAAACTGGAGTTTGCCGCCGTCCACGTGCAACGCGTTTTGATGAATGGCTCCGTCGTCTTTCAGGCGGTGATGGGTCGCAGAGGGCCTTCCTTCTCTATCGCGATGCTTCCCTTTCTTCATTCGTGTAATTCCTGCTCTGCCGCATTCCGTTAGCGTGTTCTCCCCGGGGGCGTGCAAGATACCCCGAATTAGGTGGCGATGCAATCAAAGCCCCGTCGCTCCGACCGCATCGCTGGTTCTTCGTGTTTGTCTCGGTGTTGCAACTCCTCAAACTCTGCGCACCGCGAATGCGCTGTTTGCCGCGGGGAGCTGAAACCTCTTCTCCGGGTAGCACGGATCACGCTAATTTTCACTGCCGCACTTGCCCGACGTACGACTGGTAGCTGAATGCTCAAACGACATTTCTCGTTTTCCATCATTTTCCTATTTTCACTACCAGCATCGCAATCACCCAACCACTACCACTACCGTTACATTATGATGATGATGATGATGATGATGATAAAAACCGGTGGCGATGGCCGAGTGGTAAAACACTCGTCTCGTAAGCGGGAGGCACCACGTCCGAATCCTGGGCCGCCGGATACCCACCGATTTCTTTAAAGGCTAGAAGCGTTCCGTACCGTAGCTTGTCTAGACGGTGGAACAAAGGTTTGGACCTCGACCAGAAGCAGCCATGAGGGGCCATCTGGTATGTCCCTTGAAACCCTTCGGGTGGGGTCTGGAAGCGCTGGGCACCCACCAGATCAAAGGGTGCAAGCGCCCCTGTCTCTGCAGGAGATGAAGGGCTTGGACACGCTCTACCACTGCTACAGACGTGGTAGGTTCGTCAGGAGCCACTGGTCATCCACCAGAATAAAAATGGCTACAGGCGCCCCCCTTACGGGGGATTCAATGTACTGGAAACCGTTCCACCACGTTGGTTTGTACCACGGGGTACGATAAAGTGGTAGGTACTTCGGTACCGCTGGGCACCAACCAGTAAAATTGGAACAAGCACCACCTGAACCGGGGATCTCGTGCTTGGGAAGTTACCCGACATTGTCGGGAAATGCCGTGGTGGAAGGGGTAGTAACTTTTACAGCAGCGATGGCTCAGGGGTGCAACACTCGCCTCGTATGCGGGAGGTACCGGGTTCAAATCCGCTTACCGCCGGGCACCCACCGGTTTCTTTTATAGGTACAGGCGTCCCTGGTTGAGCGCGGACCCTTGAAAGGGGAGTTCACGTCTGGAAAGTTGCCTTTACTCTTGCGAAGGGGCCCCTGACCCTTGTCCATCTGGCGGGGCCCCCGGCCTTCATGCCGCGTTGCCGCATTGCCGGGGGATGAAATAGTCTGGCGGCATGTCCTGCCACAGGCGGTTACAATCTGAGCGTCCACCATGGCTGTGAAGGCACTATGTGCATTCGTGTGCCTTGGTGGCGCCGGGCACCTAGCGGTAAAATAGGTACAAGCGACTCCCCGGCCTGGCGCTCGGCCCTTGTGTGGAACTACAATGCTTGGGAAGTTCACCCAGCTGGTACGGGAAATCGCCCCATGAAATGGGGCCACCGCAAAAATGCAGGAACTTCTTTTTCATCGTCATCATCATCGAGCCGTCGTCGTATTCATGACTACATCATGAGCAGCACCAAAAACACCCGTGCCACCAACATCATCATCATTGTAGTCATCGTCATCATCATCAAAATAATCACACTATGAATACAATAACAATGATGATCACCACCACCATCACCATATTATTCTTCCTCACTTTCCTTCATCCTGCCTATTAATAAGCATATAAAAATCTGTTTTCATACAATTATTATTATTAAAAGTAGCAAAATTAAGTGTGCTCTTTACAGTTCACAGTTAGTGTCTGTGTGAGCTGTATGAGCGGCCAGCATATCTGCGGTTTAAAAAAAAAAACATCTCGAATAAAAAAAAAACATCTCGAAAATAAACGTTTGTTAATCACCGTGTAGAAAATTAATCAAATTGGTTAACGCTGTTCATCACAATTATGACTGTCACAGTTTGTCCTTCAACGGGGGCCGCACGAGCAGCCCTGCAGCCAGCAAACGGGGGTTTTATCACACGATCCTGATGGCCCATAATTGTAAAAAGTCCTCCAAATTAAGCGGCCTGGTGACGTGCGCTGTTGCCAGTTGGGACTGATTTTGCCACAGCAATCTCTTTGCGACAGCGCAATAACCGCTGTATTAAAAGTCATTGATCGATCGGTAGACGTTTGTTTCATATAAAGCCGGCCGGAAGTAGGCGTTTAAAATAGAAATGAAGGGAAGCGGGACGAAGGAGGGAGAGGGGGACCCCACACTAAGTAATTAAGGTAGGAGTGTTCTAGGCGGAATATTCCTCGCGTATTAATTGGTTCCGTCCATCAGAGTCACTTTGGAAGGGTTTGAATCCGAAATTATTCACCCTGCCATTTCTTGGAGCGCGGTATTGAATGGCCTCTGATGATTCCATGGCCAGGTGAGGACGTTTAATGTGCGTTTAAATGTTCTTTTACTTGGTTACTAACATACTTACCGAAGCTTTATGTCTTTCTTTGATTCCGGCAGGAGGGTGGCTATTGAGCGTGGAAGTGCGAAACAAAATCAGATATAGATATGTACCTGGCTCGGAATGGTATTTTGAATGTACTGCGACTGTAAAGATTGCCTTTCAGAAATGAACTGAAAACAAAAAAATTGGAAAATGGGGGCATTACTTTGTGCCTTTGTGCAACGATATGTCAGCGAAGAAATACTGTAGCATAGTATTGCCGTATGGGAGCCACACTAGCAGTCTGTCTAATAACTTTTGGCGGTATTGGTTCTTTTGTTTTGCAATATACTGTATGTTTCGTTGGCTTTCAACTTATTCTCCCTCAATGTAATGCCCACTTGGGCTCTTATGATGCCTAAATAAAATAAATAATAAATAAATCGGCGTTGAACTGCTCGGCTTTGGTCGTGGACATAAAGAGCGCACTTCAGTGCAATATATATATACTTAAGTTACAAGTTGTCTCGTCTTGCTTCAGAATATTGTTACGCGGTGGCAGGACGATGATGAAAAGATGTTACGCGGCGGCGGGGCAGATACGACACGAACTACGGTAGTTGCAACGATCTATTTACAAGTTCTAGGGACGCAGCTACCACGCATTGTGCGCGCTGTGGTGAGAGCGCAGTGAACGCGCGCCGAACACACACAGATACGGACGGCAGCCCCTACGCATGATGAGCCCTGTGCACGTTCGTACGATAAGCAGTGAGCGGACAAGGAACGCGTGTGGTGCGCACCAAGCCCGGAACATGCGCACAACGGGTCCGTCTGGTATGAAGTCTGCTCTCACGGGTGCGGTAGGGGGGAGGTGGACGGAACAGCTTGGCGGCAGCGGAACCAGGATTGGAGCATCAAGGGACAAACAACCGGACCGACGACCCCGGGTCAGTTCGGCCTAACCAGCACCTGGGGTGGAAGCACACGGTGTGGTTTGGTACAAGCACTCGAATGCCGCCGTGAGTGTAGAGCGAAGCGCCGTATTATTTTTCTGCACGACCGGCGCAGTGCGTTTTTTCAGTGTCGCGTGGTTTACATGACCGTATGTGTTACGAGCTGCTGTTTCTACTCATTGCATTTTAGATGCAAAGCATCTCTTGCTCGGGGCTATGTCCGGCGTCCGTCCGTTGTCCGCACCTCTCCCCCTACACTATATAAAAAAAGAAATAGATAGCGGCGCCCGGTTTCGATCCCACTCCTCTGTGACCGCAACGGGAGGTACGCGGCGCTCTTCCCACTGCGCTAGAAACCTTTTTTTTGTTTATTTCCTTTTTTTTACATTTTTACAAGTCAGCGATGTAATAAAATGCGCCTGCCATGTTTTGGCTGGCGGAAACTATTGTAAACATCAAATGATGTCAATTTTTGAAGCACTGGCAAAATTCCCGCGTCAGGATTTCCCACTTTGTACAACTCGCACAGATAGTTCACTTTTTCCCTGAAATATGCGCTCAGAGTTTGCGCATTGACATCCGCATGAAGCACCGCCATTCGAGAGCGCCAGATACTATACAATCCTAAAAGCATGATCAAATCATGAAGTACATCTTCTTCATTGTTTACACTGAGGAACCTGATTTCATAGGGTGTCGCCGGATACTCCTTCTTTACGGTTCTCATGAGGACGTCCGAAAAGAAAATGGCATCCCAACAGTCTATAAACACATGTTCTGTAGTTTAAGATTTTTGACAAAGAACGCACAAGTTGTTCCAAGCAACAAAAAGGCCTCGTTCTTCCATCCATGTTTTCACAGGGAGTGTGTTGGTGTGCAGTTTAAAAAAGAAGGTTTTCACAGACGCTGGGATTACAATAGCTTTCACCCTGGACAAAACATCTTGTCCTCGGCCTGCAGAGTGCACTGCTCGGTACAGGGATACAGGAAAGCGAATTTCTTTCAGATATTTTTTCATACCCTTCCTGGAAACATTTGAGAGATAATCCGAAGAAAACAGCACAGAAAGGAACCTAACTGCGTCAACTACTTCTTTCAGATAACCTCTAATTGTAGGCCATTACTCGTTACACACTGCGCTACAAAACCGAGACAGGAGCAAGTGCTACGAACACGCCTTATGTCCTTGACTCATTTAAACTACGTCAAGAAGATACTGATACAACGAAGGCACGCGAAGCTGAACGTCAACGGAAACGACGAACTGAAAACTTTAGAGGAGGATGTTAGCGTCTCTTGCTCGGGGGGGATGTCCCGCGTCCGTGCCCCGTCCGCAGCGCCTCTGATGATGATTGTGGCAGGATGCCCCTAGGGACTGGCCAACCAAAGAATCCATCACGAGATAGCTTCGCGTTCAACCACCGTCTTCATCTTCCCGTAGCGGAACCGCTGAAGACGAAGAAGGAGAAGAAGACAAAGCTGCGAAGAGGAGGGTGTGTACGTTGCTGTCGCCCCGTCCGCAGCGCTTCTGATGATGATTTTGGCAGGATACCCCTAGAGATTGGCCAACCAAAGAATCCATCACGAGATAGCTTCGCGTTCACCCACCGTCGTCATCTTCCCGCAGGGGAACCGCCGAAGAAGAAGAGGAAGAAGACAAAGCTGCGAAGACGAGGGCGTGTACGTTGCTCTCAGCTGGTGCACCAGTTCGCGAAATTCGGGTCCCTCCAGGGCTGTCTTTTTTTTTGCTCGCCATATTGCGACCCAGCGGGGGGATGCCGGCGGAGGAGGAATGTATTCGCCGCCATTTCGGCCCACGGGGCAGTGGGCCATGTTTTTGGGCGAGAGAGGGGCGACAGTGCCACAGCCAACGGAGGTCCCACCCGCTTGCTTCTCGGAAGAGGCGCGGTCCGAAAGACTGTGCTCGGTGCAGCGCGGGGTTCACGACTCGCGGGGAAAAGGAAGCGAGAAGTGGCGGTGCAAAGTCGTGCGGTTGTGACGCGGCGGCCGGTTCTGTGGGCGGCGCTGTCGCCCCGAGTGCGACGACAGCGGCGACCTCGGCCCCCGAGAATTCCCCTCGAGGAGGGGACTGTGCGCGGCCCAGGTGTGCCCGAATTGCGTCGCCGATCAACGGGACTCATCGCAGACGACCGGCGAGCCGGCGCATCTTCCCCGACGAGACCACCGACCAAAACCGAGATAAGACATCCTCCCCTTCTCCGCTCTTCTGCGGACTCTAAAATCGCCCTCTCTATTATCGTCCTCCTTCACGTAGACTACGCGGACTTGATTATCTTCTTTCTTAGTGTACCGTGTTGTGTGTACGGGTTTATGCGTGTGTGTCTAGCGGGCCTAGTGTTAGAGTAGTTGGGGGGAAGCTCCCCAGCCCGCCTATTGTGTGCCTTACTCCTCCCCTCGTGTTACGGTCGCCTGTTTCTTAAGCCGAGCTTCGTTTTCTTTGTCTGTATTACCCTCTCTGTCTGTTTTGAATTTCCTGTGAATGTCAAGTAAAGGTCCGTTGTTTTGAGACTGTTATCCCGTGCCCCGTCTCGTGCCTCACGCCAGCGGCCAATCAGGCGTGGACCTATCGCCGGTTAGCAGGTCCGAACCACATTCTCGAATTCGCACGTAGGGGGGAGTTGTTTGTCGCTCCTCCCGTCCGAGACATCGGCCCCTAAATTACCTCACACAATTCTGTGACACACCAACGTCAACAACCTTGACCTCACCAACGCTGACGGAGACTACCGATTCTACCACAGAGACGACAACATCGACAAGAACATGATGGACGAGTTTCGGTGCCTCGAGCACCACCGCCTACTCACCGTAACACAACAGCACTTGCGTGCCTTTGCCACCGGTGTGGACCCGGACGTGGAATTCCCTCTGGCGCTACTTAACACCAGATCACTCAACATAACGGCAACGCAATGGAACCACAGAGAACCCCCATGATGCTTCGCATCCTCATCAGGGTTCCCCACGGGAAGATGGTGTAATTTTTTTGTTTTGCTGCCCCGGAATAAACCGGTGATTTCTGTTTCTTCTGTGTCGGCGCCACATCTCCCGGCTGGATCCGGGTCGCGAATCCTTCGCTCATGAAGGAGGTTCCGCGAAAGTATGTACGCCGTTTGTAAAAATTTCTAGGCCAATCTTAAGCCTTATGGAACACAAATAATTCAAATATTAAGCTTTACCCTTAAATGTGACAAAATTATTTGATGAAACTAAGAAGGAAGGGTGTTCTTTCTAGATTTTCAGCATCAAACGTTTCGGCTTAGCTCGAGACGTAAACTTGTATCGTATTTTTTGCAGCCTGCGCACTTCCGGCTTCGCCTCGAAAATTTTTACAGAGACTGTGCAAAGCGGCCGTTGTGTAAGACCAGGCCAGGCAACGTGACCCACGCAGTTTCGTCGTCGTCGCTAATGTTGGTGTACGACGGTAGGCGCCACTGCGTCTTCATCGCCGTGTCATGGCGTGCCAATGTAATGCCCTGAAAACTGCGGCTGATATTTGCCATACTGCGCGTCATAGCCCTTAAACAAGCTATAATTCAGCGATACAAATTATGATGATGAAGAAACTTCATTGCGTTGTGCCCAGGGGGAAAAATAACACTTTCGGGAGGTGTTAGACGAGTCCTTTATATTTGCTTATACAGTAGAATCCCGATAAACGGAGCTTCAAGGGAGATAAAAATTAGTTCCATTTCACAAGAGTTCGTTTAGTGAGAGAGGTGTGCAAAAGTGCAAATTTGTATGCGATCCCAGTCTTAATACCATTTCATAAAATTCTAAGCACTCAATTGATAGTTCTTCAGAAAATAAGGAACATACAAGACCTTTAGGCATAACAATCACAAAGTTTATTTGGCAACAGTTGGTCACTGTTCCCTCAAAAATGCATTAAAGAGTCGCTTTAGAAGTCAAGAATGATGTCCTTTCTTTTCTAACGCAAGTGCATGGTGTGCAAGCCGCAGGCCTCGAATGTGCAAGTGCTTACGAGCCAACGAATCTGTAGAAGACGGCAACGCGGTAATGAAGCACGAATAGCACCACGCTGGCACAAACGAGGCGGCAGGAGCTAAGCCCTGTAACCTCGAGGACTTGAATGTAGTCTGAACGACTAGAACAAGAACTGTTATATCCCATACGTCGCGCTAACACGAATGAATATTAACGACACCAGGCATACGAGGCCAACGAGGCAAAAAAAAAAAAAAAAACGAAAACAAAAACTAAACACCCTGAACCGGAAAAAGCTGATGATATTGGCTGTGGGTTTTACAAAAAGTTTTATTTTCTGTTCCGTCTATAGGATGAGGCGGAAATTTTTGATCCGATTACCGAAAGTTCTTTTTTTTTTACTTTATCTGAATACAAAACCAGCCAACTTACAGGATACAGTTCCGTTTAAGCGGCAATTCTGTTTAAGTGATTTCCGTTCATCGATATTCTACCGTATGTTCAAAATCGCCCTCCAGAACACCTGAAGGAGTATTGCAGAAGAAGAGAGGGAGAATGACAACCAACGCGCCAACGTCACCTACGAGACACTGCCGAGCAAAAAATGTTTGTCGTTATTCGTGCAACATGTCGTTGCAGCTTATTACACAGTCTCAGGGTTTGGAGAAGTGGAGAATATTCATGCTATATTTTTTTTCCCCAGAGCAAGTGGAAGAAACACTTTAAACGGCTGATCGGTGATGGATGTATGTTTCTAGATTGCGCGCGCACACGAACATGTCAACCCATGGGCACGCACATTTATAAGCAGGTTCCTCCACGTTTCTCCCTTACCCACCAACTCCAAAGTCAGAGGTTACACGCCTGGCTCCGTCATTTATATACTGGGTTTACCGTAGTGTATTAGCCGATGTGCCGACGATGCAGTAACCTTTGTTTACCTTTTTTAAGCCTTCTGAACTACACCACAATTGTAAGTTGATTTTCAGAAAGAGACGCCTTTGTCTTTTTACTGTGTTCAAGCGCAACATACCCAAAGCAATTTCACTGTGAAAACCTTTGCTGAACGACTTTCCACACGCGTTTTTTGTTAAACAAGAAAGAAGGCAGGAAAGCCTACAAAACATTACGGCCATCCGAAAATCGGAACACTTAATGGGTGTTCCGGGTGAAACTTTTTGCTGTGTAACGAGCAAAACTTGAACCTTTCTTCAGATATTACTAAGCTGTAAGGAAAGCGCACAAAGAAAAGACCATTAGCGGCTCGTATTCGCAGCCGACACTGATAAGTCCGCAGCGCCGCGCACCCAAGGCCAAGGCTGCGGCTATTATAAGCGGGAACATTCCAGTCGCCCACCAGGCTTCTCGGCTGCTATGCGCCCATAATGATTTGTGGAGCCAATAGGGCGCCAGATGTGCGGGCAAAAAGCGAAAGGAATTGCTGCACGAGAAAAAAAGAAGTGCTCCCTCATCTCCGGCTCTTTTCTGCGCTCGTGGTAATGACGCGTCATTCTGCTAGAACGAGGTCGGCCTTTATAGCATTCGAGAATTTCGCTTGAGAGGCAGAGACGACCGTTTATTGCTGCCATCAAAAGAGATTATTAGGAGTACAACTTCTCGTTCGCACGAACCGAGGAATTTAACGTTTCCTTTCTAGATTTCACGCTGCGCCGACTGTTTTATTTGATGCGGGGTGCTTCATCGGAGGCATCTCCATCTGGCCCCCTTACCTCAATAAAGCCATTCTCTCTCTTCTCTTTAACGAAGCCCTACAACGCATATTAAATTCGCGCTGTATAATTTTTGGTCTGTAGCTCCTTGCAGAAACTTTGTCTTATCTCCTATCTGCCCACCGGCTGGAAAGGAAGATCTTCCTTGTACTGAGTAGATCAATTTTGCTCTAAAAGTGACCAACCGTTTGCAAAATTTACCCTACAAAAAATGAAACATCCGACCCACAGATACAAAGGTAGCTTTACGGACGTAGTTCACAGCATCGCTGTCAGCTGACCCAGCCGCCAACAGTAGCGTAACTAAAATACGGAAGCCTTCGATGTTTCATTACTGAAGAACCATTGAATGGCGTACCGCGTACCGCAAATCGGTTTGTTTTGAAAACAGCACAACGCCACAATAGAGGTGTGCTAATTGTTCGAAGATTACTCTGGGTTCTTTGAGCATAAGGTTTAATCATATGTGCTTCCAGTCGGAAACAGTATGTTTTCATACTTTGTGATTCCGGCACCTGTTGAGAGAAAAGAACCCGTAATCCGAGGCCAACTTCGCTGCACGTGTCAGGGCCTCGCTAAGGGAAGTGTATACCCCGTGATTTCTAGTCTCCCTTCACCCCAGAGGACTGCCGAGCCGCCGAAAGCAGGAATTTGCCCGCCAACTCCAGGTAATTCCAAAATTACGGATACCGTTTACATAAAACCTGCCAGATTTTACGTGTACTGCGTGCGTTTGTATGTGTGTTCCTGTCTATGCGTTTGAGTGCCGGTGTTAACATCATCATCTGCGTCGTCGTAGTTGTTACCATTAGCCCATATTTACGCCCAGTGCAATACGAAGGGCTTCCCCCAGTCGTCCAAGCACACGCTGTCTCAATCCCTCGATTGCGGCCCGGAATTTTCTGGCATCATCCATCCGTCAATTTTTCTGCCTTCCTCTGCTTCTACTCCACTCTCGCAATGCTTCCGCTTATCACCGTGGTTCGCCCCACGTCCTTTCTCTACATTACAATCACGGCACAATTCCGCTCTTAATTTGACATCGAATGTCTCCCATGAGAGCGGGCTCCCTAATCCGAGACTAGTTTTCTCTAAGACTTAATTCTACCATTGGGCTTCCCATATTTCGTTCGTCCGATCTGAGCGTTCAAAGCGTTCAGTCAAGGGGTTCAGCAAGGCACAGGTTTCTGGCACGTAAGTCACAAGCGGGATTCCGCACTTTTCTCAATCGTGACGCCCTTTCTTTTCTAATAAACGTTTATCTCTGTCTCTCTCCTCAGTGACAAAGGAAGCCCGCTAACCTTCATATTTTGCGAGAGATTGCCCTGCCGCATAACGGCCCTCGCAGGCCTTGTGCTACACCTGGTTTGCGGAGAAAAGCGAGAAGAGACCGATTCCGGGGGCCCCATATCCAACGCTGGAGGCCTTGGAAAAGCTTCCTATTGTTCAAAGGACGAAAAAGTATGTGTTTTATTGATTTCACGTGAGAACCATCTCGTTTCCCTTGCACCGTGTGTGCAATGTTCGCAATCATAGCTCAAGAAATAAAAAAGGGTTTAGGTTTGTGGCAAGTCGTTTTCAGGGCCAGAATGGTCGGGCTTCCGTGGAATATGGGCTGCGGTCGTTAACGGAGCATTGCTATGATCAGCCCCGTTGTTGGGGCCACTCCCTAGGCTAAACACAGACGGGGTTCGATGGCGCATTACTCTTCTCGGTCCATTTCTCATGATTAAGAGCTGTTCAGACAGAGTTGTGGATGATAAATCTTTCCCCCGGGAAGCCTTTATACGAGAGCAGGCGTAGTGAGAACGACGGCCTTTTTCATCACACATTGAAAGAGATGGCAGTAGCTGCCATTTTGCTATCAGGGAGAAACATGGAATGTGTTGAAATTTTGCCTAACTATGCAATTACCAGCGAAATGATGCTTATATTGCGAAAAGGAATGGTACGTTTGGTAGGCTTGTCTTAACCGTCCACGGCTTAAGTTAAATTTCCAAACTTCCAACCCTTAAACTTTATTTAAACTGCTAAAAAAATGAACAGTAGACCTAAAGTAGCACCTATGGCTTGATCATTGGCAGGAGCTCAAAAAGGAGCGATACCTTTGTCTCTTACGGAGTTGGAGGGCAGCGCAAAAAAATCGTTTAAGAAGGCTGTTTGTTCGTCTTGGTCGGATTAGCCTGGTGAGGTCTAACACTGTGCCGTAACCGTTAATACTACAGCAAAGCTGCAGTAATCCTCCGTCAAGTCGTACACAGCCATGTTATATATAACCCCTTTCCACCGCTGCCGCGAAAATGGCTGTTAAAGCCGCAATATTCCTGTCTGAAAAACGGCCGTTTCGGGTGCTTTTGCGGTCTATGGCATGGCAGCAATTTATTTGGTTACACGTTTCTTTAGCCAGTTGAAATTTGTCCCGATAATCTGCCAACATCGTTGTGGGAGCGTAAATGATCGTTCTTTTGTTTTTAGAGGAATTTACTGATTCAACTCTAGCCTGAAACAGGTCGCGCGGAAGTTTAAGATCAGCCGTTTTTGAACAAATACACAACGTATTTGCATTAAATGGCTCTTCTTACGTACTCTGAAGGCAAAAAAAGGAATCCACATCTCGCCGTTTGTTTTCTTATTCAGAAAGCCAGTACATCCTGTATCGACAAAACGGGATGGAGACTGTTCTAGTCACGCACTGTATAGAGGAAGAACATGTAGAGAAAAGAAACCCAGAAGTTATCTCCGGAGATTGTCATTAGGTTGGAAACGTATATTGTTTGTCTTAAGTGAAAAATTGGCACCATTACGTTTAATTTCTCCAGGTTTGGCACATTTTCTTAAAATTACATGCATTTTCTCGGCGTCTCCATAAATTACTCGAAAACACTTGCAATTGCCTGCAATTGCTTGAATTGTAATTCACGTCAGAAATTCTAGAACTAATTGGAATTGGGTAGGTTGACAACTTGCAATTATGCGTAATTTCACGTGACAAGAAAATTCCTAATAAGGCGAACTTTTCGAGCACTCGTGGGCGTGTGGGCGTGTGCGTGCGTATGTTTACATGCGTCACTTCTTGCCCTGACGGCCACGGTTTGGGCGCATGCAGCTCCACTCGGGATAGGCTAGCCAGCCAGCCACACCTCTTAATTAAGCAGTTGGCAGTTCCCAAAGAATGCTGAGCACAAAATAATACTATCAAACAAAGAGGAAGAAAGGGTTCCCCTATGCTGAGCTTAACTGTCGCATTTAGAAGTGTATGGTATTGATGTAACCTGCAGATATATTTAAAATCATGGCTGTAGCTGTCAACATTGTGAGTGGTACAGCCAATGTTTATGGCAAGACACGCCGAAAATATGCCTGAAGTGCTCTAATGAGAATATCACACGGCATTTTCAGCCTTGTGAAATTTAGCACTTCCGCTGTTTCTTAAGAAACGAAATTATCTCCCATTTTTCTTCGGTACACGAAAGGTGAATGCTGCTACCGAACATTCATCGATTAGCGTGAGACCATTTTGTTTCGTTTACCCTCCACTTAAGCAAAACATCTTACTTGTGTTCCATTGCACGAGCTACAACGTTGGACACTTTTGTTTTCTTGAGTTTGAAATACTGGTGATTAAAGTTCTTTCATGCGCAGCATGCATATCTGGCGTGCGATGAAGAAGCAGCCACGCCCGGTGAAATGTTTAAGAATGGATAGGATCAGCTAAGGCGGTCAGAATGTAGGCCTATGACTATGTAGCGCTCCTGCTTAACAGCGCCTTGGAAAAGACGGTGCATGGTTGCAGGACATTCAGTGCTGGTTGATTTGTGCAAACCAAACTACACGCTTCGTGGGATGCTGGACGTCTGATTGCGTCGTCTATTACGTGAGCGTATTCTTTCAATACAGTTAAATACATTGCTGTATGATTAGTACCTGCCTTGTTCGGTTTCCTTGTTCGAGGTGGGTTGATGAGCTCAAACAATGACATAAATCTTGAAATGCCGAAGTGGAAGTGTTGTAAACGCATAATGCTACCAAATAGTTGATTCAATGAAAAATAAAATGGTGCTTTTTTCACAACGAATGAGCCCTGTAACGTGAACTTTTGCTGATTCTTGAGTCGTGAAGAAGTCTCAAACTTTGTGCCTTCAGTAGAACCGGGACGATGAGAAAACGGCGTCTGGAGCCTACTGTACCGCCGCCGTTGGTGATTGGGGTAATAAATTCGGCTTTGTCTTTCTAACAGAACCTGAAGACCATGACGTTCTTGTCTAAGGTTGCTTACTCGCATCACCGGAGCCGCTTCTGCATAAAGGCCGCGGATTCGATTTTGTTTAGGTTGCATTACTACCATGAACGCCACCATTGTATCTGCCTGCTGCGCATTTAAGCCGAACACGCGTAATGTTAGTAAATCATAATGGTCAGCCACCTGAAACTTTTCGCTCCGCGAAAGGGACCGGAACTATGTGATGGCAAACCTTTGGCAGATGAGGTGAACTGTATAACTTGTCGCGTGACCTTTACAAATGAGTGGTGTCTGCAACGTGCCTCCCCTTGTTACTCAGCCTTTTCGACGCAACAGCTTTCGCCTAATTTATTTGGCCACTCCAGACACTTCTAAGCCAAGTTCACATGATATATCGAATTTTATTTTAGGCCATTTTGCCGTGCCTAAGCGTCGTACCCCATCGTTCCTTTACCAGCTATAATGTCGGTGCCCAACAACTCCTACGCCCTCGTCTATTTGAGTAAGAATATTTGTGAGGGATAGCGCTGAGCCGCATGGCGAGAAAGAATGAAAAAATAGACGTGCATTTACTAGTAATGCCACTTAACGGACACTGCAAATCAACTCCTGTACGGACGTCGAAGGCTAGTATACCCCAAGTGGTCTTGCCGGGTATGAGTAGAGCATTTCCTTGCACGTTTACTGAGGTCCACTGTCCGGCTGAATCCAATTGTTCCTATAAAAATGATGGGGAAATCCCTGGTGCACGTTTTAAAAGCTGGAAACTAGAGCTGAATATGAAACCACTCGTGTTTGTGTGGAAAATAAATCACGTTTTCTAAAGGGATATGTACGAATTCCGCATAATTAATCCAAAGGGGAGCGCAGAAACTGCCATTCATCGTACCATGATGCACAACCAATGGCACTTACAGGGTTCCATCCTTTGTTGTTCCTGTGTTTTCTCAACTAATCGCTGCATCTAGTGTTAGGCATCATTTAGTATTTTTACCCTGCCTCGGAAGACAAGTCATTAGTTGTGCCGGCTATTTGTTGCACCTCCTCTAGATTCCATCCCCAACCAATCTCCCTTCTTTCATTTGAGCTGTATGTCCGTCACTTTACGTAGTCTTTTCATTCCTAGCCCTAAATACATCCTCATCTTCTCTGCTAATGTTGTAGCGAAGCTTATCTAGCAGAATATATTTACGCGAAGTGGTGGTGGGTGCTCTGGGTGGCGGGCGCTCCTTTTCCGCCCTCGCAAACCTCCAAAAGTTGGCTCAGGCTATGGCTGTTGCTGACGTCAAAGTGACGTCGACAGAGTAGCAGACTACAGGTGTTCGGATAAGAAATTGACGAAAAGTGCGCGGTGTTATGATAAAAACCGGCCCTGAGCATATTACTCCTTTTTTAGGCAGGTTTAGCCACCATTGACACTCCATCAAGCGAAGAAAACACTTCACTGTCATGCTATATATATATTGTAGGCTCCTTCATCTTCCGGATGTTTGCCGTAATGCTTCTAACGATGGCGAATCGTCGTACTGTTCAGGCGGATGCACTTGATCACACTCGTATGGGGTGTTTCTTATTGCCAGGAACTGTGATCTGGTTTGAAATTGGCGCCCGCGTGCGGGGCCCAGCACGTAGAAAAATAGCGGGAAACTCGGCGTGATGACACGCGGAGGAGACAGACGAAGACGAGAAAGAAGGAAGATTCTCGGTCGCCATGTTAAAGCTTGTTTTGCCCTGTACTTACTGTAAATACAGTTTGCTTTCTTTGCTTTCCGTTCGCCTTTGAGATTCTTCAACAACTGGTGCCGAAAGACCGGGAGCTGTGGAACGCCCTACAGTGAAAGAGACAGCGGAAAAGCTTCGGGTGTCCACCAGGAGTGGAGCGGTGCGACCGGTGTTCGGAAGCAAGGATGAACCGACTGAAGGAGAAGCGTACTGCTCGGCGGCAACAGAATACTCGCCTCATCAATGAAGCAAAAGCTGTCTTGGATACGGCGGACATCGGCGAGCTGGCGTCGTTGCGTGAAAGACTGCAGGCCAACAACGACGAATTGGAAAGGCTGAATGTTTTGTTCGAAGAGCACCTCAAGGACGAAGAGGTCGCAGCGGAAATGGAGGCTGTACTGAAGTACGAAGACGCCGCTAAAGGTATGCTCGCTCAATTAAAGTCAAGAGAAGCAAAGCTTCAATCAAGCCACGTGTCACCTATCCCAAGGAACCCGTCACATACGAGGGTGGATCAACGCGAGGAACTAGCGCGAGGCAGTTCCGTCAAGCTTCCGACACTCAAACTGCAGTCCTTCGACGGGGAGATATGCCAGTGGCCTAGTTTCTGGGAGCATTACCAGGCGTCTGTTCATACCAACGACTGTCTAACTAAGGGAGAAAAGTTCCAGTACCTACGTACGCTTCTCAACGGCAAGGCAGCTGCGTCTATCGCGGGCCTTCAAGCGACGAGTGAATGCTACGATGATGCCGTCGACATTCTTAAAAGGCGCTTTGGTGACACTCGACGCATCGTTCAAGAGCATCTGGCTCGCTTGAGGTCTCTGCCCTCGGTGCAAGCATCGGACGACGTGAAGGGTTTGCGCAAGCTTATGGACTACGTGCACTGCCACATGAGGGGACTTAAAGCCTTGAACATCAGTTCGGCTACCTATGCGACCATGCTGACGGACATCATACTGCAAGCTTTACCAAGCGACGTCGTCGTTGGCTATCATCGACTGGTGGCGACCTCTAAGATCTCATCCACGTCGCGCACCGAACAGCAAGACGAAGGCGGGCGGTCGCTATCCCCGACAACTTGCGAAACAGGCACGGCAGAGCGTGAGCTGCAAGGTCTTCTTGAATATCTGCTGGTAGAGGTAGAGAGTCGAGAGCGAAGTGGGTTGGCTGATCGCCAAGATAAAAGAAGTCCTCGAAGTGGATTTGACCGCAAACAATTGGCGCACCTACCAACTGCAGCCGTACTGCATACTGTCGCTCCACAGGAAAACAAGAGCTGCTTCTTTTGCTGCTCTCCGAAGCATTCTACCGAGAACTGTGATGTAACTATCACGAAAGAAGAAAAGTTGAAGAAGCTCGCCAAAGACAACCGATGCTTTCGGTGCACTACGCGTGGGCATCGTTCAAAGGATTGTCGCCGGAAAGTAAAGTGCAGCAAGTGTCAAGGGCGGCATGTTTCATCTATGTGCGATCCAACGTGGCAACCCAAGAAAGCTGAAGTCACAAAGAGTGTGAATTCTAACAGCCTTCACACAAGCACGTGTTCATACATTACTAACGAGGTACTTCTGCAGACGTTCCGGACTTGGGTTGTCGGAAGTCAGCGTTGCGCGTACATTCGTGCAATAGCAGACGGCGGAAGCCAGACAACGTTTATTCGGGAGGATATTTCCAAGACCCTATGCCTGAAAGAGCTTGGAAGTACGAGTCTCCAGTTGAATACGTTCGGACAGGCGGCTGCAACTTCACAGCGTCGGCGCCTCGTGGAAGTATGTCTGCGCAGTCAGTACGACGGTACGGAGCATCTTATACAAGCCGTTGAAGTCCCATTCATTTGCCAAGATATTGTCCAAGTGCCGGTTGAACATGACTTCGTGAAGACACTGGAAGACAGTGGTCACAACATCGCCGACAAACTTTATATACCGGGCATGGCAGCCGTACCTGGTATTGGGCTGCTTGTGGGCTGTGATCACCTCTGGCAGCTGATGACTGGAGAGATAAAGCGCTACTCTGGTAACGCAGGCATGGTGGCTCTTGACTCCGTCTTCGGATGGATGTTTCAAGGACCTCTCTCATTGAGTGCATCAGTTAACTTGACGATGAACACCTGCGTTCTACGAGTGAGTGCGTCAGCGGAACCAGCAGACAGCATCATGCAGAAGTTCTGGGAGCTTGAGAGCATAGGTATTGTGGACCAGGACAATACTATAAATGAGGCCTCGGACGTTCTCTGTGAGTTCAAGCGTAACCTCAAGTTTAAGGAGGGCCGCTACGAGGTTGCACTCCCATGGAAAGATAATGGTGGTCGCTTGGACGACAATAAGACGCAAGCTATGAAGAGACTTCTGGCTCTCGGGATGAAATTGCGGCGCCATCCCGAATTCGGGCAGCAATACGACTCCACCATTCGGTCCTACATGACTTTGGGACACGCAGAGCGGGTAAAGGAAATCGGACCGTCATCCTTTCCGGTGTATTACATGCCGCATCATGCAGTGATTCGCAGCGAGTCCACGACTACCAAGGTCCGAGTGGTTTTCGACGCATCGTCACATGGGCCGGAGTACACGTCCCTCAATGAACACTTGGAAAAAGGCCCAAGGCTTCTGGCAGACTTGACCACACTGTTGATAAAATTTCGGTTGCATCCCATCGCTCTGACCGCAGATATTGAAAAAGCGTTCCTGCAAATCTGCATTCTAGAGCAAGACAGAGATGCGCTGCGGTTTCTGTGGTTCAAGCAAGTTCCCTCGGACGAGAATCCTAAACCTGAAGTGGAAGAATGGAGGATGACAAGAGTACCGTTTGGTACCACAGCAAGCCCATTTTTGCTGAACGCCACCTTACAACATCACTTGAGGCTTGTCAGCGGTTCCTTTCGGGACACGGCTGCCCTACTCGCAAAGTCGTTTTACGTCGACGACTTGCTCGTGGGAGCCGACACCGACCAAGAGGCGCAACGTGTTTTCACGGAAGCTAACGCTATACTAGAGTCAGCAGGTATGCGTCTTAGGAAGTGGACCTCTAACTCGACACACCTACAGCAGCTGTTAGAGCAGGAAGAAGGCATCACTTCTACTGACGGAACACTCAAGATTCTTGGCATGGTATGGGAGCCCCGAAGAGATCTCATGACCATAGCTTCAAAGTCTGTACTTAGTTTTTTTGACAAAGATCGAAACTCCAAAAGATCAGTGCTCCATACAGTGGCATGAATTTTCGATCCTCTCGGAATGATCGCACCATTCACAGTTCAAGCCAAGATATTATTTCAAGAGATATGGAAACGGGATGTCTCTTGGGATGAGGATCTTCCACTTGACATCGGAGCGCAATGGCGACGTTGGCGATCGGACCTCCAGGAACTTGGCAGCGTCAAAATACCTCGCTGGGTACATTTATCCCCAGAGGCTACGGCAGCTCAACTGCACATATTTTGTGACGCGAGCCCAAAGGCATACGGAGCATGCGCCTATTTAAGGCTTCAAACCAACAGCAATTGCGTGAAAACAGAACTGGTGATGGCCAAGTCAAGAGTCGCTCCTATGAAGACGTTGACATTGCCGCGACTCGAGCTTCTCGGCGCCGTCCTCGGGGCCCGGATGTCAAATTTCTTGGAAGCATCTCTTGCCAAAGTACCGTGTAACGTTGAAACTATATTTTGGACAGACTCCCGCATCACTCTGCATTGGATTACGGGTAATCCATCACAATGGAAAGAATTTGTCAAAAATCGAGTCACTGAACTTCAAAGACTGACGGCTAGGACACAGTGGCGGCATTGTCCCGGAAATTGCAATCCTCCCGATCATCTCACTCGCGGGGTGTCATTGCACATTCTGAAAACCGATGAACGATGGTGGCATGGACCCACGTGGTTACTGAAAGACCCTACAGATTGGCCTAAGGAAGAGTCAGAGATTGGGTTGAAAGGCGTCGACGACGAAAGGGAGAGATGTGTGCAAATCTGCTTTGTGAGGACTGTGAATCCCATCTTGGACTTGGCGCGGTATTCCAACCTGTTGCGAATTCTCCGAATCACCGCTTGGATTCTGCGATTCATCAGAAATTGTAGAAATGTTGCCAACCGGATATCTACATCCATCTCAGCGGAAGAGATTAAGGACGCTGAATTGTACTGGATCCGCGTTGTTCAACAAGACAGTTACGGTGAGGAGCTCGAGCGGCTCTTGAATCAAGCTCCTCTCGACTGCCGATCAAGCATTCGGATGCTCAGTCCGTTCCTTGACTCAACGGGATTGATGCGTGTACGAAGCAGGCTAGAGTTCTCTCAAGAAGAACAGGAAGTCAAGCACCCTCTCTTACTGCCACCTTCCCACGCGTTCACCGAACTTGTAATTCGCGATTGCCACCAACGAACACTTCATGGCGGGACTCAAGACACATTGACCGAGCTACGACAGAGATTCTGGGTCCAACGTGGTAGACAAATAATAAAAAAGGTAATCGGTAGATGCAACACCTGCATAAGGACACGACTAAGACCAACCAGTGCACCTGTAGCCCCTTTACCTGGTGATAGAGTGCGCCGCTCGGATCCCTTCGAGGTAGTAGGGATAGACTTCGCTGGACCTCTTTATGCTCGCACTGAAAGCTCATCTGCGAAAGTTTACATTGCCTTGTTTTCATGTGCAGTTACGAGAGCCCTGCATTTGGAGTTGGTTTCGAGACTGTCGAGTGAAGCGTTTCTTCTAGCCCTACGAAGATTCACGTCTCGCCGTGGACTCCCGGCTGTCATCTACACGGACAATGCACGAACTTTCAAAAAGGCATCCAAAGATATCGCATCGTTGGAAAAGGCGTTCCTGGACGTAAAGTTTCAAGATTACTGTGCTCAAACACGCGTGCAATGGAAGTTTATTGTAGAAAGAGCGGCGTGGTGGGGCGGATTTTGGGAGCGTATGGTGCGAACCGTAAAATCCTGTTTACGGCGAGTCCTGGGGAAAGCTGCACTGACGACTGAAGAACTGACGACTGTACTTCAAGAGGCAGAGGCGGTCATTAATTCCCGTCCGCTCACGTACCTTTCTGCAGCACCAAATGACCCAGAGGTACTCACGCCCGCGCACTTCCTAATAGGAAGGAGGCTTGTTGCGATACCTGCGGGTCAACCACCAACAGCGGAATCAACAAGAAGCGAAGTCACGCGAAGGTGGCTCCATCGTAAACGGCTTGCGGAACAGTTCTGGAGGAGATGGCGTAAGGAATATTTGTTGCAGTTGCGCTCTTTCCACCATGCGAAAAATGTGCCCACCCACGAGCTCAAAGTTGGAGATTTGGTGCTTGTGCACGAAGAAAAAGCTCCTCGACAAATGTGGAAGACTGGTCGGGTTATACAAGTTATCATGGGACGCGACCACAACGTCCGAGCCTGCATTGTGAGGATTCCTAGCGGAGCTACATTGCGACGACCGGTGCAGCTACTGTACCCAATAGAGCTTACTGCAGCGTAGACGGAGATTACAACCCTCAGTGCTGGGGCCGGGAGGATGTTTCTTATTGCCAGGAACTGTGATCTGGTTTGAAATTGGCGCCCGCGTGCGGGGCCCAGCACGTAGAAAAATAGCGGGAAACTCGGCGTGATGACACGCGGAGGAGACAGACGAAGACGAGAAAGAAGGAAGATTCTCGGTCGCCATGTTAAAGCTTGTTTTGCCCTGTACTTACTGTAAATACAGTTTGCTTTCTTTGCTTTCCGTTCGCCTTTGAGATTCTTCAACATGGGGCTTACTAATTCATCACCCACGGGCTTAAAAAGCATCGTTTACTGATACAAAAAGGTTCTACAAATTCTTATAGATGTTCCCAATGGCCTTGTTTGCTTAGTTTAGAAATATATCACTTGTGTAGCGAGATAAACAGCAAACAAGAAACGCATTTTGGTCTAACCACTTTTCACTAGATGGCGCTGAGTGTCTAGCAAGCCAGAGTTCTCTTTTTGTATTTCAGCACAGTAGTGACATATCTCTAAAATAAGCAAATGAGGCCGTTGTGAATAGTAATATGTATTTGCAAAGCTTTGCGTATTAGTGCACGATGGTTTTTAAGTCCGTGGGTTATGAACTAGCAAGTCTCATAGGGGTGTTAACAGGTGAGTCATCCTCAAAGGCGCTCGACATCAAGTACGTACTTCCAAGCTCTCGATCCCTGCTTTCACTGATATCCTAGGGCTGCAGTGCGACTTCTGCTCAGGTATGTTCCAATCATTGCACATTGTTTTTTTTTTTTTGCCTGTAGTCTCCAGTGCATTCCGAATAATTCGATGATCAGCTCAAGTTCGGGTCCCTTTCTCGCTTCCATCTGATTCATCGATGTAAATCGTCTATCCTAAAAACAGGCAGCTACAAAAACTGATGTCGCCCTCCATTTCCAAGTAACGACTAAATAGATATAAAGAAACCAGGGAGACTTGTTCCAAGCGGCTGCCTATTCTCAGTGCATTGTGGTAAGGAAGTACGCGAGTTTTACTGTCATGGTACTATGGAAATGGGGCTCGCCAAAATCTAGCGTGATGACAGAAACAGCATCAATTTTTTTCGCCTTGACGAATCAACTGCGTAGCTGATAAGATAAGCTGAGTAAACGACTGAATCGCTTAAGCCAGAGCGGGAAACGGCATCCCTTTGAATTCTGACACAGAACCTGGGTGCCAGAGCAGAACTCAGAACGCCAGTTTCCTAGTTTCTTCAGACCAGCCACCGATCTATGAAATTACCTGTTCACCCTGCATAACAACACATTTTACGCCACAGAGTTACTGCGCCCGTATTCCATTTAGGTTGCGAATGCATGTCGGAAAATAAGTGTAATAGTAACGATATGCTTTCTGCAATAAGCTTTAGATTACACCCAAGTCGCAAAATACTTACGCTGATAACGGCCGGTCGTTTTCTTATGAATTCAATTCAACTAGAGATAAAGAACGCAGAATGAGAATTAAAATTGGCGATCTTACAGAATTTCAAGGTATTAACCAAAGCTTGAGAAGCTGCACGTGGTAGAGAAAAATATTGCCACGACTGTAAGGTTGATTTCGCTCTCAGCGGAATCCTATTAGGGATTTTGATAATGCATCAAAGAAGAAGAAGAAGAAGAAGAAGGTTTGGGGCCGCTTGGGGGCCGAGGGAAGAAGACGAGAAAGAAGTCGAAGCTGACTTGGAATGGCTTGCTGTCGGGCACAAGTTCGCCTTTTAGAATAAACTCTCTCTTTCCACCTGGTACAACCCTCAACATGTGAGTTCACCGTTACAGCATGAAGAGGTGACCTGCGGAGAGACCACTATACAGGAAGCCTGTCGTCCTGTGTTGTTTATGTCTACACCGGATCGTGCTTTGCTAAAAATTGTCTTTAGCTTTAACACCCATAATAATTAACTCAAGCACTTCTCCTTACAGGGATGTTTAAACGACGTGTTCTTACTGGGCGCCCCAACAAACGTTTTTAAGGTCACTGAAGCGCTTCTAAACTGAAAAGGGCCTCGCCACCACAGTAACTGTCGACTAAAACTCTTGGTTAACATTAGGCTTATTCCCCATCATCCCCCCACATTACGACCTAAGTACGGGACGCCGTTACTTGTGGGCGCATTGAGGGGGAAGACGGCTGACGCTCTGGCAGTCGGATGTTCGCCGATAAATACTGAGGACACCACGTGAAAAACATCGAGGGGTCTTTTGCCCAGCACATAAAGCAACACGAATGTCCCAGTGACTCGCTCGTTTTTAGAATCTTATGCCGTGGTGTAATGGCCACAAATAATTGTTGCAATTGTAGATGTCTGAGAGAACTGAGTCCTACTCCGCGGAGGCATTTCATATGGTATGTGATGAGATGGGCTTTACGGTAATCTTCAATACCCCTGCATTCACAGGGATCTTCTGTGAAGCCACAATCTAGATCAGCAGCAAACGCACGTCTTCACAGGTGGCGAAGTTGCAATGGATAATATGGAAGTGATTAAGATGTGTGCGGGGGTAAGGTGTAAGTGAATGTTAGCCGCCGAACAGCTATGGGGGTCTCACAGAATATAGCGTCTCAGACAGGTGGCCTGCTCCTGCAGCGTGGTCATCGGGCGCAAAGCTGATGGCGTGTTTCGTCAGTCTACACATTTTTTTGTCTAGCTCGTGTTATCGTTGAGAAAGAGAGAGAGAGAGAGATGCATACTTTTTATTTCTGGCCAAGCTTAGGGACGGTTGAGCCGCGGAAGCGTAGCTCTCTGGGCCCGAGCCCGTCGACAAGGGCGCACTGGGACTGGGTGTTAGAGAGAGAGAGAGAGAGAGAGAGAGAAACACGTTTTATTCCTGATCAGGCTTAGTACGGATGGTGGAGCCGCGGAAGCGCAGCTTTATAGGCCCGAGCCCTGTCGACCAGGGCGCACTGGGACTGGGCGTCCGAGCGCGCAAGGCAGAGAGCCAGGAGTCGGGGGGGTTGGGTAGGGGAAGAGGAAGCAGGGCGGGGCAGTGCCAGATGGCGTGGAGGGTGTCTTCGTGGCGTGGAGGGTGTCTTAGTAGTCCCCGCAGTGGGGAAAAGCGGGAGTGGGAAAGAGGGATGGAGATATGTGGGTGAGAATTGATCGAGTGGGGAGGGAATGGGTTTGGATTTGTCTCCAGAGGGATGATTCAACGGGGGATAACGAGAGGTGAGGGGGTGCAAGGGTGATGAGTGAAAGCCTGTGATGGAGGGCGATTTCACGGAAGGTGAACAGTGGCTCTAGGTGAGGAGGTGGTTGGGAAGAGAGGAGGGGGCTGTGCTGAGGGGTCCGGTGTATCAAAGCTCAGGTCGGCTCGTGGGCCTCCTCCGCGCAGGCAAAGCCCATATGTCTAGGAGTTCACCAAAGAGAGATGGTGCATTCAGGAGGGGGTCTGGAACAGAGAATTTTGTGGGCGAGGGGCGAAATGATGCCCCTGCAAAAATTTCTAACGGCCGTTTGTGAATTACTTAATATGAGGGTAGGGTGGGGGGGTGGGTTGGCTAGGGCGATTGCTGCTTACTCCGCTTCGTGGGGATGGGTTGCGCGGATGGTGCCTGAGGTAGAAGGGGTTGAGGTGTGGTTTACTGCTGCTATAAGGTATGTATGGGGGGGGGGTTGCTGTTCTGCAGCATCAACGTATACCGTGTCCGAGGAGAAAGGGAAGTGTTGGGCATGGTATTGTGCTCGCGTCAGGCGACGGCTCGTGTGATAGGCGGGGTGCATGTTGCTGTAGCAGGGGGATGGGCAGGGAATAGAGAACCTCTCGATATTGCGGAGGTATGAGGAGGGGCGGGGAGTGGTGGACGGGCAGGTTAATTTTGAAGGATAATAGGGCGGTTCTGTCGGTCTGGGTAACGGGCAAGGCGGGATAGTTGGGCCTGTCGGTGTGCTTCTATAAGTTCGGATGGCGTGTTAGTGGTGCCCGTGTGGACAAGAGCGTCGGAAGCAGCCCGGGGGGGGGGGGGGGGGGGGTAGCTGTAGCGTACGGTGATATACTATAGTGCGCGTTGTATGGCCTCCGTTCGTGTCATTTCGGTGCGGGTGATGGCGAGGTATGGTAGGGTATACGTGATGCGTGGGTTGAAAAGGGCGTGGGTATTGTCGAGGCGATATGACTCCCGAGGGCCATGTCCTCGCGCGATGACGCGCCGTAGGAGTGCCGATATTTGCTCTGCGTGGGTCTTGAGTGGGTGGATGGTATGTGTGTTGTGTCTATTTTGTTGAATAGTGAGCCGCAGTATTTTATTCTGGTTTTCTAGTGGCATGGAAGAGCCCGACAAAGCGACTTTGATGTGGGGCGTCCATTGTTTCGGTCGGTTGGTGGGTAGTAGTATAGAGGGAACTGTCGCTGGTTGGGGGAGCAGGATAGTCCTGCTGCCGCCACCGTCACTGTGATTATTGTTGCCGCTAGTTGGAGTGTGTGTTGGATATGCGCGTCGCTGCCTCCTGAAGTCCATACTGTGTAGACTGTATACAGTCTCAAAAAAGCTGTGCGATTCACTGAAAATACGAACAACATTTTCGAGTAGTAACGCTGTGATCAGCCGCTCAGATCGTGCCGGGTGGCCGAATTCAACAAAATACGCTCAGCGCAGTTTCTGTTTGTCTCCTACAAGGTAGTGCACATATTTCCCACGTAAAACGTATACCGATAAACATCTAAAAGCGAAACAGTAACACGAAAAGGAGGTTCAATTTCATAGTTAACGTCACAACGTCCAAGTTTAACTCTCTTGGCAGCTAAAGAAAGCAGAGCTCGCTTGTCAGAGTTAATCGGGGAACGAGAAATACGCACCCCATTCTAAGATCGATGGCTAGCTCCCCGCACCTCAAGGACTGAGTCTCTTGGTATTTCCCAGGGTTTCTGAAGCTGACAGCTCGCGCTCTGAGAAGCAAGGTTAGGCGTTCGGTAATAGCATTACGAAGCGCCCGGCCTATGCCTAGGACTGATCCGAGGCACGCCTGTGATTTTGATAGACGGAGCGGAAGATTTTGAAAGTTGTTACGGAAGCAACCGCGCGCTCACCAAACCTGGTTCGTGTGCACCCGCTGCTCTTATCTCAGAGACACTAGGAGCTTGCTTCCCGGGAGAAGCTGCGGGATGCCCTTCGGCATTAGAGTGATCCCCTTGACGTGGGCGCCGTTTCATGGCTGTTTTTTTAGTTTTACCGACGCCGTCTTTCCTTGGAAGTTTCATAGAGGAGGTAATTGGAAGCGAAGGGAAACTACATTTACAGCCATCAACTACGGGTTCGTTTAACTAACTAGTGCGTTTACTGTACATATCAGACGTATTAAGAAAACCCATGTAGTAACCCTATTCCACAGTCAGCTTAGTGTATGTATGCACAATTACTTTCCCATAGTTTTGGTAGACATGAAGGGGACGTTTGTATTGTGTGAACGAATAGAAACTCGTTTACACATTTACGCGAAGTGGTTTCTGCGGGCTTCCCGTGGGCAATGTAGTTAGCGGCTTAAACTCCTTGCCTTTTCCCTGAGTACATGCGTTTATCAGTGCGTGTGTATCGGCCTTAATTGCTTATCCTAGTGTAACTGACATCAATCCTACACGTCCACTTGGCCGATTTAAGCTTGTTTGGCTTTGTTTTCTACACCCCCCCCCCTTCCACGACTTCAGCTTTACATGGGTGCTGAAGAACACCAGTCGTATCAGGGTGATCTGTTGAAGGAACAAATATAGCGCAAATAGCTTCATTTAAATGAACATATTTCACAGTTTGAGAGTTCCATTTCTTTAAATATTCCCTTGGTAGCGCAATTCCCAAAGGGCAAAATTACAGTAAGCTCTTATTATAAGGCTAGGCAGCAGTGTCGACAACGTAAACTGCGCTGAAATTGTTTGCACAGAAACTTTCATATTTTCTTCTAGCTCATCCGCTGAATTTCCAGTTTATTTTGTTTGCGGTGCCCAAGAAATGCACCAGGGAACAACGAAAACTCAGCCAGCAATGCTGCTGTTAACTCAGTTTACTAAGTTGCGTCTAAGTGATATTCGAATGCACATTTATAAAGAAATTGTGTTTGAACGTCCTGTTGGGAATTGCGGCAGAACACGTAGCATTGTTAGCTGAATCATTTTCGTCGCTCTTTACTCTCAGGTTTCTGTGAACGGCATGTGCCAAATCACTATTAGCAGCGGTGAGCATCACGGGCCCTGGGATACAACAGCAGCGCCGTTCAAGCATGCAGCGGCCATAAGAGCGATAGCTTGTTTTTCTTCTTTTACGTTTTGCTGCATCTAGAGTGCTGTCCGACGGCACTATATGCACTCCACTAAAGCGATGTCCACAGGCGTTTTGTAAAAAAAAAAGATGCCACGTATAATGCCCAGAGAAATGCCAACTCGAAATTAAGCAGAAGTTTTGGTGAACGTGAAACAACCCCAGGTGGTCAAAATTAGTCCGGAGAAGTCCTTCACTACAACGTTCCTCCTAGCACAGGTGTATATAGCTTCGGCGCGCAGAACTCTCGAAATAAGAACGTAAATCATACCGAACGCGAATAACCCTGGTCCTAACATTAGGCAATTTTAATGTTAGGTCGCCAAGAAGTCAGAGGAACCCAAACGCAACGCGTAACAAGCTTTACGAGAGGGTCTTCTCCAACAGCTCGCCGCGGCTTGCGTTGCTTCGATGTTGGAAACCTTAGGCTTAGCATCGCGGCGGATATTTGTTTGACACTTTATGTATACAGTTGCGAATGAAAATCCCTAACACAACTTTTTACCACATTTGCATCCCCTTTCTCGCATGTAGAACTTTGTTTTGGCGGTGATTGCTATTTTTGTGATCGGTCATTAAGACACCTGCCACGGCACCGACTCGATTCTTGCGCGCAGGTAGCGCCATCCTTCAGCCGATCGCCGCACCGTACGTGCACGGGCACGGCCTCCGTGATCAGCTTCCGGCGCCGCGCCGCCGGAATCTGATCACGGAGGCCATGGCACGGGCAGCTGCTGGTTCCGGGTCGCTCCCCGGCCGGGATGCAGGCGAGCTTAGAGGAAAGTATACACTTAGCGTCGTGGCCGGTATTTGATTACCGCTCCCAAAATCCCCGCGAATCACAATTCCTAGCCCAATTTTTCGCCCCACTAACGTCAATGTCCTCACAAGTGACACTTCTTTTTCGCGATTAGTTTGATTTCGAAAAGCGACGAAAACCTGTTGCTGTCAAGGTTCGCGCCTCTCGAAGCCGCTTCGTGGGCAGTGCGGGAAGGCACATTCGGCGTGTTTGTTTGCGCTGCTGGTGTGTATGCGAAGCGTTTCGACGTGCAGAAAACATTTCATGATTACCTGCTTTATCCATTTCTTGCGAACGATGCGCAAACTACAAATGTATCTCAGCGATCATCGTAATCGGAAAAATGAGCCGCTGCTTTCACTTCAGCCGTGGTCGCGCGGAGCCTCGCTGAATGCGAGAGCGACACAAGGAGCATAAGTTCCTCTTGGGACCAGTTCTGGGGCGCATACTATTTTGGCAAAATATCGTGCGTGCTCAACGCCCACCCAAAACACTAACGTCGACTGGGGTCTTGCGGGACATTCAGTACGGCGCCTCGAGCCGCTTGGGGAAGCAACAGGGTTGGGGCCCCCTATTCTAAAACTCTCTATTGTCCCTGTTGCGTCACTGTTAAAGTCGTGTAGCGCAAGATTTGAAAGTTTCTTGAATATTTCCCAGCTTTATCGGTTAAAGAGTGTCTTTCGGTGCTAGAATGAAGTTGAGTGAATCATTCAAGGTTATATTCTTTCATGGGGGACTCACCTGGTCACGTTCCTATGGGAGCTACAAATTCATGACCCACTGACTTAAAAAGCGTCGTGTACCGACAGCAAAGGTTTTAGAGATACATGAAAATGTTCCTAACGGCGCAGTTTGCTTCGTTTAGAAATATATCATTTCTTTACTGAAATAAAAAAACAAGAAATGCGTTTTTGTTCGTTTAGTTTTCGTAAGATGGCGCTAGCTTGCAAGCAAGGGTGAGTATTAATTCTTTATTTCAGTTAGGAAGTGACATATTTCCGAAATACGCAAACTAGCCCTAGGCCGTTTGGACATTCTTCAAGGATCGGCAAAACTTTTCGTATAGGTGCACGATGGCTTGATTTGATTGATTGTAGGGTTTAACGCGCCGACGCAACGCTGGCGATGAGGCGCGCCGTACTGGAGGGCTCCGATTAATTTTGACCACCTGGGGATCTTTATCGTGCGCCGAAACCTCGTACACACGGGCGTTTTCGCTTTTCGCCTCCATCAGAAAAGCGGCCGCCGCGGCCGGAAATTCGAACCTGCGACCTCGTGCTCAGCAGCGCAACGCCTTAGCCACTGAGCCACCGCAGCGGGTACGTGCACGATGGCTATTAAGCCCTTGAGTAGTCGCATAAGAATTTTAAGAGATGAATCCCCCTTAAGTTAGGCAAAGTTGTGTTCTGTCTTCATTTTAAGTTCTGTTTTTTTTTTTTTTGGCAGTGTAATTTCACCAGGGCAAGCATATAATCTTAGATTCAGGTGCACTACGGTCTACTTTTCTTTTAAAATAAATTCAAATTCCTTGTTTGGAAGATCCAAATAACTTTTACAAGGTTTTGCACTGCAAAGTAAAGTAAGTATGGTCGGAACAGAAAGCACTGCTTCGGTGGTTTCGCCGAGGAAATTCGCTGGAGGCGATGTGTGGTATGTATTCCGCCAGGCCGTGATGTTACGCTTCATTTCGGTAAACCGCGCTTCCCTATTTCGGTCACGTTCCGGAAAACCGACACGGAGGTACTACTGCCCTGCGGACTCTAGATGCTGCGGCCTTGAAAGTAACGAATAAAAATTTCAGCCGGAAAACATCTTAACGGCTAATTCGTTTACTTCTAAAGTAAAAGCCAATGACTTTTTCTGTTAGAACGACAGGAAGCTTGTATGCTGCCGGGCCATACGTTGCCTTGAACCCGTCCACACAGCCGTTCTTTCCCCGTGCTTGTTGCACCGTAAGGCTAAGCCTAACGATCCGGGAGGGACGGCTAAGGGAGAGAACGGATGAGTGTGGCTCAATCCCCAAAATGCGGGGCGGACGGGAATTCCGTCCGTCGCCCCCCGGTCGCTGGCGCCTCTGGGGGGAGACGGTGTCCTTGTCACGTCTTTCGCGAAAAGCAGCGGGGGAGCATATGAACTGGGCTTGTAAAGCGCACTGATCGGCTTTGAGATAGCGTTTCGAAATAGGCAGCTCGGGAGTTCAGCGCAATCTGAATTTGTCGCGCGGTGGACGCATTTTTGTTTTCTGCTCATTTAGGACTAATTTGAGTGAAAAAAGGGGCCATCGTTTCAGTCAAAGTGGCTCAGTGATATAAAAAAAGAAAAAGGAGATTTGTAGAGCTAGGCGGTATGATTTGGCTGAAACACGGTGAGATCTATTCAAAGCAACTTGAAAAATGCCATCAAGGTTGAATAAGAAGAATTAACTTAAAACATACGCATTGGGAATTTAGCTAATGTTCGATGCCATAGACGCTGAAGGTAACGCTACACAACAGATCCTGGCAAGAGTCACTCATGGACTGCGGAGCGCATATTTACTCAATCCCGTGAACATACTTACCATGAGTGGTCGTTGACCTCATTACAAAGCAGGTCTGTTTGCTGTGGCTAGAACTAGTTTGTTTGCGCGTGCTTCCACTTACGCGTACCCGCACTTGTACGAGGCGAAGGGGGCCGCACGGACAAACTCAAAGGAGTTAAAATGGGGTGAGACTGGCAGTACGCGAAGGGAATGGCCTAACTGCATGGCGTAGCCAGCAGAGCTATGGCGTAGGCTGCGTTACCAGAGTGGCGTATATGGGCCACCTGAACAAGCTTTGCTCTCCCTTTCTCGCTTTTCTGTGCACTTGAGCATCAGCGGGATGCAATTGACCGGATCTCAGCGGGTGAAGTCACCCGTACGCTGTTGAAAAGTTACTGGTGTCACTCAAGCCAAGGGCTCGATGCAGGCCCATCATTCTTCCTTTTCTGTAGGTATCCTGCTTCTGTTGGATTGATTGATTGATTGTAGGGTTTAACGCGCCGACGCAGCGCAGGCGATGAGGCGCGCTGTAGTGGAGGGCTCCGGATTAATTTTGACCACCTGGGGATCTTTAACGTGCGCCGAAATCTCGTACACACGGGCGTTTTTGCTTTTCGCCTCCATCAGAAAAGCGGCCGCCGCGGCCGGGAATCGAACCCGCGACCTCGTGCTTGCTTCTGTTGGGGATTGCTTTAAAGTGAAACTTTTAATATTGCTCCCCCTCCCCCCTCTCCCCGCCAATATTCTTGTCGTCTGGGTCATGTACAGATTCAAAATATCACCCATCCGGCGCCATCTTTGAAACTTACCGTCTAGTGCACACGCCTGTAAGATGTTTCACCGCTAAGACGATCCAAGAAATGTGCTGAGCTGCGCGCACTCTTGAAGTGTCTTAGTCTCCAGTAGAGCTGCGAACATTTTGGAATTCGTGTCTGCATACAGTAGCGAGCTTTTACAGAGGAAGGGGGGTCCCAAGAAATGTTTATGGTCGTTTTCCGCAGCGCGCATGTCAAACGAATTGGATGGCATTGCCTACAAAGGCAACTTCATAAGCTTCGAAGTAGTGCCTCTTTCGAACGAAAAGAACAGTTGTGTGACTGCTACGATGAAATGCCTCAGTACTCGGTCACTACGTGTGCGGCGTAATCACGCTGACGCGCCGCAGCGGAAACAGGTTCTGTTCATTTTTTTAACTGATTCAGTAATGTCCGAGTTACTATTACCTTCGGGTCCTCAGATTTTTTTCTCGAGTTATTCTTGTTTTTCGTTCTGCTCCAGTTTTATTTATTCCAACCCCATCTTATTTATTAGTCAATATGTTATTAGCTCCCCTTTTGTTTTTGTTTTTTCGTCACTGTATTCAACCGCACCTGAAGCAGTGAGCCCCAGCGTAAGTCCGTTTAACCCCTTCAGTATTCATTAAACGTTTCTATTCCGCTCTCTTTCTCTCTCACAAACTTCGTGAGTTGTATCACAGATTGTGTCACAGCTAATCAGAGGTGTAAGATTTAGTTCCAATCGCAGGACCTACGCTTCAGAAGCATTGCCGGTGACCCAAGCAGATACCGCTAAAGCCTACCATTTGTCCAGTTGTAGAAAGTGCAATCCCACCCATACTGATACCAGAAGTATGTTAATTCGCTTAGAAATACGTCTAATTGGCAACTCGAAGCAATCATAATTTAGCTTCCCTAACTAACTTTGGTCACATCCTGACTAGATAGGACCGCGCTGGCTTAGCCGCAGAACAAAAATAAACAGCAAGTTACGGGTGCAACTATTTGTTACCAGCGAGTAAAGATGACAAACAAAGACTGTTCGTTTTCCGTGATTATTCGTATCACCACAGGATGATCGAACGCATATTTTTTCCACCTCTTCAATCCGGTGACGTTAATTTAATTTCGTAAGCAGCAATGTGATGTAAACTTAAAATAAAAACAATGCTCATATTCCTCTGTTATGTAGTAAGGTTTTGCGTCAATTGCGCAAAAAGGTTTCACCCAACAATCTTCATTAGTATAAATAATGCCACAAATTCTTGTAGATCGGAATGCTGTAAACACTGTCTCTTATAGACACTGTTATGGCAAAAGTGCTTTTTTGCAATGGAATGGTCCTCGTAAGCTGGCATTGTCTTATAAATTGACACCAAAGAATTGTACGAAAAAGCACATCGAAAAAATCGGCTGCTATCCGCGCTGTGACTGTGGTTGGACCGCGAAGCTGTAAACGACACCCACAACGATTACCAATGTGGCGTCACTTGAATCGCACGCGTGGCTCTACAAAGAGTGAAATCAGAGGCTCTCCCAGCCGTTACCTGGGATTCGCGACGGCGGTGTCTTGAACGCAGAAACGTCGGCAGAAAGAAAACGGAAAGGAGCGTTTTTGGTAACTTTGGGAGGAGGACGGCATTCGCGGCTATGGCATAATCTCTCTCACTGCCTCCCCTTACTCTTTTTGTACGTGTCGTCTCAAAAAAGCGCCCTCCCCTTCTGTGGACGCTGAATCCAAATCACCGTCTGTCTCCCCGTCTCCACTTGTGGGCGTAGCTTAATCGTCAAGATGGTGGGCTTTCGCTCCGTTTCTCTTCGGGCCCAGGTTCGAGCCCTGGCGGCGTCAGTAGTTTGTTTGTGTAGACTGGATGTAGCCAGTAGCCATTAGCGGCCTGGGATGTTTGCTTGTGTGACCAGTAGCAGCCTGGGAGTTTTCTGTTGATACGGACACGAAATTTTTTTTTGGGTTAGAGGCATACTGCTTTGCAGTAAAAACCATGAACCATTCGCCTATGTGAAGATGGATGACCAGGATTCTGAACCGAGGCACAAACTCTTAACGCAATTACAGCTGCGACTATTGTTCTTCAATATCTTGGCAGGTGGTCTGGAACCGGGAGCTGACGTATCCTTTCGTGGTAGAGAATTGGGGCACGGGTCGTTTAAGAAGGGAGTCTTTATACTTCCCGCACAATTGGAAATGATCGACGTCCGATGCGTAGCGTCCCCGGACTATACGTCACGTAACTTTTACGCGGACAGAACAGAAGTGAAAGGCAAAATAGTGAACGTTCTCTTGTAGAGTTAAAGCAACTGCGGGGCCTCATAAAAGCAGGCAATTAAGCAAACAGGCAAAACCCGCCACGCAAAACGCCTCGCACCATCGAACGCCTCGCGCGTTTGCATGCCATTAGGGTTCTGGTTTCTGCGAATGCTGGTTTCTTGAAGGACACGTAGAACTCGCGGAACCCTATCAACCAACAGCTGCGCTCTCACAAAATGACTCCAGAAAACCGGTACATGTCGAAAATCAGCGACAATGTTCCAGTTACCGTCACGTTGATTGCAACTAAGAGCGAAACGTAACGGCGACAAATATAGGGATCCTCGAACTGAATAAATCGAATTCTTTGTCGAGCATAGGTTTTATGCGCAAAGAAATAAATATGCACAACGCACGCCCGCATGCCCCCTACACTAGTATTTATCGGTCAAGGCGCGACAGTATCGTCTAACGCTTTAATCGTTCGAAAGGCTAGAAACTTGAAACTAAACTTCTAATCCAAACCACGACCGGAGAGAGGCACGATAAAGCTTGAGCTTTTTCCACCAGAAATCCAGCCAACTGCAGTCCGAATTCAATGCCTCTTTCAAATTACGACAGAGGCGTAGCTCTGCCTCTAAAGTGTGCATACCGGGCAACACAACTGGTGATCGAAGCCACAATTAGTGTAAATGCTTTACTCAACGCATCAGCTGAATAATGGGGAGTAACCTATGAGCCAAACAGGAAGAATGAACAAACTTTTTAAGCGAAGATTTGTATGCCTCACGGATAGCGTTCCATGTCGCACCAAAACGCACTGTAGGAAAGCCAACTTCACACAATGGGTTTCACAAAATGATAATGATGATAGGTGAACGCACATCAAGGGCCAAAGAAAGCGCTTCGCGCGGTCGTTACTGAGCCTGGGTTCCTTGGGTTATGAAGCCTGCGTTTATTCGATTGCGCCGTTCCGACATGGTCCAGGCAGCTTCGCCTTTTACCCAGCTTTCTAATAAGAAAGCGAGTTCCATCTCTTCGCTTCCTTGCAGAAACCGTCACCTATCAGGGTAAGAGATGACCAATTTAGAGCATATTTATGGATTTGATGAAACTGTAGAGAACTAAATTTAGAAGCGAGAGTGTGAGTTACATTTCTGCAGCAATGTATACGCAATGAAGGGCATTGTAAGTACGGAAGGACTAGGGTGGTCGTCCACTAGTACTTTGCGTGCGTATCTACAGCCCTAGGGCCTGTGGAAAAGCGAACAATGTGGGAGAACGAACGACCATTCAAGGGAGAAGAAAGGAGACGAGTGGTGTCATCTCGGACGTATTTGCGTAGTGGCCAGGCGCCGCGGAATCTCGTGCATGGCTCGGTGCGTTGGTGTTTGTGTGTAGGCATGGGCGTGGCCTCCGTGAACAGCAACAGCTCTAGAGAAGGAGGATTCGCCGCTCTGACAAGAAGAAAGTGCGAGGGGCACCGAAAGAAACGTCCCCCGATGCTTAGACGTCGAAGAGGACAGGCAAGATCCATTTGGCGTGTTAACAACGCAAATGTACCAAATAAGGCAGCGCTTCATTTTGTGAAAGTTTTGCTGACAGGCCAGTTGGTACATTGTAACTCGAAGAGAAACAGCGTAAACGACAGGACGAAAGAAGGAACCACAAAACGCAGGCATGTGTTTTGTGCTTCCTTTCTTCGCCCTGTCGTTTCCGCTGTTTCTCTTCATTTGGGGCATTTCCAGTATAGGTCTTCCAATATTTTTTTGTTTTATACTGTTTAGCTGATGAATGCTGCTAAGCATAGGAATTACCTGATTAAACTGGTAAGCAAGGCTCATTTTCTGGAACGCTACTGAATCAAATTTCCGCCTAACACAATTAGCTTGCATCGGAGCCAACTTAACAGAGCTCAATTATTATCCAAAGTAGACCAACCCGAAATAAAGACAGAAGCGAATTTGTGCAAGAAGTTTGCAAGGACGGTATTGCTTTAAAAACTTCAGAAACCTGCCCCCAAATAACACTGATTGGGCCTTAATCCAACGTGAGTGAATACTTCGTCAACCTTGACATCAGCTGCATAACAAACTGGTTACTACAGCCTAAAATATTGCTAATTTTGATTCACGCCAGCATACCTTGAGTCAGGATTCGACGTCTCGAAGTTTCAGCCCACGTAACACGTACGTTTCCCAACAGCGAAGACGCGTTTAATTTGGGACCGGAAGAGAAGGCATCTAGCTTTGATTGGGATTGACTCCGTGCACCGCGGCACGGATATACGCCCCATCCTAGCCTTGATCCGTTGCTTCCGTGCCCAGAGGCTCTCGTCGGGTGCCCTCTCGACGGGGTGTCGCTGAAGCCCTTAATCAGGATTTCGACTGATCCCCTGACCGACCACCATTGTTTGTACAGAGGGCACCGGGCGAGCGGCGCGGAATCCTCTTAGCCACCTCCCGCCAGTCCGGGAACGATATGGGAGGGGAGGTGGAGGGGGGATTGAAATAGGGAAAGATGGCCTGGACAGGGGGCAGAAATTAGGAGAAAGGGGAGGCATCGAACGTGACAAAAGATGTCTGACAGACCCCGCGAATTCAAGACGCTGCGTCTGGACCATACACAGGCGCGTCCAGTAGGTTCGCCTTAGCCTAACGGGCAAATAAAATTCTCTCTCTCTCTCTCTCTCTCTCTCTCTCTCTCTCTCTCTCTCTCTCTCTCTCTCTCTCTCTCTCTCTCTCTCCAGCAGGTTCGTACAATGTCACCTTGCACTGATTGTAGTTGATGGCGAAGTAAGTTTATATCTATCATTTGTCAGAGAGATCCCGTCAGACAAAAGCTGTTGTAATAGCAGAGGTTTTTAATGGAGGACGATGGAATTGAAAGCACAGGTTGCGCATGTCCCGTTTCGAGAAACTGGTAGATTTCAGACATCAACCACAACTACGTTACTTTCTCCGGACCTTTAAAATGACACTTATTTTGTTGGTTTGGGTCAGTAAATATCTCAGTCAATCAGTAAAATAAGCGTACCATACAATTACTCAGTCGCTACGCTAAGCATTAGAAATGATGATATAATTATATTCTAATTATTTGGCAATGACATAAATCAACTCCAAGACTAGTGTTGAACACGGAGTGAGGCAGGAAGTTTTAGAGTAGTGAAAAGGGAAGAATACTTGAATCATATGGCAGTTCAACAAAGATGGAAAGTTCCGCACTTCGACTTCAAAAATATTTCAGGGAGGATTGCACTCACGCGCGAGGCGTGAATGGCGAAGCTGTTTTAGGTGATCATTGGCGGTCACAAAGTTGAGTTTTAGTATCGTTGTGGTGTCGTGGTTGACGTTGGCGGCATGGCATTTCAATGACCTTATGTTGAGCGAGGCCGGCGTGAGCCCGTCGTTTTGGTCGACGTTTTCGTTCGCCACTCTGAAAGAATGACTTATCGACTGTAGCGGTTGCTTTGCGCGCCGAGCTTCTGGAATCAGAGCGGCTTCACCCTCGATCGTGCGACCTATCCGAAGCCGGGACATGTGGAGTCAACGGTCACCCACAGCAGCTTCGACATTCAAGTTGTACTGTTCCACGGTACAGAGAGCATGCGCACGACGACACGAGAACGAACGAAAGAAGGGCGGACGCTATGACGTGTCTTTCTCGTTCTGAGCCGGTGTTGCGACGATACGGCGAACACTGGGGTTTTTTGGGGGGCCAATGTTGGCCAATATCCCTAATTGGGTATGCTGTGCTTGACGAACGTGCATTCGAGGCACGTGGGCACGAGCGCTCGGCCTTTTCTTGCTATTGTTAATTGCGAACACCATACACAAACGATTTACTCAAACGCTGTTAAAACAAGCTAGTCGTAACGGTTTCAAAAACATCATTGGTACGTGAACTTCTCTTTGAAAGTTAACGGCAAGCAAGCACCTTCCGAGCAAGTAGGCGAGCAAGCAAGCGAGTAAGCAAGCAGGAAGACCTGCATTCGGAGCACTGGCCGCGCAAATTCTTACCATTCATTGCTATTGGCCAACGTACGTACGTTGCATGGGTGCGTAATTGTGAACACGGGGTCTGCGGCCGCAAGAAATTGGCACTGAATTTTAGGTCAATCCCCACTGCATCGCACTTCTCTATCCCGGCCCAATGCCGCTAAGACGCTCTTGCTCTTACTGCCTCTCTTTTCAATTTCTGTGGATGTGACTATACAAGAAAGCCTAATAAAGCTACTTGGTTCTGTTCTGGGCCGGGTACGTCATGCATCGTCTTAGTGACCGCCACAGAATACACCAGCATAAGGCCGTATACGGAGGGAGTATGGTTGCAGAAAACGGCTGTAACTCTTGTTTTATCGAAACTCTCCGGACTGGTGGAACGGGCCCGGACGGCCAGCCAGCTCCAAGGCATCTTGGAATAAGGATGCCTCTCACTGGGTGGAGGCCCGAAGAACTTCCTCCTGCTCATTACTACAATAAATCTCTCTCTCTCTCTCTCTCTCTCTCTCTCTCTCTCTCTCTCTCTCTCTCTCTCTCTCTCTCTCTCTCTCTCTCTCTCTCTATCTATCTATCTATCTCTCTCTCTCTCTCTCTCTCTCTCTCTCTCTCTCTCTCTCTCTTTAAGCAATTTCAACATTACGCAGAGCTTTATTTGTCGTAATTGCCTTAAAATTTCTGAAATCTACCAGTTTCGGCCTTCGTTGGAAGGCGGAAACAGAAACACGTCTTGAGCAGGAGAGTAAAAACAAAGTATTTACCCGCAGTTTGATGTTTCTGCTGAACCTGCGAACCTAAACAAACTGTACTACCTGGGGCTATGAAAAGGTGCGCGTAAAACTTGCACAAAATGCCACACACCCTCTCAAGGGACTGCGCTGACACCTAACATGGAGTGGGCGAACTTCTGTCATGTTCTGCAGGTACTGGGATTGTTAAGGGGACGTGCGGTACAACAAAAGACGAAGGACTAGGTAGCCGAACAGCCATCCTTATTAGTGACTAGGAGGTGTTCTTTAATACATGACGCAGTCTTTCCAAGAAAGCGTTGTATTTTTCTAAGAGAATTGTCAACATAACAGACATCGAGGTAAGCAATAAACAGTGAGTGTCCATGCTTTTTAAGTTGTATGGTGTCACTCGGACGGAGCCATTGCCGCAACTAGTTCACTCTACCGCAACGATCTAGCTAGGTCAACTTCCCTTTCCCCCTATCTCTCTTCCACTCACTCACTCACTCACTCACTCACTCACTCACTCACTCACTCACTCACTCACTCACTCACTCACTCACTCACTCACTCACTACTCACTCACTCACTCACTCACTCACTCACTCACTCACTCACTCACTCACTCACTCACTCACTCACTCCAGCTTGTTCCCTCTCTGGTGGGGGTGGTTGTGGTTTGCAGCAGGAAAAGAAAAGGAAATGCACTGGGGATATTTTGAGCGCGGCAGGGAGCTCACCTGCAGACAACCCAGTGCAGGGGAAGGGAAGTAGAGGGGGAGGGATAGGATAAATGAGAGAGAGAGAGAGAGAGAGAGAGAGAGAGAGAGAGAGAGAGAGAGAGAGAGAGAGAGAGAGAGAGAGAGAGAGAGAGAGAGAGAGAGAGAGAGAGAGAGAGAGAGAGAAAGGTATAAAGAGAGCTGTCAGTCCTAGAAAGCTGTCAGTCCGGGCACATCAGTCAATCACTGCACTCCGGGCTACAGCCGCTGCATGAGGCCCGGTCGTCTCCAGGTAATGCAGCAGATGGGCGAAGACTTCCCGTTGGGTTGCCGCAGCCCCCTTCGGGAACAGAAGGTCCTCTCACTCACTGACTCAAACTAATTCGATGTTGTGAATGTCACTCGGACGGAGCCATTGCCGCAACTGGTTCACTGTACCGCAACGATCTAGCCCGGCCAACTTCCCTTTCCCCCTATTTCTCTTCCACTCACTCACTTACTCCAGCTTGTTCCCTCTCTCCCTCATTGGCTCAAACTAATTCGATGTTGTGAGGGGGGCGAATCACGTCGTATTAGGTCACCGCATTTTATCGGGGTCTTTGTTGCTGCGTTGTGAAATGCCGAACGAATACCGAATGTAACAGCCTCTCAAGTATTTGCCGTGGAAGTCAAAATACCCCATACAATAAAATCTGTGCCTACCCGATCCTTTTCATTGCAAACGCAGGGGCGACGGTAAGTATTCGGGTTCCATGAGGCCCCTAAGTATTTCGCCTATTAAACGCAAATCGGGCGTGAAAACAGTTCCCTGCATGCTTCTGGAGAGTGAATGCGCTGACGTCCTGCGGGCGGCTAAGGAATCGCGCGCCAAAGTGTGGTAGGGATGTACACTCCGGTGCGTCGACATGCGTGTGGCGCTGGATGGCCGTGGAGTTATCTTATTCAGTACCTTTGGACACGGCGCTCAAACGTGCGCTCGCTTTAGTCCCTACACGATTAGGTAATCCCGTGTTTAAGCTTCACAGCAATGCACTTGAATGACCAATATACCAACTGACCAATAAGTGTCGCTAACAATGCGAATTCGACAAATATCAGCAAGGCCCATCCCGCTTAACTCAAAGATGTGATTCACACTGCGACACTGCGCAATGCACAACGTCATACTTGCATTGCGAAATGCCCCAGCGCCGGGAGAACAACCTCTATGCAGCGCAATTCGACGGCGAAGTTCGTGCGGCGGCCGCCGAGAATCAACGCGCCGCGCAGTTTTCGTCGACCCAACATCCATGCAACAGGAATCGGCGAACGCCGCAGGCCATGGAGTTTCATACTAATATACATGGAACTCTATGCCGCAGACCAGCGAGCTGCTTGCATCAACGTTGCGAGATGTCAAATCCAAAACCAGATGCGTGAATAGATCCCTCTTTTTAAGTGGTCTTCAATAAAAAGCAACTACTGACTAATAAAACTTGATGTAAACAACTTAACCAATGCTTGTTTATGGTGAGGGCGGTGTTGTCTTTTTGAAATTTGCATCATAGCACAAAAACATTAACAACCTGCAACAATGAGTAAAAGTGTTTGTGTTGTGCGTTTGCTTGTTAGCTTTGCAGCTACTTTTAAGTTTTGTGCGTTGAACTTCACTGGAATGACCATCAATTTTTCCATTTCGGCTACACGTTTACCCACCGCGCTACTGTGGCATTTTTCTGGCAGTTTTCTAGACGCGGTGTTCACGAGAAAAGAGCCGTACACGGAAAAAAAAAGGGGCGAAAGCAGCGTCTGGTGTCTTGGTTGCTGAGTGCGCAGGCGCTCTGCGCAAGCAGGAAGTAAAAAGCTGTGATTGACTGCAGCTTCAAAACACAGTTCGACGCTTCCGGTCGCGTTTGCCGCCGCGAGTCTGGTATCTAGGGCAACGTACTTAGACTACTAGGTGCGTTCCAATTTGCCCTTTAGACGGCTTCGTTGCCGTCTTCGCGGACAGTCGGCCATGTTAAGCCCGCTTCCAATTCGAAAGAAGCCGTCAACGAAGACTGGTTCGCCGAGACAGCATCGAAGTCAGTAACGATGCAGGCTACCTCCCTGTCCAAACTGATGAGTGACACCAGCGCCACCTTTTTGCTTCGTAATGTTGTTACAAACTAACTTGATCTTTTATTGGAATATTTTGTATAAATTACTCGTGGTGAAGATGTTGTTTAATGTTTAAATCACACATGTTTGTTATAACTACGGTAACATTCGTTAAGAAACCGACGGTTTGCATTGCTCAACATGTCTGCTACGAGGTTATCGTCTGCGTTGGTGACCGCTGCGCCGCTCTAGTTCTTCTTCATTTAGACGTCTAATTATACTGCTTCGTAAGCTGTCTACCAAACTGTCCGTGAATTGGAACGCAGCCCCAGCCCGCGCAGAGCGCCGGCGAACAATCGTTTTCACGACGCCGGCGTCGCAACGTCCGCTGGCGGGCGTCGTTCGCCGCATATTCGCCGACATTTCTCTGCATGGCCATCTTTAAACCTCCGCTGATATGCCGCGCGGTAAAAACACGACGTTATATATATATATATATATATATATATATATATATATATATATATATATATATATTATATATATTTACACGCTGTGCTTAAAAGCGATATATTTGCAAAGAATGAGGCGTATAGTCCGAAGCCGAGGATACCAGCGTAGCTCGAGCCAGTCGGTCTCTGCGCGACCTCTTCGTCTTCGCTTCGGCTTGCGTTGCGCGACCCCACTGATGTGGCACGTACCCATAGATGAAATGTACGATGGATTGACCACCAGGTGATCCAGTGCATTGCCATGTGAAATGTCAAGAGGGCCGTGACAATATATATATATATATAAGGTCAGCCTTTAGGCGTCAAATTGTCTGTTAGACATTGTAATTCGCCGAGTACTTATGGTTAAGTTTATATAGCTTGGTCAATCGATTGCATTGCGGTCAATCTGAAGCACGGCGTTGCCGTAGAACCGGTAAGCGCGAGCAAAATAAAAAATAAAAATAAATAAATAAATAAATAAATAAATAAATAAATAAATAAATAAATAAATAAACAAATAAACAAATAAATAAATAAGTAAATAAATAAATAAATAAATAAATAAATAAATAAATAAATAAATAAATAAATACAAGTCGCCTACTGATGACCCGCCGATCAAGATTTCGTTACCTTGAAATTGACTTGACAGCTGGGAGCAGAGAACGAGTAAAAGTGCGCTGTATAATTGAATTATTTAACGTATCACGCCAAGTTTTTGATTTTCATCACACGAATGCTCTCGCATTACCCAAGAAATATACAATGCAGAAATAATTTTCTTCGGCCGAATTTTAGGTTTCCACTTTGCAACACACGGCTTTACAAATTATTGTCCCCAGCTAATTTTATTCAAATGTTTTTATTGGAATGACCTTTTTACGGTGACTCTCATGTGCGAAGAAGTGGCAGATATGCGCTGGGAGGGAAGTATTTAGAATCATGATCCCCTCCACTGTATGAAGAAGAGCGAGCAACAATTCTGCGGTTTGTTTTGCCTCACTCCACCCGTCTGTGCACGAAACAAAACATGTTTGTTTGCAATTTGGGACTGAGCATACTTCCGACTTAGCTACTAACTGAAAGTTGGGAGAACTAAAGTTTTATTAGAGAGTCTGGTGATGTCAGCCGAGCTAAGCCGCCTGGCTGACTACGCCAGGTGAATGCGGTGACAAAGAAGGGTGATTATTAGAGCGAAAAAACACGGGGCTGTCCGTTTCCCTTCCATAGACGTGCATGGAGTGACAGCAGGAAGGAATTCCACAACATTTACAACTGCACTGTTAACTAATTATGACAAAGAAATAAAACTCGGCGAAATGTTGAAGGAGCCTTAGTGGCCAATTTCAGTACAATTTGTTTCGGGAGAATGTGGATAAAATAAGAGTCAGAAAAATAAACAGCACCCAGAACAACGCTCCCGGTGGCTAATTACGGCGTGATCTTAAAACATTCGAGGGACGACCTGATGCAGATTCATTCTAGGTGTTCTATGAAGACCCGTTTGTTTCGTTTGCGTCGCTAAGCGGGGCCAAATGCATCTTGCTTGTTTTCATTCACGTGTGTGTTTCAGAGAACCTGAATGCCCGCAGTAAAGCGTTCCTGTACGGGTTCCTTTGTGGATGTGTGACACTGTGCTATCCCTAAGAGTACGAACACAATGTTTTTGTGGCCGACCCTTAGTTATAGTCGGCAATGCACTGGCATATTCCGCGGATCGAGAAGCAGTACACCGAGCCATTACGGACAGCCACAAATATATTCGAACCACTCTCACCCACTACACGCCCCAACCCCTACTAACATACATCGACATACTCTCTCACTACTTACTGTTCCACCAACAGTTTCCTCCACACACAAGCAACTCGCCAATGAGGAAGGAGTCATAATTCGCCTGCTCCAAACTGACACCTTACCCGCTCTGGCGAAAAATATTCCCCATCCAATACTCAGCTCAGCGCCGCATCAGGAACACTATAACACACAGTGTGCGCATGCCCTAACACCCCAGATATCCCTCCCAATCCCAGCCCTACCCCTTCACAGTGGGCGCCGATGCTGACCACCCCTCACAGGTCCGGAGTGACCGCAATCACAACGCGTGGGATAAATAAAGTTTTACCCCTGCTACCCTCCTAGTGCTTGCGCGCAATCCTTATAATTTATTGAATGATTGATTGAACTCTTGCTGATTAATTTTACATGCATTGATAGGTTAAACTCATTAAATGACTGAAATAGTGGAGGTTATTCCACCTTTTATAAACCATTGCCCATTAAACCTCATCGGTTATGCGCTGCTCTTCAGGTATGTGACACTATGCTGTGCTTCAGAGAGCGCGCGTAGCCTTCATAGCGCACATATATCTGGCAGTTGACCCCCTTAGCGCTTGCGCACGAAAAAAAAGTCTACATCACAAGTTCTGCGGTTACCAGAACTGTGATAGAGTTAATGCCAATTAAATGCAGTTCGAACCGTGTGCCTTCTTCTACTGCTTTCGCCACCATATCCAGGCGCAAGAGTGATTGTAGAGAATCTGACAGCAATAAACAACGACTGCGAGACCGCACACGATGGCCCCAGGATTAGCTGAACGGAAAGTCCTTTTGCAATGAGGCTACAGGCCATGGGCGCTGTCGGTAGAGGTGCCATTGAAAGCCCTTGAGCGCTTTGTTTCCCAGATCACTTGTAGGTCGCTTCAACCGGTTTCCCGTGGGTGCTGCTGGTATCGAGCTCATTCCCGGCCATGGTTTCTCATTTGTACGCCTTTGGGGACTATTATTTATAGTTGGGGCAATTGGCGGTACACGCCACTCGGGTGCGATGTAAGAGTGTAAATCCTTTCCGTGTGACTGGATGCAGTGAGGTACAATTGCCCTGCAACAGCCACGCGGGGTGTTCCACAGAGAAGGGTCGCGAAGCAGCCACATGACGTGGTTTTGATTGCGATTTCTCGGCACTGACACTCACTTGCAATGCCTAAGTGAGCAGCGTTTGCTGAGATGACCATTTACGCCACTACACTGCCATTTACATCGGTTTTGTGCACTTACAACGAGCACTCAAATCTCAGAGCGCATTAGCCACACTGAACAGTGTCTGCGAAGGAAAGTTTGACGTCCATCCAAATGCAGCCGTACGGCCACAAAGTACGGCTGCAAGTACGGTGGAGTACGGCTTCTTACTCCACCTTGGGGATTTCCCCTAAATCTGATCGACTAAACAGTTTCATACCTCTGTTAACAATCCAATGGGACCTAAATGTTGCCAACATTCCACGAAAACATTAGGTTGGATGTACGATGAAAACACAAATGCAAGAGCACGTGGGAGAGCGACCGAGAGAGAGAGACCGAGATAGAGAGATAACATAATGTTGATTGGGTATTGCGACGAGGTGGACGCCCCTAGTCCAGGGCTCCAGCCTCCAGGGCGCCGGCGGCTGTTTGTGAATTCTGTGGCACCATAATGCCGTATGATAGAAGGTGTCTTTTTTTTGCCTGCTCAGAGCAGCTCTGAGCAGTTCCAGGCAGCCCAAAACTGCTCCCGCCATAGATGTTATATGGGCAAATAAAATACGGAGCTGCTTGGAGCTGCTCAGCGCTGCTTTGAGCAGGCAAAAAAAAAGAGACCAAGAGATTGGCTAGTTGGAAACTGCGTCTCCTGTACACAGCACTGGGTGGGAAACAGCTTTGGGGGAACAGTGTTTCGTCGACTCGTTCCGCGGGAAACGGGCACCGATCGTGTTAACGGTGAACAACGTGTGCGGGAAAGGTAAGCTTTTCCTCAAAGGTTAACTCGACCTGACGAAACAGGACACCTTCCAAGTGTCTTGGAGCCTCAGCGGTGTAGTGTGGTTACGGGGAACGCATCTTGTGCGCGGCTTGCGTGTCGGTGAGCAACCGCGAACGACTCAACCGTATCAATGGAGTACGTGTTGTGTAAGAGCGCGATGTGCGTGTTGGTGAGCACCTGTAAAGGAGGGCCTCCTCGATCTACCAGTCCAGCACGGTCCCCGGGCAGTCCGAGGACTGCGTTCGGACTGGAGGTCCCATAGGAATACATGGAAAAATCAAGCGCCGGATAGCGTCTCTTTCAATCCGCGGACGACCGGGAACTGATAATCGAGGAAGCCCGGAGTCAACCCAACAAACGGTGTAAGCGTCGTGTAAGTGCGCGAAACATCAACCAGGACAACAATTCGGAATTGTGCGCATTCGTGAAGAACGCTATGTGCTTTGGAAAGGATGGGACGCTTTTGTGCACCCCGAGTACTGGCTGTCGGTAAAAAAAACCCTCCATCTATATAATTTTGTAAATAGCCATCGCATTTATCAGGGCAAGCCAGACCTCTCGGGGCAGCATGGACGCTTACGGAGGTGCTAACGCCACCCCGTTTGGTGCCATACTCTGCCTGTATATATGGGTCACGAATAAATATTTCTAACCCAGATAAATAGTAATCTGGCAGAAACATGCCACCAGGCACTTAATGCCGTTCAGGATAGTCCTGAAGCGAGCAGCCGCGGATTTCGTCGTTCCCTACACAGCCTGTGGATCAGCTCCGTTCGGGCGCCGACGAAGTAATCGTGGAAAACCGTGCCCGAGGCTAAGAGCTTGTTGCAAACATCACCAGGTGGCAGACCGATGATGGAGAATCAAAGTCACGTATTCTAGCAAAAGCCAGCCTCCACAAACACTTTCTTCGTTTTTTTATTTTCTGCCTTCCTTCGTTGGTGTGGTGCCAACGGAGTACCTGAACTGCGTCTGTCGTTCAAACAGCGCCTGTCTAATAAAAAAAAGGTTATCCTTCTTTCATAGGAATCGGTAAAACAGGAAGGTGAAACCTGCCTCCACAGGAGCATTTGAATCTTTATCGTGCATCAATATGAACTTGCACATCACTATTTATATTTCATCGGTATAGCACCGCTAGACAAATCAACATTAGACACGGGATTACACGCGCCGGAGCATTGCGGAAATCCGATTGAAACTCCAGGAGCTAGCAAACCGTGAGAACGAAATCGAACGGGTTGTCCGCGAATCCTTTGGTGAAGTCAGTACGCTATAGCGAAAGGAACACGATCGGAAGCAGTCTTGTCAGTGTGATTGACGAGGGGCGTCCTGCTGGCGGGTCGCTTAGACAAAGGTGCGACCACATTGGTCCTGCTCCGTGGCGTGTACGCCAGACGTTTGCGTTGCGACGAGCTCAGTTTTTCGAACGCGGTGGCGGCGTGCCACAAGCTTAGCGGCGTTCCACATTTATGCAGCGGACGGGTAAACCACGAGAAAGAAGTGGGGTAAACACAGCAGCTTCCGCTGCTACACGCTGCCCTATCGAGGCGCCAACTATCGGCGCTCATTAGCGTCATGACGCACCACTTCGCTTCAGCTCTCCTAGACGGCAGAACCATCTGAATAGAAACGTTTGAGGGGAAAAAATAAGGCGCGTTCGTACAGCTATTGCGGGCGTGACCACGGCTTAGTCGGTAGAGCTAACCTCCAGAGGCGGCCAAAGTGATCGTTGGCTCCAAACCTTGCGCCGCCCTGCCATCGGACTTTTTCTGGTGATGTAATTTCCGTGACGGATATGACGTCGGTGAGGTTTGTCGACCCCGGCATAAAACACTTTCATGTTAAAATAAAATAAAGTATAACGCACAGCTTCTGTGGGTGATTGCAAAAATGTCTATTCCATGGTTTCGTTCCGCCTTTGCACACAGAGATAGTTAAGCGGTCCCGCTATGCCCTCTAGAGTAGTACCGTGATTCTCCTTGGATCTCGTGAGTAGGTACCCGCCCGTCGGGTGGAACTGCACGCGATTTTCTGAAAAAACGTATGATAGTTTCTGGACTTGCAGACGCTTTAATAGTTACGGGTTCCTTAACTTTCGTTGGTTCTTGCCCAAAGGCGTCTGTGCACGTATTTAAATATCCATAGCCTTGATATAAGTCCAACCTTTTCATATGCCTAACATGGAAGGAAAAGGCGCGTGTGGTAAGCAGCCTTACACGCATCTAATTATCAGATCTAAGCGATGTGACGATACAATGTACTCATGACTGAGGACCGACGGTGATCTGCTGTTGTCGATAATGCTGGGGAGGGCAGCTAGAAAACGCGTAGACCGCGTTCTTGACAGCTTTGATTGGTGTCCGAGCACCCTACCATGTCGCAATAGGTTTCCTTGCATGCACTAAATGTACTTTTTACATGTGTGACCGTACCATGCTTTTACAGCGAAGCTGCTAGCCTTTGGTTCGTCGTGAAGTGTCGTGTCGTTCTGAGCACAAACCCAGGCAGGACTCAGCAGCTCTCGCCCAAGATGCCGAGTGCATGCATCAGGCTAGACAGTGCCCAGCATTTGCCGCCAGAGAAGCCCAGCGGAATGTTTCTTTGCAATCACGCATACAGCATAGAGTTCAGTATTCGTTTAAACAAACCGCAAAAGAAGTATCAAAACGCGTGATGGATAATAGGCCTCTCCCCACCCCCCGTTCCACCATGTGCTTTTGGTAAAGATTAGGTTTGTAGCTGCTCTCGAAAATAGGGTTTGATGTCATTCGAGGGCGAGGGCATGCGTCAGGCTTTGCCGCCAGTGAAGCCAAGAGCAAGCGACAAGCCCGCTCATACGATGCCAAACATGTCATACCCTCTCCCATTAGCATGTGTCGGGATTTACGACAGCTTCGCTGGACATTCACATTCGCAGGGCGGGATGGCGGCCATTTTTTTTTTCAGTGAGCGGACTGGCAAAAAGAAAAGAGGGGAAACCAAATTATCTTACCAGCCTCTATCAACTACGTAGCGCTCACTCCCCAGCCCGTATTTTGAGGCTGGCGTTAATTATCTACAGTTTTTATACGAAATAATACGAACGATGTAAATGATCTGTGTACACCTATTCAATACCATTCCTCTGCCAGTACTGTATTTATTTATTTTCCGACAGCAATTTGCCGTCCCACACCCTGTGGGACGGCAATCACTCCGGAATTACTCGACTCAGGACGGCAACATGGGAATTACAGGTATGAATATCCCGAAATGGAAAATGTTTGTGAGGGCGACTTCAAAATATTTATGAGCACTGTAATGCCCCTGTGATACGGCAAATCGAACCTAATTGAAAGCGAATGACATTAGCTATATATGATATTGATTGATTGTGAGATTTAACGCGCCGAATCTGTGCTATGAGGCGCGCCGTCGTGGAGGAGGGTGGCGAATTAATTTTGACCACCTGGGGATCTTTAGATCTGGACATACGGCCGTCTGTCTTCGCTTTTCGCCTGCATCAGAACAGCAGCCACCGTAGCCGGGATCGAATCAACGTCCCCGTACTCAACAGCAGAACGCTTTAGCCACTGAGCCACCGCGGCGGGCATAAAAAAAAAAATTCACGCATCTCCACGAAGTGAATCATGACGAGTGGGGTAAGCACTGGGGATCGTTCTTACCGTAAATCACCCGTGGCATTGCCCACTCGCGCATGTAAATGAGTGACAACGCGTGTGTACAGTATATACAATAACAATGCAATCCAATCCAGTACAAGTAAAGTTAATCCAATCCAATTCATTTCAATCCAATCCAATTCAATCCAAATCAAATCAAATCAAATCAAATCAAATCAAACCAAATCAAATCTATTTCACTCCAATCCAATCCAATGCTCCTCGCGCATGCGCACCACTGTGTACGCGGACGCCAAACCCCGGACAGAGCGAGGTCCTAAGGTGTTTCGCCCCTAATAGGGACGTTTTGTCCGTCCGGGTCTACATGGAGAGGAAATGTCTGACAACGAGAACAGTGACGATTGGGAAACTCGCAGAATTGCAGGACAACGATTTAGATATGTCCATAATGCTTTTAAACATTCAGCATTTTAAAAGAAAAACGAACGTTTGAATGAGAAACATTAAATTCTGTTTTAGCTGACATCCCACATCAGAAGCCGATACAAGTTACTAACGAATCCGTACCTCGGTAGCAACAATCGTGTACGAGCATTGCGAAGGGACTGTTGCCTTTTTAATTTGTAAGGGAACATCCAGAGAAAAATATTAATTTACTTGTAGTTTTTAGGCACAGTGTTCTACAGGCTATTATTAAACTTCCTTGTTTAGTGACGGAGCAGTGCTGTCCAGGCTACTGATTCAGTTCGGAAGCTAATGCGAACGCGTTTAGCTCAGTCAGTCAGCGAATATTGTTAGCGTAAGCATTACTTAATAATCTCGTCTAGCTCTAAATTAATAGAATTCGCAGCTAGTGTCATTCATTCTAAATTTAATTAGAAATGCCGTGTTACAGGGGTATGAAAGACACAAATCAGACGATGGCGGAAGAGAAATTGCGCGGATATACGGCAAATCAAAAGTAGGAAAATACCCGGCTTGAATGTAATATTGTCATTAACAAAAGACACAGTGTTTCGCACGAATAAAGCAGAATACAAGCGCCCCGCATACCGCAGCGGCCTCAGAGAACAGAAGGTGGAACCGCAGGATTCCGCAATTCCTACACGAGGCTGCGCCAGCGGCACGCGCCGCTGCCCATACAGTCCACGAGCGATTTGAGTACTTCGCGCGAGCCCCGCGGCTGTGAAAGCGGAACGGAGTTTCTACACACGTAAATTGCCCCTCAAATGGCAGCTTCTCACGGAACGACGTGCGGCCACCCGTATTTGCAAACACGGCCGCTGCCGCCGGAACTATCGTGCGTGTCGTGGAGGAAGCGTCGGGAATGAAAAGAAAAAAAAACTTCGACGGGCGAAGGACTCCGCACCGTACGGCGCTTTCTTGGTGGTGCCGAACGAAGGGTGAAAGCCGTGCGCGAGCCACGACGGGATAAGAAGTAATAGCCAATCCAAGCCCTTTTGTTAAGAGAAAGATGGTTAAGAAAGGTGGTTAAAAGGTGAAGCTTTCTCAGTGCCAGCTGGGTCAAAGTCAAAGCACAAAATCTAAGCTGTTTCCATCATGTCGGAATGGCGCATTGGGACATACGTCGGCTTCACAAAGCGAGAGACCTGCAGGTCGGAGTTGGACCACGGAAGGTTTTTAAGCGCTGAGCAGTTTAGGCGCTCGCCTTGTCGTCCTAGCTCGCTCGCTGGAACCAAGCATATCGCCATGGCGTGACGGTGTAGCTTGCTACGGTCCCTTCGCCACGGCGTAACCCAGAGGCTTCGAAAGCCAAACGGCTATGCCATGATATACGTAGCGTGAGCTAAGGTTCAGCTGTTTATTCTTAGCTTTCCTGGTTGTCTAGGATTAGCTGATTATTATGCTGGCTGCTGCTTATCATCCAATTCAAATCAAATCAAATCCAATGCAATCCAATCTAATCCTCGCGCTTGCGTAGCACGACTCTCTAGGAGCTACGCGAAACTGGTCAACCTCGGCCAGTGTAGCCAGTCCAATCAAATCTAGTCCAAGTAACGTTGTTGTTCTTCAATCCAAGAAACGCCTTAGCCACTGAGCCACCGGGGCGGGTATGAGCATCACCTTGAAAGCTTAACTTTGTGGCAAAGAAGGGCTAGTAACTAAGCAATTTCTCATTTAAGCCTAGAGGTACTGGAGGCGGTATAGTAACGGCCGGTCTCCAGCCGGGCGGGATAGGTCGACGCAGAGAAGCGCTCGCTACAGCCACCGAGCTAACTTGTGCTGGGCCAAACCCGGTGCTGTGGCCAATCCATGCAGTTCTTTAACTTAAGAAAGAACTTAAGTTCTTAAACCTATTAGCGGCAATCAACTTGAAAAGCACAACCAATCAATCAAAATCTTTATTACGAGAAAGATGACAGGGTTTGTTACGTAAAAAAGGAAAAAGGAACAATATGTTAACAAAGTTATCTAAGTATCTAAATGCAGACTGACCGATTGGGCTCTCTGCAGAAAGATTCATGTAATGTACAGTTTTTGTCAAAATTTTCTTGGGCAATCCGAAGGTACGCAGGGAGCATATATTTCAATATACAAGCTTACGTATGCCCAGCGAGGCTGGAACGTTTGATGCCGGAAAATTAGAGAAAACACCTTATTTTTTCACTGTCATGAAATACATTTATCACTATGAAAGGCAAAGTTTGTTATTTGAGTTCTTTGTGGTCCAGAAGGCTTAGGAGTGACCTAGAAAATTTTGACAAAGTGTGCACATCTGCTCCACGTGTGTGCGACGTTTCTACCGAACCGTATAGTTCTTTCAAAAGCTGAAAATGCACCCTAGCTGTTTCTTTTACGAGATATTGTCGGTACCATACTAATATTAGATATAATGCAAATGATGCTCTTTCGGCTTTCTGGAAGATTGGTCAGCACATGGGACGTTATTTATTTATTTCACATACCCCGAAGCGCCAATGCGTACGAGCAAGACAATACAGAGTAGGCTGAAAGGTCACGCCAAAGTTAAACAACCATTCCTGGCTGCGAAACAGAAAAGCGAATTAACAACTTTTAAACAACCTGAAAAGTGACAACCCAATTCGCCCGAATAGAGGATACCAAGGCGGGTGGTACGCTCGTTTTGCATTCTAAGGACGTAGTTTGAACGACTTGCGCTGGGGGCCACCTTATTGAGCCACCAGAAAGAAGAAATAGGGCGATGGAGTTGAAGTACTTGCGAAGAATGAAGGAGTGCTATTGGCCACCAGGCCCACCACTGGAGGGGCAGGCGCTGCCATCGTTTTGACGTCACTTGTAGGATCACCGTTCCTATCTTGCTGCGTAGTTGGCTTGCAGCGCGTGACACTTCGCTTAGGAAGCGCGTTCAAAAAGTATTTTCGTGTTAATTTCCTTCGTTTGAAGTTAATTCTCAGTGCGCCAAGCGCAGTTCGACGTAATGGTGACTGTATAACCGTATCAACTGTGGTAGATTATCCGCAAACGCCATGAGCGTGGTGGTGTATTACGCATGCGACCGAAGCGTAAGCAGCGGCTTGTTCTAGACGATCGCCGAGTGAAGTTTCTAGATTTCCCTTGTTTGCAAGAAATGTATAAAGCAGGGAATCACGAACCGTTAACTGCTCGCAGAAGCACACGCACCCGCCGTGCCTGCCCGCACAGCCGACGGTGCGGCTCGAACCGACGCAGGTCGCGGCAGCAACATCTTGTCGCCGCTTTTTAAAATCACACAAGTCGTGGAAAAGAAGTTCCAGATTGGTGAAAGTGGATGTTAGTGTGATAAAAAAAAAAAATTCTGATAGGTAGTGTCATCAGCTGTGGTTTTCAAAGCGATGCTCAAATATCTGCCTTCTGATGGAGGCGAAAAGCAAAAACGCCCGTGTGTACGAGATTTCGGCGCACGATAAAGATCCCCAGGTGGTCAAAATTAATCCGGAGCCCTCCACTACGGCGCGCCTCATCGCCTGCGTTGCGTCGGCGCGTTAAACCCCACAATCAATCAATCAATCAAATATCTGCCGCGATTTACGCAGACCGGCCGCGGAGGTTGGTCCCGGCAGCGCCGGCCCCTTCACGCACGGTGCGGCGATCGGCCGAAGGATGGCTATGCTCGCGCGCAAGAATCGGCCGAGGCCGTGCAGTTATCTTGATCGTCGATCGCTTCAACGGAAATTACCGCGCTAACAGAGTTCCCAGCGCGGTGAAACGTTCTTTTGGGGACTGTCACTCGCAACTCTAACGGCGATGAAATATCTGCTGCGACGCCAAGCCTAAAGTTCCCAACATCCGATTACGTGCATCCGAAGCCGGCTGCGAGCTGTTGGAGAAGGCCCTCCCGTCGCGCACGCGCGTGTTGCGTTTGGGTTCCTCTAACTTCTTGGGGGCCCCCAACGCTCGGTTTTCCTATTCTAAATATCCCCATTACCCGAAATCATTAACGACGTGTTTCTCCTCGTACGCAGCCTCGCCTTCTGTGAGCAGTTGGGAGTTTCGAAATTAAATGCTTGAGAAATGCCGGCTTACTGTAAACATACAAAACACGCTGCAATTATAAATTACCACGACGAGCACCTAATGAAAACTAAATATAGCCTTGTCCAAACCCGCTCGAATGCGTTAAAAACTCGCGTTCATACCGTTCATACATTGCGGACAAGTCGCGAAAAGTAAAAATCAGCCGTGCAGAGTACAGGCTACGGCAGTGATCGTTAATCAAATCCGGGCATGACTATAAAAACATCGTAGGGGAAATAGGCACTGATTAAGCCAAACTGCAGACCATATAACAATACTTTTAAGCTTGCGCGGCGAAGCAATCTGATCACTGTTCTCGCGTCATTCATTTATCAGGCAATACGAGCAGTTCGCGCGGTGCGATCATAAGTGAGCGACGCGTTTCCGTCGCTGTTACAAGGTGTTTGCTTGCACGCACATGCCCCGTCACAAGTATTTCATAATGAATTTACAGCGTACATTTCTCGGCATCAGTTGCATCGTCCTTGGCGTTAGCTGGCTGCGTATGTAAGAGCTGTGGGTCGCGATGGTAGCAACTACCTAAACGCGGCGGTGTCGCCGAGAACAAGCGAGTCGCTGATTGCTTGCCCGAATTATTTGGTTTACAGACAACTTTTTTCGGTAATTTGCATCAATTCCACAAGGAGCGGGCGAGACGGTGGCCACAAAAAAAAAAAAAAAAAAAAACACGCTTCCGCATACGCCCGGGAAATGTGTTGTAGCATACGACAACACGATTCGGCGTCCTACAAGTGACGTCACTCGTAGGTGGCGCCATGGTATGTCCTCGAGGCCAATACGAGAAAAAAAGGAAAAAAATCACGGGGAATGCTAGAGCTTTCCAAGAACGTGAAGGCGAATGTAAAGAATGTTAAGACCTACTCTTGCGCTTTGTGTTGAACTTTGCGGCCGTGCCCTTCACAACCTATCCCGCTCCTGCGGACAGCCCCCTCGGTAGCTTATTCCTCTGGTTTCCATCGCCAGGAGCCTCTTGTCGCTCCGACAGTATACCCTCGAGGCTGTTTGTAGGTCGCGTGTGGCAATGGCCTACCCTCCAATGGCTCTGTCGTGTCCTTTTCCGTGGGCGCGCTGCATCACGTTTTCTTAGCGCACTCTTCCTACTTTCCTCCCGCATTGCTGTTTCCATTTCCCTCTAGGCGGTCCCCGCCTCGCGCTCCCTGACTTTAGGTCACTGCGACCGCCACTGCAACTTATTTTGTACCACCCCTTTTCTGTGCCTCGAAACGCGGTGCTTGGCACATACCGATGTAAAGCGTTTTTTTTAAACGGCATGGTCACACGGATGTCCTTGGAATTTCGGAGTCCTTGAAATTATTACACGAATCATGTCAGATTTCTGTGCGACACTTCTGTGGATAGCGTTGAGCTGTACACCCAAGCAACGGCAAGACGTAGTGCATTCTCTGGCGTTCATTACTATACTACTATAACAAACTGGTAATTTCTGGTATCACTCAACAACTATGAACATCTCTTTGAATATTTTGTGAGGACTTATTATGTGGTATTTGGGAAGTACAGACAACCGGCTCTACGCGAACCATGTCACAACAGCCGCCCTAAAAATATGTTAGAAACATCTTGGTAGCAATAGGAGTCATTTGTCATTATAATTCACGACAAGCAGTTCAGGCATTATTTCAATGAAATTTGTACGGTCCTTATGGGTGTACGCCGTTCGCACTTCGACCGAGCCGGAGGGTTTCGGGGCATGCGTGGTTGGTGAATACCTGGAAGTCGGAACGTCGCAGTGTGCCTCACGTTCCCACCTAGACATGTATATGTCCCCGTTCGTGCACGCAAAAAGATTCAAGGGTAAGTGTTTCGCGTGTATGCCGTTAAGGATAAACAGCACGTTCCCAACGCGTTCCGAAGTGAGTCAGTGTGCGACCATGCAGCACGTATATTCTGAGAGGGTAAGTCGGGATGTCACGTCGTTGGTCAGAGAGAGAGAGAAAGAGCTCTTTATTAGAAGAAAGCAGAGAGGTCTGCTGGCATGTATTCTCCTACATACTACTCTGCGGGGTGAAAAGAATAAAGGCCAAAAAGGAAGCAGGGCGAAAGAGAGGGGAAAAAAAATTGGGCCCATCTCCCCACGAGGGGGGACTCGAGTAAATGCGTCGCGTAGGGGGTGGGTGTATTGCGTTAACGTTAGTGTTTGGGGGGTGGTGGTGGGGTGGTAGTGAATGTGTTAACTATTATTGCTTATTACTATTAATTGTTATTATTTCTTTCATATATTAATTATTACTTTCGTGATTTTGCGACTCGAGTCCCCCCTCGTGGAGAGATGGGTTTTTCTTTTTTTTTTGTGACGCAAGAAGTGAAGGCAAGGAGTAGGTTGTTGTAAGTCGTTATTTATTTATTTGTTGCTGGTGTCGTTGTATTGGACGCTGAGAACGACGGCTTCGTGGTCGCTAACGTGTACTGTTAAGGGGTGTTTAAGCAGTGGTCGTGCGTTGCAGCAACTGGTGAAGACGAGATCGATGCAACTGCTGCCGTGTATCAGCAGCTTCTTGACGTAGTTTGAATGAGTCAAGGATATAAGGCGCGTTCGTAGCCTTCCATTCTGTGTCGGCTTTGTGGCGTAGTGGGTAGAGCACCATGTACCTTGCGTTCCGCCCGCAGGGTCGTGGGATCGAAACCAGGCGCCAGTAAGTATTATTTTTTTATATAGTGTAGGGGGAGGGGTGCGGACCTGTTGTTGAGAGCGAGGAGGGTAGCGTGATGCGGGAGAGGAGGAGTGGGGGAGAGGGCGCGCCTGCGCGCTGAGCTGTTGCGGACGGACGGCGGACGCTACATGTGAGTTAACCCCTTGACTGGCAAGATAAGAAAAAACAAGGGAAAACATTTTTTTTCCTGGTTTATTTCTTCTTTAGAGCAACCACAGAACCAACAAAACGATTTTCATGATGTTTCATAAAAAACTAAAAAAAATAGCGGAGGTCAACAATTTTGTTGATCAGCGAGTTAACGGTAAAAAGACGTGGCTTAAAACTTTTCTTGTTTATCGACCTTTCTGATGCATTTACTCTGGTGATTTTTTTATCACTTTTCACAAAAAGGTAGCGGGCTCGAAAAGTCAGAAAGCAGTTGTTTCCGCTCTTCACACTGCATTTAGCGCACTTGAATCCAGAGACGCCCTTGCGGCACATTGGCGAAGCTACCTCTTGTCTGCTTTCCTTGTTGCTACGGAGAACCAAAGGCACGTTCTAGAGCTGCAACTGGCCAGTGGCTGGCCGTGTCGTAACGGGTATCACCAGAAGCCATTGCGTGTTTCCTGTTGGGGACAGAAAGCATCAGGGCTTTCATGCGAGGTCTTCCAACTATGCGTGGTATGAGAACTTGGTTCGCTGATTTCAGTGATTTGCGAACCGAGAGGCGAAAATCTTTGAGAGGCATAGTTTTTTCGCTTAGGGCAAAGCAGTACCCCTTGCAGAGAAGCCGAGCGTTTCCTATGCTAACGTCCAAAGAATAAGCAAAAAGCGGAAAGTGCAACCTTTGTCGCAATGATCACCATCGTCCGAAACGGGCACGAGGACGCGATTGCGGCCATTTGCTTTCTTTTATGGAGGGCAGGAACTACAACCGACAATTGTCATTTCGAGAGCCCTAGACTGGTTCTCTTAGAGCGATCAGGGCATCTGGTCACGCCATCAGCGTGGTTTGGTGGCGCTTGTGAGGTATCCGCGTGCACAGTTTTATCACTTGAGTCATCATCATTGGTGTCAAGTTCAGAGCCACTTGGATGCTGCAGAACAAGAGCAAAACCCCTTTCCGTTCTCCGCTTTCCATAGAAGATGTCTGTCCATTCCTGCAAAGAAACAGATCGCTGAGTTACACGAAAATCCACTGGCGCCGTTCCACTCTCAAACATACCATATTCGCGGCCCAAAGCTGTGATTGTGAAAAACTAAAATGTAGTTATGGCTCTGAGTGCCCACGCAATAGCTTATCAGGCTTTATCTGCGATAATGATATTACAGCCGCCAATAATTAGAATGATAAAAGCGCCCGAACTGAGGCATGCAGAAGCCAAACCCTTAATACGGCACTTGCGGCGTTCCTCAACCCTTGCCTTGCAGCTCAACAATTTTGTGGGCCGCGGTAGCGGGCTGCTGTCTTGGCGTCTCGGCTAAACAACACCACGATATTCATATAGCGGGTTCCTCGTACCTTGTTCTACGTGTTTAAAAAATCTCGATTTGCTTACCTTGTAGGAGCTCTGGGAACCCGAGGTAGAATTCCACAGTGGTGGTGAACGTCAGCAAACCGCAAACCGATAAATTATTGTCAACAAGGCATCAACTGGCGCCATCTGTCATCTTAATTACCAACTGGAATGAAGAACATGTGTCCTGTTGCCGCTAAACTTAGCGAAATAAGCTTACGTTAGGCGCGAGTTTTTAACAGGGGTGGTTTTTTTGGGGGGTCTATAATATTGTTGATCTGCGGGTTAAAGGGTTAAAGAAATGCTCTGCATTTAAAAGGAAGATGTGGAAAATAAGCAAACACGGAGTGCTCCGTGGGTCCCTTAAAAGTCCAGCTGGTCTCACAGGATGGCAATGTATAGTTCTACATTGTCTCAGCGACGCCGATGTTGAATAAATAATCAAACAGTGCATCGAACACTTTTCGGTGGGATGAATGTAACCATGGTCCGAGAAGAGCTTTCAACAATAAAAGTCCGTTGTTGAGGCACTCGATCTTCTTGGCGAAGTGGTTCCTTTCCTGGTTGTACGACGGGCACTCTAACAAGATGTGTTCAACAGCTTCTGGCAAACCACAGTTATCACAATAAGGGTTTGTGGTTTGACCGAGGCGATGTCGGTAAGAGTTCGTAAGTGCTGCGTTGAGGCGCAGCCGATGGTAGAGCGTCTCAAGTCGACGTGGGATTCGCTGTGGTAGCCTCATTCTCAGGTCAGAGTCTATATGATACAGAAAAGGGTGATAAGTTTCGGGGAAAGACCAGAGGCGGTTTCGTTCATTTAAGGCAAGCTGCTTCGCTAGCGCTTCAGCCTCATGCTTGCATTACTGTGTTTCTGCGAAAAGCCCACCTGGAAGAAAAAAATCAAGGCGGATTACTTCTTAAAGAGAAGCTTTAGTGCCTTCACTAATGCCGTTGCACGCCAATACGCCCTACAGGAAAATCGAATTTCTCTGACGATGATGATGAATGATCACAAGTAAGGCGAAAGAAAAAAAAAAACATCCTGTGGCCGGAATCGAACCTAAGTCCCTAGCGTTATGAAACCGGCGTCTATCCGATTGCTCCATTTTGACTTTTTTTTTATTGCCATAATTTTACACAGCACTTGAACCAAACAAAGAAAACACAATAATAATAAAAACTGCTAGCTAAAACCCAGCTAGCAGAAAACGGCTAAAATTGCTTGAGGTCCGTTAGAGTCTCCAACAGCCACTCCGGAGGGTCAGGTTGAGCCGTCCAGACTTCGATCATAATTCGCATAGAATCAGCAAAATACCCTTTCGAGCGTTTAGAATCGACGTCACGATGACGAATCGCCATACGCGACTTCCAAATGCCGTGCAGGGCCAGGACCATGACGAGGTCGTATGGTACCCCGTTGTTACTCTCAATGGCTAGAAACCTGATCCCATGTGCGTCCAGAGGGAAGTCCTTTTTCAAGGTCCGCTGAAGCACGTCCCAGAAAAAGACTCCGTCCCAACACTCGAGGAAAACATGTTCTACTGTCTCGGGTTTTTACACAGGTAGCAGTCACCCCCCATGGAAGGTACAAGCCCTTCTCTTTCTGCCACGTTTTTACTGGAAGCACACCCACGTGAAGTTTAAAAAAGAAAGATTTCACCCAAGGCGGCACTACCGTATGTTTTACACGTTTTAGCACGTCCTGCGCAGGCCCTGCACGATACGTTGTCCTGTACAGTCAGGATCAATTTGAAGGTTAACGCGGGAGCACCGAGCAAGCAAGACCAGAACGCCGTTCTGCGGCACTTTTTTTCATTCACTGTTTTTCATTTCACCCCTTGGCTGTTGCATAGAATTCGCTCACCCCCTTCAGCAAAGGCCGACTGCCGCAGTTTTTTTTTTCTTCATTCCTTTTGGGTGACGTATCCCCGTTTCGTTCCTCGGCAACCTGATAACACGGAAGATACCTCGGCATTGCGGCTTTGGGGAAGCAAATTACAATTTTTTTTACACAAAAATGCCCCGGCATGCCGGCATAGTTACCCTGAGGAGGCTGCGTATCAGTGTGAAGTATGTCGATGACAAGAGAAAAGGATAAAGAAAAAAAAAACCAGCGTGTCCTTTATCGTTTTTGACGGCAGTGCGCGCACTGCCTGGAACAGCCATGGCACAAGCAAACCTAGCCTAATCTCGTTGTGGCTGATGCTAAAAAGTGTGACGCTAAGGCGCTGTCGTCGCGGTCGGTCGGCGCTCCCGCGATAACCTTCAAATTGATCCCGACTGTACAACGGCACAAGTAGCACAAAGTCAACCAAATCACGGTACAACTTTTTCCGCGTAACGCTTGATAGGTAGTTTAAACTGAAACGTGCACGCAAAAACTGGGTCGCTTGAACCACTTCACGGAAGTAGCCCTTGATTGCTCCCACAGAAATATGCGCAGATGTAACAGCAAATTCAGTCAATGCCCTCGATAACTTCAGGTGACAAACAGTGCGCAAGAAAGGATAGTTCACATCACGAAAGAACCAAAAGCGATTGGCGACTTGCCGCAAAAACAAATGAGACAAAGATAGGCCCCCCCTCACCCACTCGCCGGAAGAGGTTCGTGCGGCTTGTTCTTTCCCAGGCCGATTCCCAGATAAGTACTGCGAACACCCGGTGCAAGGCCTGTACATTCGCCTGCGAACAATGCAGCACCTGAAGCACATACCATATTTTTCTCTTTAGAAAGACGTTGCACACTGATGCCCGCACGAACATGGATAGGCCAGTGCCTTTCCATTTCTCTGCTTTTTCGCGTAGTTCAGCAGTCTGTCTGCGCCAATAGGGGTCTGTATCTTCATAATATTCTAGGGGCACTCCCAAGCACTCCCAAGCTGATACATTCGAACACACTTGGCGTACAATCCCAGTCCCCGTGCCAGAATCCCAAGTATTTTTGCCAGCTGACTCCAGTGGCACTATATTTACAAAACCTCTTTAAGATGTTTACAGCAACACTTTTGCTGTTACTGTCGACGCAAAAAATGGCTATGGCAAAAAATGGCTAGAGGACTCTAACCGAAAACCGTTGATTCTCTCACTTCTTATGATACTTAAACAATGGGCTTCAATGTGCAAACAAAAAAGCAACGGTGACAACGGACAACCCTGACACACAGCTCGTTGAACTTGAATGGATTCGTTTAGCGTTTTGTTTAGAACAAGGTGAGTACAACACCCATTGTACGCCATGTGCACTCCCTCGCGAACAACAGAACCTACATTCACATGCTGTAGCATATCTAAAAGAAGCTCATGCGATACCTGGTCAAATGCTTTTGCCAGGTCTATCTGTAGCATGGCCAAACCACCCTGCATACTGTCACAGCATGCAATACTTCTGGCAGTATGAGTGTTTGTCACTATCGACCGCCCCTTTATTCCGCACGTTTGGTGTGCTCCCACAATATCTTTTATTACAGTCTGCAAACGACTAGCTAATATTTTCATTAACACCTTGTAATCGACGTTTGTCAAACTGATTGGGCGATACGCAGAGATATGCCTCAGTTTGTTGTCGTCCTCTGATTTTGGTATAAACACTGTATGTGACACAAGAAAGGAAGGTGGTAGCACCCCTGTTTTGTTCAACTCGGCGTAGACGTTCCGTAGAACAGGGCTTAAGCTTTCTATAGAAAGATTCGGTCAGTCCCTCAGGACCCGGCGTCTTCCCTGGGCTCAGCTCGTCAATAGCCCTCCTTACTTCGTCGACTGTAGTATCAGTTTCTATGCTTGCTGTTTTTTCTTCGCTCAGGCATGGCAACAAACACATAAACTCGTTTTCAAACCGCACTGCATCAATTGACTGATGAGCAAACTTCTCACAGTAGTCACAGAAGCTACGTTCGATGCTTGCCTGGTCGTTACACAGTGCGCCATCATGTTTGATTTTAACTATCATGTTTTTATGTGCATATCTTTTCTCATAGCTGAGCGCCCTTTTGGTCAGCGCTTCACCAAGCAGGAACCATTCAGCTCTCGCGCGTACAAGCGCACCATGATACTTCTCCTTATCTATTTCCTCGAGCTGCACCTTCAGTGTTCGAATATCATCCTTGAACGTCCCGGGCGAGTTGCATTCTTCCTTGACACAAACATCAAGGCTACTTCGTAGCAGAGCTTCTTTACATTTGCCCTCCTTGTTAAGTGCGCCCGATCTTTCCAGGGCTTTTATTTTTACCTCTTGTATGAAAACCTCCCATTTAAAGATAATGTTAATGTCGCGTTTGCCGCTAAAATATTTTGTCCGCATGTGGTAACTGCCTCCGCGAATACTTCGTCTTCGAGTAACTCATTATTCATTTTCCACAGGCCTCAACAAAAGGCCTTTCGCCACTTTGCGATCCTGCCTGACGTTAACGATACCAGGCAGTGATCGCTAAACGAAACAGAAGTCACTTTATAATTTTCACACTGCGGTAGATGATCAAGAGATAAATACACCCTATCTAGACGCGCGTGGCTATTGTCTTGAAAGTGTGTATAGCAAACTGAACCAGCATTACTCATGCTATCACCTACATCTACCAGTGCATAGTCGGCGACTATATCGCTTAGTACCACCGTACTTCCATTCCTAAAAGTGGACGCGCTACTTTTGTGGCGTGCGGAACACACGCAGTTAAAGTCACCCATTAAAATAACTAGCCTTTCTGTCTTACACGACTTACGGATTTCCTCAAAAAACAGTTTCCTTTCAGCGACACACAAATAACGCGCCATTCGTTTCAACTAAAATCCAAGTCACATACAACAAACCGTCCCGACTCCGACGCGGTGACGGGCCTTTGGTGTCGCCCCTACACTTCGCCGTATTAGGAGCGCACAACCCCAGATAAACCCACCGCGTGCGAGAGACAGACGTCGTAGCGCGACATAAATGGCCGCACCATACGGTCCGTCTGATCCTCCCTCTCAATCTTCGTCTCTTGCAAAGCAACTATATCTAGATCATCATCTGTCACAAGACGGTACAACTGGTTTTGACGCCTTCTATCAGCAAGCCCCCTAACACTAAGCGTGGCTATGTGCATAGGCTTGCCTTGATAAACCATGTTTTATGACGAACCAGACTTCTCACGCAACAATTACATTTAACCCACACAAAAAAATACATCTTGCACACTCTGAACATTCCATACGCACCAGCAAATACCCCCCAAACCACACTATAACCTCTAAGGGCTTCAAAGACACTGCAATAAACGTTAACCCCTCCCCTCCCTTCCCACCCCCTGTAGAACATTATGGACTCCAGAAACTTCAGGGGCACGACAAAAATACTCCCGCGACACAACTGCCCAGTTCCATTTAGTTCGTCGGCACTTCGAAGAAAACGCAAAACCTCAAACAGAGAGCCAAAGGATGCCGACTACCTTTTCAAGCGACGTGCTAAGTGGGCGTAGCCGGTGGCTTCGTTCGGTCCGGGGGAACGCTGGTCTTCGGTTTAGAGCCCGGTCGTCTCACTGTGACCGCCTTGGTAGGCGGCTCGTCGCCGCTGGGAAGTTCATCACCCTGCCCGGTGTCGTTGCTTTCGCGCTGCCGCTTTGTGGCGGCACCACTGAGGTCCATGTCTACGACGTCCACTACGGGAGCCGACGCCATGGTCTTCCCTTGGCTCGTTGTTCGGGTACCGCTGACCTCGTTCGATGCCGCAAGTAGGGGAGGCGTCTTCGGCTGGTCCGGACTCTCCTTTTCAGAAGCTCGCTGGCCAGCCTCAGCCTCAACCCGTTCCGCCGTCGTCGGCTCCTTCACCGCCTCGTCGATGACTCCTGCTGCCGTCTCCTCCGCGTCTGCCTCGTCCATGAGGTGTTCGCGGAGGACATCTTCCCTCGTTGGACCGGTGACGCTAGCGTACGACTTGACGCATGTACTCGCGTCATGCCCGAAACGACGACACGAGGAACACTTCGGCACCTTACAGTCACGCCTGACGTGCCCCTTGAGGTTGCAGCGTAAACACTGCAGGGACGTTCCTGCGACGACGATGAGGGCCTTGTTACCAGCCACACGAAGTTCGTGCGGCAGGTCGCCAATGGTCCCACCAGCCTTCAGTTTGAGGGTCACCGAACGCAGCGTCGAGCCTTTGTCCTGGAGGCCGTCAATGCGACACCGCTCCTTAGCACCTCGCCAACACGCCCGTAGGGTGCCAGCGCAGCGCGAACGGCGTCGTCCGGCACGTTGTAGAGCAGCCAGCGCAGCTTTAGCGCACTCCCTGGTTCGTAGGATCGATGACGATGCAGCGCCGGTCCTTTACTTTGACATCGTTCATGGCCAGGATTTTCTTGACGCCGTCCACTGATTTGAAAGTCAAGGCCACGGAGCAAGATCAAGGCCCAGGACCAGACGTGATTCAAGGCCCAGACGTGGCCAGACGTGGCCAGGCCCAGACGTGTTCAAGGCCCAGACGTGATTCATCTGATACGCCCCCAATGCCGAAACATCGGGGAGCAGTGCCAGACGAGTCAGGATATCTCGAAAATGCTCGACCCGGTACGGGCGTGCACGCATGTCGGCATGAAAGAAAATCGTGTTTAACACCGACTGGCCTGTTGGAAACTGGGGCAGAACAACTTGATAGTCTTCGGAATCCTGAGCAGTGATCCTGTTACCGCGGGCCGAAAGGCTCACCGAAGCCGCTCCTTGGGCGGAGCTCGACATTCTGCGTCCGTACGCAAGCGCAGCGGGAAGCAGAATCGCTCCATGTCGACATGGTCGAAGCGAACGCCAAGCAGGAGGTACCGATTCGCGCCGTGCACCCCAAACCCAATGGTTAGGCCTGCGGAGTGCACGTCCGAGAGTTCTTGAGGGTATTCGAGATAATGGGGCGTACCTCTCGAGTAGCACGCTGTTCTCAGTTTCAAAGAAAATTGTATTCCTTGGGCTATTTTAACGCAAGAATATAAATCTGTCTGTCCGCCTGAAAAGACAAGTTTATTCGCGCTGCATCGCAAAATGGCTGCGTTCTATCTCGGCCAGGCAGGTTATGCCATAGAGGTTCTTAGCAAGTATACTAGAGAGGAAACTTCGCCTTGTAAGCCATGTCGTCGGGGGGGTTCATGGGAAGACCACTCTTTTTGGCTTGGGCTTGGCATGACAATTGGATTTTTAAGCGGTTTTTGCGATTTGCTTTCTTCACTATGCATTAACACGTTTGCAAGCTATAAGGAAGCCGAAATCCTCCCTGTTCTGTGGTAGCCGTGTCCCGTGAAACAGCAGGCAGTGCGTGATCGCACCTGACGTTGCTCATGCCGCAGTCGAAGGACGCATGACTGAGCGGGTAATATGCCGCTGCGAAATTTGTAGCCGACGAAAAGAAGAAACAAAACGTACTTCGACGAAGACCAAGATACGACCACGGGGATACGACAGGTACGGGCGCTTGTATGCGTCCTATCTTGTCGTCGTGGACGACTGTTTAACGCCCCCGAAGGCAACGTTTTAATAGACACGCTCAAAAAACTTTCTAAACTCGTCAAGCAACTTATTATTTTGAAATAATGATAAAATAATAAAATCAGTATCTAATGAGTTCCCGCCCCCCCCCCCCCCCTTCCCCCCAAATATTAACCTTATTCGTAACTACAACCTTGGCGTGCGGAATCGCAGGCACAACCGTTCCGGCAAAAATACGCTTTACTTCCTTTTTCCTTAGTTTTAAAACAGCCTGTTTTTATTTTTCACTTACAAAATTTCACACTGTTCTTCGCGTTTTTGTGGCACTTTGTTTAAACTTGCGGTCACTGAAACGTTTCAATCCAAGCCAATGATAAAACTAAGGCGAGCGCGATGTATAATGGGGGTCCATGACGACACAGACGGCCTTGATGTGAGCGGCATAGACGCTAGCGCCAGATTCCTCTCTAGTGTATATTGTAAGAAACCCTATGGGTTATTCAAGCGAAAGCAGCCTAAGCACAGTTGCCAACCGAACGATGTGTCTAGCCGAGCGTTTCGTACTGCGAGCAGTCACTACACTTGCTCCTTCAGTCTTTGAAGCCGTCGTCGAAAGCGAGACCGTTACTGCCGCCTCTAAGCTCGTCGATGTGGTCTTTTTTAGCGTAAGCTACACTGGCCGAGGTTGAGCAGTTTCACGTGGACCTTGAAGGGCCGTGCTGCGCAAGCGCGAGGAGCATTGCATTGCATTGCACTGGATAGGATTGGATTGGATTAAATTGGATTGTATTAGATGTTATTAGAAACCCAATCCAATTGGAGTACGGGTATGTAGAGAATTGGGTCAGCACATTCGCCGGTCTGCGCATTCCAGAGGAGTGACGTCATAGCCACGGCAGGCGTACTGGTGCCGGCGAGTGCCCAGCTGGGCGCCCCCGTTGCGCAGTAGCCAAGTCTGACGCTGCGTCGGAGCCGCTTGATAGCCGTTTCGCGAGGCTCCTGGACAGCCGTGCTGCGCATACGTGAGGAGCAGTGACTGGAATGGTCTGAACTGTATTGGATTGGATTGGAGTAGATAGGAAATCGTTTCAGCAGCAGTAAGCATGATAATCAGCTAATCCTAGACAACGAGGAAACCTAAGAATAACCAGCTGAACCTTATCTCACGCTACGTATACATCCTGATATAGCCGGGCTAAGCCACTGCGAATTTTTTGCGCCCTTTTTTCGATGCTTAGCGCGCCGAAGTTCCCGTTTTTCACTCATTTCACCGTACCGCATTGCGCTGTCGTACTCGCATTTCCGATTTAACTCATTAGCAAGCCAAGGGACATCTGCAGGATGGCCCGATGCAGCTTGCACTGTCGCCACTGGGACCGCGCAGACAACACAACTTTGGTTGAGATAGGCGAGCGTGGTCTCTCCCTCTTCACACCACGGCTGTGGTGTAATGAAGGGCGCTCCGGCACTTAGGTGCAATCACTAGGTAAACAACAACCACTAAAACACTTAAGGCAATGGGGTAGGTCATTGACATCTGCGGGCTTACGCCCTCAACAAACAGAAATGCTAAAGGCGGTGCTCAAAGAGCTGAATCAGGTAATAGTAGTCATTAGTGTTTTCTTTACCTTCGTATTTTGTCTCCTGACGCTGTACTCCTAATTTCTATACGCGCATATAGGCCGCCCAATATTTCATCACACAAAAGGACCGCTTCGCTCCAGTCATTTATGGCACCATGTTATAGGGTTAACTATCCACCTATGCAGACTGGAATGGCTACTAATTTTTAAAGCCCGATAATTGTTATTTTTAAACGTTGGAGAAAAAGTTCTTCGCTAGGGTATAACATTTTCATGTTTTTGTACGTTTTGTTATACTGTTTTGTTTTGTAAAAGATAAAGAATACAGAGGTTCGAGTATGCGGGTACATACGAGTGGACGAGTCTGTGTGTGCGTGCTTCGAGGGGGATCTTTGGTTTTCCACGTTTTAATTGGTACATTGAAAACAAAAGCACATTGCACGCAGTTATCTTCGTCGATGTTCTTTTCCCCGGGGCTTCTCCTCCAAGCCGCAGTAGCGCTGAGGATCTGACCCCGGGTATCCTCAACCGACAAACTCAGCTTCCGATACAAAAACTGTACATTTATTTACAGCCCGGCGGGCGGCTAAGAAACAGGACTCGCGCGGAGCCCAAAGACGACGGGCCGAGCTCTCCTGCGCCCGGACCGCGTCTCTCTCGTCTGCTTGTCTTCATCTTCCCTCCACCCGGACTCTGGGGGCTAGGGAAGAGGGAAAAGCGAGTCCTTCGTGGGGGTCCAACTCCAGGTGGTGGCCATTAGCGCATCCGGTGCGAGCAGGCGCGACCTTCCTCGGAATGCGCGGAGTTTCAAGGCGCCGCGCACGTGTCGCACGTGAACGCACGTGTCGCGCGGCGACTTGAAACTCCGCGCGACACGTGCGTTCAATTTCTGTGCTGCTCGTCCCAGGGCCTGCGCCAGTTCGTGCGTCGAAGCGCCCGACACACGCCCTCTTGTACTTACACACGCCTGTAAGCACTGGAATCCAGTTTAACAGCGCATATACTAGAATCATTTGACACCATACGCACCAATGAATGTAGAAATCGAAAAATCGAAACCGAAAGTATATGAAGGCCAGACAAAAAAAGGCTTACAGAACCAGTGCGCTGTGAGTGTACAATATAATTAATGCGCATTTGTGACCGCCGTTTTCGAGCAGAAAATACTTTAGGCACCCCGTACACCTGGGTCGGTCCAGGAGAATCGGGTTTTTTCTGCAGCAGACACCGATAAATTGCATTGTTTTGTTCTTTCTCCGGAACAATATTAACCGAGAATTCTCTAGCCTCGAGAGAACTGAGAGATTATGAACGTTTCTTTCGGCTGTATTTCTCGACTACTACAATGTGGATTACTACACTTGTGATAACTTTCCCCTTTGCACATGCGAGACCGTACAGAAGCCGCCTGCCGTCTCCCCCGCAGGCACGTGTTCACTTATCCTCGCCTCAAGACTTCAGGCAAATTTCTCATGACGTCACTAGCGTCCCTGGAGAGCACAGTTTTGACCCAGAACACTATATTTCATCGATCCTAGTGCGAACGGCCCATTTCCCTTTTCTTTTTTCTAGGCGCGCTGCAATAGCGTGCCCACCCAGTTTGAAAGAAGAACTTCTTTGCGGAGGGCAGGATTCTGTCCCAGCAATATTTGGACGGCGGCCGAATTTGAAGAGGGGCGTTTTCAGTTGATTCTTTACGAGCACGCAGAAAAGCGTCGCCTAGTGGGCTGTCTGGAAACGGTTTATTTGCAGCCATGGCTCAGGACAACCAGCGCTGACAAAATTAATTTACTACATCGAAGTCAACCTTAATGCGCGAAAGAAAAACCAGCAGCCGACACGGCGAGATATATACACAGGCGTCCGTATGGGTCTCCCGGTTGCTTCAGCAGTAATCATCGTGGAAAGGCGAAATCACACGGCGGCCATGATCCACAGCCCCGCACACTTCCGTCAGCAAATAAAACGTCCAAACCGGCCGTCCGTAACTGGGATAATAAAGACACTCGCGCAAGTGAAAAGCGAGAGCGCGGAGTTGCTGGACCGAATCGGATGCCCGGCCTGGCTATTCGCAGTGGTCTCGCAACGCGCTGTTGAACTGCGAGCAAGGAGGCGGCGCGAAACACGACGTTGCTGGGGCGTGTGCCTGCAAGCATACACACACACACACACAACGCCGCACGCGTTACACAACCGCAACGGACCTGCAGGCGCGTCCGCTCCCCTCCTACTCACTTTTATCTTCCTCCTCGCCCTGTCCTTCCATTATGTGACTCCTCCGTTCCCGCGTGGAGGGAGGACTTGGTGACTGAACGCCGGACCAGTTAACGGAAAAGCCAGTGCCACTAGGAAACTAAAGGGAGATACCGCGAATCATTGGGGGCGATTATAGTCCTACTTTTGACACAATCATTGTGACGAGCGAGAACGTTACGATATTTGCGCGTATTCTTGTAAGAACTAAGGACGTAGAAACATTATGTTGTTACGTAGTAAAACACTGCCAAGCTGCCTTGAAGGAAGAGCAAGTTTATTGGAGCGAAATTTTGCACCCCTGACAAATAAAAGAATACACAGGCGGCGAAGCAGCAGTCAACAAAGTGACGTGCGCGGGCGAACGTCGGAGAGTCGAATACCGCGGCGGCGGCTTAAAGCGGCCCCACCTCGCCCATCTTTGGGCGGGGTTGTTTCTCGAAACGTCGAATTGCAACGAGAGATTATTCCAGGCTAGTGACGACAAAATCGCATAGCCCGTGCCACATTCGAAAAAAAGGACGGAATACCTGCATTTTGCTTGAAGCACTGCTAACACAACCGGGCGCCGCCGGATGTTAAAAACAAAACAGAAGTATATAAATAGAATGCCTGGTTTGGGGCAATATGGTGAGCCACGTAGAAACTTCTTTGAGGATAATAACGACGTCATTCCAACCAGAATTTTTTTTTAAAATGTGGTTGATCCTTCTTTCATAGGAATCGGTAAAACACGAAAGTAAAATCTGCCTTCACAGGAGCAGTTGAATGTTTATTGTGCATCGACATGAACTTGCCGATCGCTATTTATATTTCGTCGGTATGGCACCGTTAGACGCATCAACATTAGACACTGCATTACACACGCCGGAGAATTGCGCAAATCCGATTGGAAACCCGGGCGCTTGCAAACCGTGCGAACGAAACCGAACGGGTTGTCAGCGAATCGTTTGGGGAAGTCACGATCGGCTACCGCGAAAGGAGCATGATTTGCAAGTCGGAAGCAGTCTTGTGGGTGTGCTTGGGGAGCGACGTCCTAATGGCGAGTCGCTTCGGCAAAGGTGCTGCCACTTTGGTCCTGCTCCGTGCCGTGTACGCCAGACGCTTGCGTAGCGACGAGCTCAGGTTGTGGAACGAGGCGGCGGCGTTCCACAAGCTGAGCGGCGTTTCACATAGGCGGCGGACTCATAAACACAGCAGCTTCCGAGAACTTCTTGCTGGGCTAGTTGGTGAATAGTTTCCATATTTGAAGCGCAAAAAAAAAAAAACGCAGACGAAGAAACAGAGTAGACGAAACAGGCGTTAACTTCAAACTAGTTTATTCGGCTACGCATGTGCTTATATTCCCTAGGAAAAGAGAGGGCGAGCAGGAAGGATCGTACACATGCACAGATGATAACAAAAATGGATATGTTTACAGCACGTTTTTCAGAAAGCCCATTTCGCTATTGTAGAGAGCAATCGAGGTATCACTTACACAGTCATTGGCTCTCTCCCTGATATCATACACTCCGGGTGATTCCCTCGCCTCCCTGTTCTTGCTTTTGTTCGATATTTTTATCTCATTTAACCGGAGCTCACAGCCGCAGGCAAGAGAGTGGGTGGGAAAATGTGCACAGTTATCTTTTTCAAGCGACAATTCATGTTCCCTGGCTTTATCGTTGACGCAACGGCGTGTTTGGCCAACGTAAGACCTTCTGCAAAATAGCGGGATTTCGTACACAACACTGACAGCACAATCGACGTAGCGATTTGAGTGTTTTTCCCACGTGCCTTCTTCCTGCCTTCACCCGGTATGCGCGAGCATAGAGTTTCTTACAATACACACTAAAGAGGAATCTGGCACTGGCGTCTATGCGGCTTACATAAAGGCCGTCTCTGCCGTCATGGACCGCCATTACATCATGCGCTCGCCGTAGTTTCATTATTGGCTTGGATTAAAATTTTTAGCGACCGCAAATATAAACAAAGTGCCACAAAAACAGGAAGAATAGCGTGAAATTCTGTAAGTGGAAAATAAAACAGGCTGTAAGGAAAAAGTATGTTTGCTGGAGTGGTTGTGCCTGCTATTCTGCAGGCCAAGATGTTCATTTTTCGGGGGGGGGGGGGCAACTCATTAGAGACTTTTATTGTATTAATGTTACCATTATTTTAAATAATAAGTTGTTTGAAGAGCTTTGAAAGTTTTTTAGCGTGTCTATGAAAACGTCGCCTTCGTGGTGAACCGGTGCGCACCGAGCGTCAGCTACAGTTTAAAAAAAAACGTGGCGTTAATCAGTCGTGAACGATGACAAGATAGGACGTATACAGGCGCCCGTATCTGTTGTATCTTGTCTCCGTCGAAGCGCATTTTGTTTCTTTTTTTCGTCAGCTACAAATTTCGTGGTGGCATATCACCCCCTCAGAACTTCAGGTAGGATAACGCACTGCCTGCTGCTCCACCGAACACGGCTACCAGAGATCAGGGAAGGAAGGAAGGAAGGAATACGTTTTTTTGTACATCGGGATCAGGTGTTGGGGGTGGAGGAGGCCCACAGGGCCGCCGCGACCGCCAGGGCCAGGGAGGTGGTCAGGACTTGGCCTGACTCCCCCGGGTCACGCAACATCTGTTCCCAGTGGTGAGGGGAAAGAACAGGGTGGGTGGGTACGGGTCTGCGGGTCATTCGCAGAGGGAATGGTAGTGAGTTTCGAGTGCCCCGCAAGCTGGACAGGTAGGGTCAGTAAAGAGGTGTGGATGACTGGGTATTAATTGTGTTATGTGTGGGAAGGTGTGTGTTTGTAGGATGGGTGGATGTCGGCTTCATCGTAGCTTGTAGACGTGTTAATGCATAGTGAAGGAAGCAAACCCCAAAAACAGCTTAAGAATATAACTGTCATGCCAAGCCCAAGCCAAAAGGGGGGGGGAGGGGGTCTTCGCATAAACCCCCACGACGACATGAATTACCAGGCGCAGTTCCCTCTCTAGTACACTTACTAAGAAACGCTGTGTGTACGAGCACAGGCGCGCAAGTTTACACGGGGTAGAGAACGCAAGGGTGATCCCGTATCTTTCGGCGACCTTTTTCATGTTGTGGGACACTCTGTGCATGTGCGGCATAACATCCGTCTTTATAAGCGACCCCAAACCATCCACCGCCGGCGGCGGCGGCGGCGTCCGCAGTGCTCCTCTATATTTAAAAAAGAAACAACATCCGGCGCCAGGTTTCCATCCGAGGACTTTGCGGCCGCAGCGCGACGCTCTACCGACCAAGCCACGGACGCGACGCGGATATCAGTGTTAGTGACGCGCCTTCTATCTTTAACACATTCAAACTACGTCGTCAGCGGCGTGCGTTGGCGACTCAGCGGCGTTATAGCGGCTTGATAACTGCGTGGTGTACACGTGATACTACAAACCCAATGGAAGAGAAGGCGGCGAGGCGGTGGGCTGCAGAGGCCGAGCGCAAGCGCCGCATGCGGGCCGACAACCGTGCATTCGCACTTTCACATTCTCCCCCTCGGGGAAATGCGGGGGAATTTTTTTGCGGACGGGAGATACCTTTGGCCTTCTTCTCCCCTTTCACTTTTTTGAGCAACGTCTTTGACACAGCGACGACGACAGTGCCAGGGAAACCGGCCGAGTGAAGCCTGCCAATTTGATTGATAAAACTGTCCTGCATCTTGTGAGCACACGATTTTTGTAACGCAGATTCCAGAGTGAGTGAAGCGATTGCCCTTTTCATTGTTTTGAACTGGTTTTGATTCATAGGGCATCAGTGCTTTCTGAGCGAGTGGATCGTACCACCAACAAACATGGTCTTCAGAAAACGTCTCGGTAATGTCTAAAAACTGCAGTTCATACTGCAGTTCATACCTTGTTTCCATCCAGTGGCCGTTCCACAACCAACCAACTCTCCAGTGTTAAGGAGCGACCATTTTCTGTCGTCTGTCAACAAGCCAGAGTCTCTAATGGCTATCAGCAAAAGCCTTTCTTAAAACACCGGGGTTAGGTTACGAGTAGAGTGCCTGTTTATGTTTAACAAACTTAAACTGGAACTCCGGGCCCATAATAAGAACGCGACGGCCAGTCGTGGCTCTATAGGTAGATGGAGCGGAAGCTCAGCCCCGAGTAGACAGGATCACTATCACAGCGACTGCATGCGCTATCGCTGTGGTCATTCTTTTTTTTTTAGTTAGCATATTGTGAGACCGGCGCTCTCTTGCTCCTTTACAGCGTTCACTTATTAAAGATTACCGGGGACAGTCGTGCAACTACAAACCGTTGAGATTTAAGGCGGAGATATTGAATGTAGGGCTTTAAGAGAGCGGATTACTTTGTCAGACAGAGAACGGACGATTGAAAGGGCTGAGTCATCGACGCCCCGGAACACGAAACCATGAGGTGGAAAGAAAACCAGGACAGTATACCCATGAAAAAAAAAAAAAAAAAAAAAAAAACGGATCGCATCGTCCATGTACTGTATCAACGGCACTTTCTGACAATAAAAACTGGCACGGACCAAGAATGTTTAAAATCCAAAAATGACGTTTTGGATCTCGTACGGGTGCCTTGTTCACAATCGTATTGTGATCTTTTTATTGTCATGTGTTTTCCTGACCAGACAGGTTTCTGTCCAACCATCGATTTCAAGGGCACTTTCTGTACAATCCGTTTGGTGCTGCCTGTAATGTGGATGGAAAATTGTGGTTCACCAAGTGCATATCGTCCGTTGCTCTGAATGGAATACCGGTGCGGGAAAGTGTTTAAGCCATAGAAACCCTTTTTTCCCTTATCGGGCCATAGATACAATATCGGCACCTAAGGTTGCTGGCTGGAAGGGAAGGGAAGGGAAGAGCGAAAGGCATGGAGGTTTACCAGTGCAACCAGGTCGGCCACCGTATGCGTGTGAAAGGGGTAACCGGGTTGAATATCAAGTAGATAGTAAAAGAGCAAGTATAAAGGATGGTATCACAAGCGAAAAAACGAGAACGTGAGATAAAAAAGAATGACAGTACATTTACGGGACCTCAGAAATATCATAATCTCTAATACGCTGGTTCTTGTGCGAACAGAGAAATTTTTAAAAATCCTTCTTTCCAAGAACCCTTGCAGCTTGAAATCCCCTGCCCAGCCCCACATTTCTATTATAAAATGTAGATGCATGGTAATCGAATATTCTCCTAACAAAAGAAATATTAGATAGGTTTGCTTAATATAATGAATATTGTCTGATGAAAATAGTGTGATATTAAGGCGTATAGCGGATACTTTAGGTGTGTACGCATGGTTACTGAATTCATGTGACAGTTCTCGTAGTTTAACCTTCGCTGTTACAGCGTTCTTTAAAAAAAGTGTTCAAAATGTGTAGAGGAAGGCGCTGAGAAAAACGTAGCTACAAACGATGTTCGGGATGAACGAGTGCCTCGCGAGAAATGTTTTGAGCGAGATTAGAAGTTTTGTGCATTTCGTCAATGCGTGATATTTTATTGGGAAGAATTGTAGCTTCATGCGTAACACAGCGACTTTCGTTGTTTTAATGAGATAGCATTAAATGCCCGACCAGGCGAAAATGATGAATCGGGTGTCATCGGGATCTAAAGATTGTCCGCAAAATGGCCCACGAAGCCAAGAGAATAAACGCACAGAAATGAAGCTTAAGCAGGTCTGGCATTAAAACCCAGGACCAAAGGAATGCGAGTCCAACGCGCGTTTCCTGCAGCATCGCTGAGCCTTCGCTTCAGCAAGCAAAAAGTGGGCCTAGGGGATCCGTTGGGGTTTCGATTTATAACAGTTTTTCGGAGGCTTGTTTTGAGGCCCGCAGGACTAATTTGGGTATTGTAATTACATAAGTACCGAAGCACGCTTAAGCTAATAGCGGATATGTAGAGCACACAAGAGCGAAGAAGAAGGAAAGAAAAGAGAAAAAGAAAACAATACCCTGAGAAGACGAGCAATAGGATTAAAAAAACGAAAGTGAAAACAGGAATGGTGAAGTGGGAGAGGTATCACGACGTTGGTAATGACAAGGCACGATCACACCACGCGAAGCCTAGAGGGGTATTTCGAGCGGGCTAATAAAGAGCTAATTACTTCGCTGCTTTCGAAAGTGGCGAAGCATGTTCACGCTAAGAGCGTATGACTGGGGTTAGCTCAGGTGAATGCCCACACTTTTCAGTCATACTAACAGAGAGAAGGAGACGACGCCCACAGAAAATGATCGTAAGGATGATGACAGGAGGACACATGCCCACCACCACTGAAGGCCTACACGAGGTGTAACTTAGTTGACCATGCGAATGACAAGAGCAGCAAAGCACGTGTTACGGTAATAGCACATACGCGATCTTAAAAAAGCAAATGTAGAATGCTCTAGTAAAGTACGTTGTTGGGCTAGTTGGTCGATCATTATTAACTGATGTATAGCGCAAAAAAGACGAAGGACAAAGGATCCTCGTCCTCGTGCATCCTTTGTCCTTCGTCTTTTTTGCGCTATACATCTGTTAGTAGAATGCTCACAGTAAAAGTAGCAGAGAGAAGAAACTGACGCAATCGGGAAACGGAAGACAAAAAAATTCACAGCATATCCACGGGGTGAATGATGATGAGTGGGCGAAGCTCCTGAGGGGAAATCATCGGTAAAACCGTGACTCTTCAGTGAAAGTTCGCCCACTACATCTGTGTCCGAACGTAACGTCTAGAAAGTCTCGCTTAAACCGCGCGTCGGCACCTTGGGGCTGAGCTCGCCTGATGCGTTTTGCAGACGCCTCACGAGCTCTCACTGCATCGGGGTCTGCCTGCCGATACGCGCGCTTTATCGCCGCTTCCCGTTTTCTGACGTTTTGGAGATCCTCTTCGCGCCGCAGCCGTGCCGCTTCGCGTACGGCAGGGTCCTCGCGCCGTTGCCGTGACACTTGAACGCTGGGATCTTGGCGGCGGCGTCGCGCAGCCAGACGACACGCTTCGGCCTCCCGCTCTCGTACGGCAGGATCTTGGCGGCGGCGTCGCGCAGCTTCACGGAGCGCTTCTGCCTCGCGGGCTCGCACATCTGCAGCCTTATCCATCGGGCGACTCCGAGCGCGCGCCAACAGCGAACGGATTTTATTACAACGCTCCCCGCCATCTAGTAAACAATCCAAGAACTAAACTAGAGGTAGCCACGCCATCTAGTAAACAATCCAAGCGCATCTTTTGATCATATACAAGTACCGCCATCTAGTAAACAATCCAAGAACTAAACTAGAGGTAGCCACGCCATCTAGTAAACAATCCAAGAACTAAACTAGAGGTGGCTACATGCATACGTCGAGGATGGACAGACCCACGCCTTAAGGAGCTTCGCCCCTAAAATATGGCGCAGCTTGCACTAGTGGTGAAAGGCTGGAGAAACAGCAGAGCTGGCGGCTACTTTCCCTTGGTCGGAGACCCGGCTGCGCATTTCCAAACGCTTCGCTGCACAGAGAATCCACGTCACATGTGCGTTTGCGCGGTGCGTAACGGTAATTATACGCGGTCATTGGCTGCGCCCCGAACCTAAAGCGACCTAAAACATACCAAATCACTATTATCAACAGCAACAACGGGAAGATTTGAGTTTAGAAAAAAAAAATTAGAAAAGAAGTTAAGCAATGAAAAAAAAACTAATACGTAGACCTGGTGGCGCTAGAACCCAGTCAGTGACAGTACAGACCTGAACGGTGGGCTGCTTTTAGCAGGCGCTCAAAAGCACAGTTACATCACACATGTCACGTTGGTTCTCTGTGCAGCGAAGCGTTTGGAAACACGCGACCCGGCCGTTGCACCTCACAGGGATAAGTTACAGCTGAAAGTTCTCCTTGACTGGCAGTCCGGGATCGTTTTGTCCGCAGCCTTTTACATCTCTCATGAAGTGGACCACCTTAGCACGTGTTAGAACCCACGGCAACCGGCTTCTCAAATTCGGCGTCTGTAGCGCCAGCTGTTGTGTGCCCCCCACTTCAGGCGCGAACGCACGTGAACTGGCGAGGAGAAGAGCACGCGAGAGTGATCACGCCATGATCTCTGGGCAGAGTGTTCCCAGAGGTCGAGTTGGACAACGCCGGCCGCTCCTCACGACGCGCACGCTCAGGTGCACTCGGTATTTCTTATCGGTATTTTCTTTTTTTTTTTTGCTAACGCCACCGGAGCAAGTTCAAGCCTAAACCGCTCTGCTCTTAAAAGCCACGCTGCAAGCAAAGAGTTAGACTATCAATGCAACGAAAGCCTCCCCCAGCCGACCCCATCGCAACCGATAAGACGCCAAGATTACACGCCAAAAAAAAAAAAAAAGAACCCTTACGTGGCGGAAGCACTCTCCCAACCGAAGAGGACATAATCATGAAGATTAGGCATACGGAATCGCGCACCTCGAAATAATTGATTGCGGGGTTTTAACGCGCCGACGCTTCACAGGCGATGACGAGCGCCGTAGTGGAGGGCTGCGGATTAAGCAGTTGAAATAAATGTAATGCCTTCTAAACCCCACGAGTAAGCAGACTAAAGTGTCTCCTTGAAATGACTGATGATGATGATGATGATACTAAACTCTATTGGTTTCAATCGAGGTTTCCTTGTTAGGGCACCCGCTCGGTGGGAAGCATCCTTAGTCCGGAATGCCTTAGACCGGGCCGGCCATCGGTGACCGCTCGCCGAGTCGTCGCTTGTCTGAGAGGTCGGAACAGGTCAGCCGCTCCACTTACTAGTCATAGACAAGGTTAGGGTTACGGTTGAGGGTTGGGGATTGCTGGCACTCCATACCTGGTTGGGGGCAGAATTTGCATATGGCGGGTATACGGTGGGATACACGGTATGTAGGAGGCGATGAAAACAATATTTTTGTGCTTGAAACCCGATAACTTCCGTTGCTGCGACGTCTTTGTGTCGGTAGATAATTGCAACTCATATAAATAAATTAACGTGGTTTTCCTGAGCGCTTTCACGCACATGCGATTTTTACTCAGGCGAAAAAAAAAACAGAATCATTACGTTCTAGAGTCGGCTCTAGAGACAAAACTCGCAGTCGAAATGCATACCAACATGACTCTTGTGAACGTACAACATGCATAAAAAATTGGGTGTCCTCTCTCTCTGATGCCTGTCGATGTGATGCGGTAAACATTCTTTGAATTGTGTAAGAACTTCCAGCTTTGATTGATTGATTGTGGGGTTTAACGCGCCGACGCAACGCAGGCGACGAGGCGAGCCGTAGTGGAGGGCTCCGGATTAGTTTTGACCACCTGGGGATCTTTATCGTGCGCCGAAATCTCGCACACACGGGCGTTTTTGCTTTCCGCCTCCATCAGAAAAGCGGCCGCCGCGGCCGGGAATCGAACCCGCGACCTCGCGCTGAGCAGCGCAACGCCTTAGCCACTGAGCCACCACAGCGGGTAAGAACTTCCGGCTGCTAAACTACTCAATTCACTTCACCTTTTTCCTTCTCCTCGCCCCACATTCCTGTCCCCTCCACATCGTCTTCTTTTTTTGGTACAAAGGCCAAGATTCGCCCTCCCTCCCCTCGTCGCTAGTCTCCTTGAATACATTGCATGTCACCAGCGGCTATACGACACAAAAGTACAAAGACACGCACTGGACGCCCCCGACTTGGTTAAAGAGAAGCTTTTTTTGTCTCACTGGTGGCGTATGCCTCGTTGAAAATGCGCTCCAAGAAAGCCAACTTTATCTGACGATGAGGATGACCGCGGGTGAGGCGAAGAAACAGTAAAGCGCTTCCCGTGGACGGAATCGAACCCGGGTCCCTCGCCGTATGAAGCCAGCGTCTATTCGACTGCGCCATCCCGACACGAGGAAACTAGCGTCAGCCCGGACGTCAAGGGCTGTTAAACAAAGAAAAAAAAATCGTTCAACCCTCCGCCTAACCACGCTGATGGTTGAACGTGAAGCTTTCTTCGTTCGAAGTCAAATGGCGAAAGGTCAAAGTCAAAACCGCTGAGATCAAAAGTCCGAACTGCGGGCGAGCGAAAGTAAAAGCTCGACAAGTACAAGTCCAAACCGTCTGCGAGTCGAAGTCCAAATTTAGACGACATCCAAGAAATGCGTCACAAGAAAGCTTCGCGTTCAACCATCGTCATCGTAAGGGGGAGGGGTTCATGATTGCCGTCATTGAAGCTCGGTGACACCTGTCGTGCCACGTTTCCTAACCTGTTCTAATCTGAGCAAAGACCCACAGCGATTCCGTAGCGTTTCCCTGCGTCAAAGGCCTGCTGCGCTGACAACTACGTCAACCTATAGAGTAGAAAATAAATGTCTCAGCGCGTCCCGTCTCTTGCCTGTAACTATTGTGGATACCTTTCTCGTGTCTAACAGTGCTCTTCCACTAATTATTCGAAGCCTATGCCGGCCGTTCAGAATCCCAGAAAACTCCCAAGGACTCCGGGCTGCTTGTAGAGCACGTCGGTGAAAGCATAACCCGGTCGTATTTGGAATATGCTCCGTAAAATAAAACGGAGAAAATGCCTAGCGAAAGTGGTGTGCAAGCAAGGGTGCAAGGAAATGAAAAAACAAAAGAGAACATACTACTAAAAAACACACGAATGGCAAGTTCATAAACCAACACTGCGGCTCTTGATATGAGCATTATGATAAAAAAGTTACGCAGCCTGCCGCGTGTTTCTGTGCTTTTGCAAGCTACAGTGCAGTACGGGGTTGGTCACGCAACGGGGTTCCGGGAGCGCGTGAGCAATTTCGCCTTTCACTGCGGCCGTCGCGTGCAGCGATTACGCGCTTTCTCAACAGTATATGCCGGTAAGGCGCAGGCCCCGCCCCACATTTTCTTTTTTTTTTTTTTTTTGGCGCGGCCTTTGTGGGCGGAAGACCCGAAACCAACGGGCTAATACGGGGCTGGTGGCTGCTTTCGTATAAAAGGGCCCCTCCGTGCGAGTTTCAAGTCATAACTCACCTCTGCTTCGAGAAAAACCGTAGGAGCCTACTCCATCCGAAAATGAAGGCCGTGGTAAGTAGGTTTTATACTCTTTTGATTAATATCACACTATCACACACACTGAAGAACTTCGAGTGGACCGCACCGATGCGTTACGTCGCTTCAAAAGTTAACCGATTAACTAATCAAAGCTATTTCCTAATATTTGCAAGAAAAACTAAAAAAATTGTTAGCAGGAGTTGCATTTCTTTCAAAGTAGTCACTCGTTTGCTGGTTTTTAGGCGAGGGAAACGATTCCAATGCATATGAGTGAATGTAGACGCAAAGGAAATAATGCTGGAAACACGACCACAAAGGCTGTATATGAATACGTTTTCCAATAGCATATGGGGATTTTAAATACCGAGCAGCGAAACCGTCGTTGCAAGCCATACACCGGAATAGAAAACGTTCTGCGGGAAATGAACAGGTGAAACATGCATAGCGTTGTGGAGCCAGATTGTTTCTGTAAACAGTGGTGGTACGCGGTATGTAGACATTCGCAATCTCCACATAATTTAGCTCACGCATTCGCATTGCGCGAAATATTCTTAGACTGCCTTCGTAGAAGAAGGTGTGATGATTCCAAGAGATGATAACCCGAAACAAAGCTTAAGCAGTAGATCTGAACATCAAGGTTAGTCACGGCAACACTTAACGCAGAGAGAAAGAACCGTGCCGTACGATTCTTCACCGTTCTTCGCATGCTTGGGTTTCTTTGTGTATGTTTTCTCCACCGGATTCATGACTCCCCATGGAAACCAGTGCTTTTTAGAAACAGAATGCCAGTCAGAAATACAACTACCCAGCATTGGCTTTTCTTTTAGCAGATCTGGATTCATAAATGTGTTCTCCCTTTCGTTTAAAATACTATTTTGATTTACCAGAGATAAGCGAAAAAGTTGTCACACAGCCGCGGTGAGCCTGTTTGTGGTGTTCACGTCCCTGACGGTTTGAGTGTTTTGGTTTAGGATGTTCGATGTATTTAGGCATGCTAAACCTCAAGCTTCGACCATTTGCCTTTTAGAACAGACTCTACAATTTTCTTCCAAACGCGTCCTGACTTTCTTAGTGTTAAATGGTTGGCAGGTGTAGTCGCCAGCTGTTATTACGGTCGGTATCACGCTGATCCCACCAAGGATCAGTATTTGCAAGGTCTAAAGTGGCTCGTTCAGGAGAGCGCTAATGTCTTAAACAACCAAGAATAATTTTTTAGTGATACCAAAATCGATGGAGTGGGTACGCTCGGCGTAGGAAAACGAAAATAATTTTCTCGCTCAAAACAAGGAGAAAACGCGTGCAGGCTGCAAGTTCAAGTTGGCTCTCTGGCGGTATCGAATGAAATTAAAATCGTGGTTCTACGCGACGAAGGCATACATTTGTGGTACAAGGCAGGCTGTAGTAGAGGGATACGGACTCTTTTAGACTACCTGGAGACATTTAAGTTGCCCTCTAAATTTGCACACATGGGTGTTTTTCTTTCGCGCTTCGTCTACAACACAAAAGACAGCAGCGGAGGTCTGGACTCAAACCCGCAACGTCGAACTCAGCAACGTAGCCTTATATCCCCTCCACCACGCTAAGTTCTGATCGAAATAGCTGGCAGCAAAGCTTGCTTGGCCCACCCATACAATCAAATTCTCCTGATCCTTAACTCAGACTCGCGAATACCAGAGGTAGTTCTTTGCGAGGTTTTGTCTTGGAGAGTGCCGGTACGAGTGGGCTGTCTGCGCGCCAGCTAGCGTTCTCATAATAGTGCAAGTGTCGACGGCCGATAAAGGTTGGCACAGTGGCTTGCAAACTGCTCTTAAATCATGGGCCATAGAGTAGCTTCGACCTGCGTAAAAACGGAGTGCGGGGTTGGTATATAGCGGTCGAGTGCGGGTAAAGAAATTACCCCTCTAGAGCAAAATTAAGTGCGTCGCGTGCTCGCATGTGAGACCAAACGAGGGTGCGCTTCGTAATTTATAAGAAACATCGCGGGATTTCTTTTACACTTTAATATTAAACGGCATACTACAAGCATAAGAAGGTCCCCTGCCATTACGTCCGTGTTTAAAAACACGTTGTATGGCTGAACGTAAGTGAAGTGAAACCTAAAAAAAAAAGATAATTATCATAAAATCAATATTTCATTATTTAGCGTCCATCCTGTGTTCATGCTAAATACTTCTAAATGCGTGTTTGTGTGATTTTGTATCAAGAATAATTATGCTGCTTCGGTACCAAACTACATCGATCTGCCGCACGTGCAGTTTGCTGCTCTGCTGCTCGTCATTCTGGCCGTTTCCATGGCGAACGCTGGCATTCACTATGGCGGATACGGTGGCGGATACGGTGGCGGATACGGCGGTGGCTACGGCGGTGGATACGGAGGAGGATACGGAGGCAAGCTGATCGTGCTCCACGGAGGCTACGGTGGAGGTGGCTACGGAGGTGGCTACGGAGGTGGCTACGGACGTGGTGGCTACGGCCATGGCTGGTGGTGATTGTTTCATCGTCAGAAAGAAACATGAAACCGACGGGGAGGTACACTTAAGGAAAGAAGACATGCTACACCAGCTGCCAGATGCCCACTGAAAATGTAAATAAACTCTGCCTTTTCAAAAACAAAACGTGATTGTCTGCTCTCTTAATCTTCCAAAAAGCATTAAGTTCGTTGAAGTTTCCATCCACCTTAATTCATATCACACCACGAAGAAAGGGCATGCTTGCCAGATAATACGTTGTCCGTTATAGAAAGGAAACGTTTTTACGCATTGCATAGCGATTTGTGTGATTAGCTTCTTGCGAGCGGCAATTTTTAAATCTCGGATATTCGGGTCTAGCTCAAAAATCAGAAACCCGCTTCGAATGGCTTGATACCGACATCTTTTAGATGCGACTGCATCTCATTCACTCGCCTTGTCCCTATATTAAGGTGTTGTTGTCCGCCCACACCCCTCCCCCTACATTGTAAAAAAAATAATAGTCAGCGGCGCCCGGTTTCGATCCCACGACCCTTTGGGCGGAACGCGAGGTACATGGTGCTCTTCCCACTGCGTCACAAAACCGAGGCAGAATGAAATGCTACGAAAGCGCCTTATATCTTTGACTCATTCAAACTACGTCAGGATGCTACTGATACAACGCATGATGGGGCAATGATTAACACTTGCAATAAAAGAAAAGAAGCTCCCACTTACAGCAACAATGATGGAGTAAAGGTCATTGCGACAGCGAAGCCCCAAGCATAGCACTTAGAGAGATTGACCAAGATTGGCCGATAGAACATAATAATAATCATAAAACATAATAATCATACGCGTTCCCGACACGTTTCACGTGATTTCAGAATCAATCCAACGGAAACCCCAAGTGAACCCCACGATGCGTCGCATCTACACAGGGTTCCCCTCGCGGGGAGGTGGGCGCAATTTTGTTTCATTGGATGCTTAAGTGAGAAAAAGCAGCTACAACGCAGCCAACAATTTTCCTCTGATGCTAAAACCTAAAACCCAATCCGTTATCCCAATTCTGAGCTTCGTTTATGCATCAGCCCACTTTTTTATTTATTGATTGATTTGGTCAATGATTGATTGAATCATTGATTGATTGATTGACTGAAGCATTGCTTGATTGATCGATTATGAGGTTTAACGCACCGACGCTACACAGGCGATGAGGCGCGCCGTAGTGGAGTGCATTGGGATAATTTTGACCACCTGTGGATCTTTAACGTGCGCCGAAATCTCGAACACACGGGCGTGTTCGCTTTTTCCGCCTGGAAGCACAGCTTTTAAATTAACTTGCATAGCTACTTTTGAATGGTGTGAAAATTTTTTGATTAAAAAGTACACAAAAGCGCCGTGCAGCAGATACCCTGCACAACTATATTTTTTGATGATCACCACGATGGATACCATATCATAGTTACGTGTTTCTTTCTATGCGCAGAGAGAGAGAGAGAGAGAGAGAGAGAGAGAGAGAGAGAGAGAGAGAGAGAGAGAGAGAGAGAGAGAGAGAGAGAGAGAGAGAGAGAGAGAGAGATTTTTGAACGGACCCATTCCTTGCACTTGCAATTTCCCGCTGGGTACCAGCGACAAAAATAAAAAAAAAGGGCTGAAAATACGTAGCATGAGAGATGACAGTAAAAGAACTAATGAACTAACTGCATGCCCTCATGGTACGTGTAACATGTGGCGGGGCACGGACACTGTGCCGCCGTTGAATTCGCACTATACGGCCGGCTTCCAATTGTAAGGAATGAAACAAGGAAAAGTTGTCCGGGGCATATGTAACTCATCGACCTATAGCCTGGGAAGGGGGGGGGGGGAGGGGTAGTGCAGGTTGTCTGAACAAAAGCTACAATCCAAACATAATAGAACGGCCAACTTGAGCACATAAACAGCGGTTACGCCGCTGAATTTATCATGCTCTACCTTTACAGTATTTTTCTCGTAGCCCAGAAATAATTACAGGATTTGAAAGTAGAAAGATATCATCAATTTGTGAAGCCGTAACATGAGCTCATATTTATTATCAGCAGGAACAAGACCATGATTTCGACGTCACTAATGGCAAGAATTCAAAACGGGCGGCGCACGTACCGAGGTTGATGGATAACATACTGAAACACCCCTTTTCCTGAATGAAAATTTCCTGTAAGGAAACACGCACTGTCATAGGTATTACGTACGACATATGAAAATCATGTTTGCACGCCATTCAAAGCATAATTTGAATTTTAGGTTTGTATGCCTCATCACGTGGTTATTGACTTTGAGTAAAGTATGTAACAATAGGTACCTTTTACAATATCAAACATCACTTAGGCCTAAACGTATACGTCTCATCACTTGGATTTGCATTTGGGGTAGATTTCTTATAAACGGAAACTTTTTTCGACATGACTAAAGGGAAATTAAAAATGTGTGCGCGTATTAATCTGTCTTTTTTGGGCTAGGACTCGCGTCAACGGTCGAGAGAAATAAAATTTGTTGATACCTTTCGCATACCCAGCATTGTTGCTAAAAATTCCGACCTCCCAGGAACCCAGCAAAACCAGTTCAGGAAAGTGACATTTGGCATAAAGCAGGCAGCCAAAGTGAAGATAAAAACACTAAAAGGATTTTCTAGTATCCTTAATATTTTGCGTAATTCGGTGTCAAATCTTACTCACCATGCATTTCTATGGGATAGTTTCCATGGCTCAGGAACCTAGTCGGGCAACGTGCGAAATTTGAAACTGCACACAAAGCTTATTTTCACCTCCAATATTAGGTGCAGAAAAGAACTTTACATTTCGCTAAATAACTACAGAGTAATCACTGTTGAAAGGACTGCCATGAGCGGGAAAGCTGCACATGCTAAGTTCTGTGGCCCCTTTATATATCTCGCGCTGAAAACCCTCCCTTGGCACCCACATTCACAGAGGGGTATGGTTCATTATTTTTTTCAACGGTCGCTTATTGACTGAGTAGGCATACACTCGTGCCACTCTGCTCGGTTCTCGTCTACCGGCTACTACTGAACGTTGGGATGCTTCAGGAGATGCTCCTTTAAGCGTGGCTGGGTAGCACCGCCATTTTTCTAGGTGTGCTCTATAAAGTGATAATATCAAGCACATCTTACGCTGCTTACCGAATTTGGCCAGTGAACGTAGAACAATGTCGGAAGCGATTGTTCGAGTTAAATGAGGATGGAGGCATGGGCGCATCGCTTCCTTGAATCGTAGTCAAGAGTTCGACGAAAGTTCCTCGGGTCAGGTGTCATGACGAGGACGGAGATTGACCAAGTCAAGGAGAAAACACAGGAACGTTGCGGGGCCCGTACGGGTTCCTTAATCAAGGTACAGGCCCCCGAGACGTCTCTGTGTTTTCTCCTTGACTTGGTCAGTGACCGCATCTTCGTCCGCAGCTTCCTTGAAATCCGGCGCCATCATGACGAGGTGTACTAAGAACGAAAGCTTGTGGTACATTTCCTTATGGCCGTGAGGCTGGGTGAGTGTCTGGGACCTATCTTGGTCTTTTAACACCCTGCGTACAACTCGGTGCAGATTTAGATGGCCGGTTAGAACGTCATGTTTTGTATGACCGAGCTAGTTTAGTTTGTTAGCCTATATTGTGATGTATGTACTCTGACTTACTGGCTATCCTTTTTGTTCCCCTCCTTCATCTTATTTTGTCCACCCGGAAGCAATTGCTTACGCTCACTTCATCTCCTTCTCTCTTTCACTGCAAAAGCAATAAACAAGGCCTTCAAGCCAGCTGGCGCATTTCGATTGCGCGAGTTGCCAGTTTAGTTTGAAGACTTCCAATAAGGTTCACCCAGCGTGAGCTGCTCTGAAGCTAGCAGCAAGCACTGAAGTTTCTTAAAGCAGTCGAAAATAAGCCTAAAGTTTATTTTGGGCAACACTACCCGCGCCCCGAAACGAGCTGTGGAAATAAAAAGCAGGTGTTTACTTTCCTCCGCGCGTCGCTGTTGTCATCAGCTCGTCTGCCAAGACGCTTCGAGGGCTCAGGCTACAAAGAACAAGAAGATGCACGAGAGGAGAAAAAAAAGCTTAGTGTCATCAACCTTTTTGCCAATTTGTTCATGTTGGCACGTTAAGAACATGTGCGACCTGATAGAGTTGGAGCTTAAAACGGGCGAACCTTGCCACTCTCAGCCACGTTGGCAAGCCGACAGAATGTTCTTAAAACAAGCGGAAAGGACGTTCTCTCGTTAAGTGCCGATGTCTTAGTTTATTTTGATTTTACCTGCTGATGTTGTACCCGGATTAGGTGTATGCTTAGGCGCTGAAAATGCAAAAAAAAAGGACAAGCAAATTGAAACACCCGCGCTGGTTTTTTATAGTATTAAATTTCGCCGTCATGTAAATGCGTATCGATTGTCGGGGTATGTGGCAACATCTGTTACGCTCTGAAGTTGTTCCTGATAGAGGGAAATTCCTTTTCTGGATATTCTCCTAGGAAACGAAGCGTTTCATAAAATTATCAGTCATTAAAAGTTGTGAGTAGCATCTCAAGACCCCAAAAAGAACCACTGACTCCAAGGCCCTGGGAAGTAGGTACCTTGGAAATAGGTTAGGCCTAATGAGCTTGCCTTAACCTTTTCTGAGCATATGCGTGAAACCCTGAAATCTTAATCCCTAAAATAGGGCGAAACGTGAACCGAGAACTCCTCGCTTAACTACGGATGAACTTTGGGTTCAACCCACGGTGGACGGCGAAATCAGTGGCAAATAATCAAACAAGTAAGTTTCAATGGGCGTAATTCAACTTGTTAAGCAAGGAGTAATTTCCAATCACTGGACTAAAATTCGGTCAACTCTTGCTGGCGAAGCAGTAAAATTAGGACTGAATTTGTCAAAAGAGGCAAAATGGTGTGTATGGTTGTAAGGAGGCAAGAGGGGGGCGGGAGGTACTGATGCAGTCATAAATTAAGGGGAGCTGTTAATTGTGAACCTTTAGCAATTCCCCGACGAAGAGTGGCGGAAAAAAAGGACATCGAGAAGGGGAGGGGAAGAGAGGGGGAGGGGAAGAGGGGGGGGGGGGAGACGATGTTACGACAAAGCAATAAAACGAAAGTTCCAAAACCTAAAAATTTGCATTTGAACACAAAAATTAAATGGGTATTTGTGTTCAAAAGCAAATTTGAACACAAACTTGAACCTCCCTTCCACACTGTGAAGACGGACTAGCAGCGAAGATATTGTCTTTTGCGTCTCAGTCGACGCGGCTATGTACGGAACAAAACACTTCTGCTTGTGATTTGCTATTGATCATATCTCTTAGTTCATTAGATGAATAAGGTTCGGGAGGAGATTTTTATTCTAGGGGAAAGGCATCGCGCTTTCCATTTCCCTCCCATAAAAGCCTTGAAATAACAGTCGGCAGAAATTTCACCGTATTTGCAACCTCACTGTGAACTTCGTAATCACGAAAAATAAATGAAACTTGGCGTGCGGTTGCAGTCATCTTAACAGCTAATTGACACACAAAGTGTTCAAATTGTTTTCGGATGGTTTCAACAAATCAAGACTTCCAGCCTTTTTTGTAACCGTGCTCCCACTAAGTATTGACAGTGGACGCGAAACCTGTGACGTTTACAACTTCGCTCACACCTAATAAGGACAAGTAAATGAAACTCGGCTTATCGGCCAATTTCAGTGTAAGTTCTTTTAAGATACCTGCAATAGACTGAGAACTACGGCTAATTCGTGAAAAACTGGAGACAAAGGTTTGTTGTGTCGACGCGATGCGTACGCGGTGGACATCGCCCACCGCTGGAGGGTAGCCTACACAGCTTTCCTGTGAAAGCCAACTCGAATGCATAAAGCTTCCAAAATCAGGCAGCCGCGCACAGTGCAGGGCTCCGAGCAATCAATGCCAGACCAAAATCCCGGTTGGGACCCCGAGTCAATCCTCACCGGGTCTGGCTGGAAGGATTCACTTTCCGCGAAGAAGAGCGGCGATGCACAAGGGAGGGACGGCGAAAATAAAGGGGGACAAAAGCAAGGCGGCTGGGTGGAAGGACTGCCAGACTGCGTGGCTCCCAGTAGGGGACGCGAACACAAACATGACAGCAGGCAGAGGCGTCTGGGAACGACGCCAAGGCACTCCGGAATGGGGCTCAGGAAGGCGTTCGATGTGCATGCGGGCGCTGTGACGTGCGTTCTGGCGTTGGGGCGCAGACGGGAACGAAATGCGTCGAGCAGACGACTTCAGTACAAACATTGTTGGAAAGGGAAAAGGCAGACGGGGGACGAGTCGCGTAGGGATTGACATGGAGGAAGGGAGGAATTCCTGGTTTTGGAACTAAGATCCCGGAGCTGGTAGGAAAAGAAGCGACGGGGACGAGGAGAAAATTTCAAACATTTTAAAACAAACAGTGAAATTGCACGGAGCTAAAACAAAGAACTAAGCAAAACGAGAAAAGGATCCAACAAAAAGCTGGCTACTCAAGGAGAAAGCTTTAGCAAAGATGGCGTTGGAAAGTCTCCCTAAATTAGGAGCAAAAAATAAAGTCCGCTCCTAATTTCTAGATAAAGCTCAGCGCGAGAATAGAAACAAAAAAAGTAATCAGGGCAGAATCCGCAAGAATAGAAGTGGGAATCCTGACGCATATTTAAGAGAAACAAAGAGATTTTCGCAAAAAAATGTAGGCTATGAGAAAAAGTATACTTATGTTGGTATTAACAAGAGCTAAGAAAAGCTCGATCGCATGACAGTAAGACATAAAGTTCGTGAGATAATAACACAAAAGAGAAGCGAAGCCAAACATAACACAAACAAACATTTTCCGCGGCGAACATGCAGGTCTGATCGCGAGCATCCAATGAGCGGGGAAATTGATTTTTATGAGTAGCCTGCAAAATTAAAGCTTCCTAACTGGATGATCGACAACATTCAGTTTAATTGACGACTCTGAGGATATTATTCAGGTTAGGTAGAGCTAAATCACCAAGTCACAATGCCCTGGACTGTGTACACGTATTTATTTATTTTGGCATCTGGTGTAGATAATTATATAGATATATAAGGACTAACAGATTAATATATATGCAATGAATGGACATTTGAATGAGCGTTAAACCTGTTGTAAATAAAAACTAGATAATGGAAAGGCGCATTCCCAATATACGCAAATTTTGCCGAGCAATAGAAAGCGCTAAAAACCGACGTTCAGCCGGGGTATTCAGTTGTCGCTTGATAAAACATTACACTGGACTGAAACCTAGCTCATAAGTTTTGTGTGAAATTCTGATCATTTTTATGGGTAGGCTCCGAGTTCGCACGATGATCCAAGCGCTCGGAAGGTTGCCCAATAACTCCTCATGTGCGTGTGAATAAGGCGCGCAAAACAGCGGAATAGCGGGGATCAAAAATATGCGTCCACTTTAAAGAACTACAAATGCCTCTCAGATAGAAGCACAGAAACAGAGTTACGGGAATCCAACTAGAACGAAACAAGGAAGCGGCTGTACCTGTGCCCTGAGATTAGTGGGAGAGAAGCTATTAGTCATATTTCTAGCATTTTCTGTTCTGTTTTGTAAGCCGCCGTTGTGTTCCCTCTACCAGCTCATCGCGTGCGACCCCTTCGCCTTCACCCAGAAGGCTTGCTGCTTCTGGCGGGTTCAACGATCTTATGCGTTGACGTTTGGGGCCCTTGACCGCGCCGCGGTTTAAAACCGGAGCCCAAGCCATCGCGCGGGGTTCCGCCGAGAAAGAAACATCGTGGAAGTCACGTTTGGAGCCCGCGCCCGTTGAGCTATACATAGATGCGGCGTACACTCGGTGCGGTATGAGGACAAGCGTGCGCCTTTCCGCAGGGGGAAGAGGGGCTGGTTGTATGCGGAAGATACAGAGTGCGGCTGCAGAAGCAACAAACCCGGTAATTGGTTGCTCTGGGCTAGCTCTTGCTAATGGCGCATTCAGTTAGTCGCTTTGGAGCGCTGTGGATTGCTATGCTAAGCGGCGCCGCGGTCTGGAATTCGAAATTGCGTGAGCCAAATCTGGTCGGAAGGTTTTCTGGGAACCGAGGCTCACAGAACCGACCTCAATTCCAGAGCGCCGCTAGAGCAAACTAGAATCTCTTGATAGCGCCGAAAGCAATGACATTTTAAATGCGAGCCACTGAAGCCTGATAAATCCGTAAAACCACAAAGGGCACTGCTGTCCAATACTCCAGCAAAGAAGTGGAGCATCGTTCCCTAGGCGTCCGTGAGTTAAAATCGATGGCATATTGCGAGATTTTTAAGCGAAGCTTATTGCTGCAGGTGTAAACCCAGAAAGCGCCTGGTAGCGTCCCACTGACACTCGACCTCTGCCAAGGTCAAGCAAGCGCCTCGTGCATTTTCGGGGCTCCGACAGGGGCGCCGCCGACCACAGTTCATTCACTGACCGAAGAAATATTCACAGCGACAACAAAAAATCTACCAACCGCGCCTTGGTCGCCGCTTGGTGGATCGAGCAAACAGTGCCTGCAAGCCTTGCGAGAGCAGTGCGTCTCGTTTGACGGCACAGGGAAACACTTCGAAAAGCACTTTGCGAGGAACGAATTCGTAACGGCACGCAATTGAAACTTCTCTTCACGTCTATTCGGGCTTGATTTTGGGTCCCCTGGCCTCAGGGATTAGTAGTCTTAAAACTGCTATTTGAGATGCCTGAGTGATACCAAACCAATAAAGAATTCCGCTGTGGACTTGTTAAATACAAACGTCCTTTCATAAATTAAGAATCTCTTTCTGCAGCTCAACTACAAAATACTGTGTGTGCAAGGCTACTCGAGACTCCATCTGAATTGGAGCGATGTCAGTTTGATGCTTGCCTGCTAGAGGCCCTTCTTGAGAATGTTATTGACCCGCTCTGCTGCATACCTATGCCTATAGATTTTTCCGGGATGATTAAAGTAGGACAACTAAAAGAACGACAATTTTGAATAATGTTAAATATTATCTGTGAACAGTAGGTGTCTGAATGCGGTTCACTTCCTGTGGGTAGATTGCGCTTACTAATTCTTAGTTGTTTTTAGACCTTGGTGACTTTTATTAAAGGGGCCATGAAGACAAAATGAAAGTTTGGTTCATTCAGAAGATTACCTCGTTAGAATCATGCTGACACTTAACGTAAACTTCGCTAAAATAAGCTATATAATTAGGAAACAAGGCAATGACCATGCGACCTACTAGCTCATTTACTGCAACAGATCCTATGATGTCATACCAGCCAACTGTGCGATTGGTGGAGGCCGGCAAAAGAAAACGCAAATTAGGCAGAGCTTTAAGCTGGCCGGACGAGCTATTCGCGCTTAAATTTAGGGCACATTCTTTTCAAAGCACTAAGAATGGCGGGACAAACAGTGGAAGTTAAGAAAATACACGTAAACATAGAACTATTGATGCGTACTGCTGTTGGTACGGCGCACTATGCTTCGTTTAGATGCACAGCACTGCGGGGCTTTGTGGTTGTCTCAGACGACACTGGCCGATTGACGCTAGCGACGGTGTCTTACGGGAACACATTTGTCGAGTGAGCACCATGTTTCGCGAAATGATTATTTTCTTCATGAACAAAAACAAGCCAGGTATAAATACGGTCACAAACAAACCAAAAGTAGAAAACGGCTTGCCGCGGTGTGGTGGCACTATCTAGGTGGACTAACAGTAAACAAGTCTCCGCTCGACACCAATTTTTGCTGAAAGACCGGTTCTGATGATGTCATTGCAAACATCGTTGAAACACATGTTTTGGCTCGATAATCAAACTTTTTGCATAAATTGATTAATTTCGCAGTGAATAACGCATCGTTTGCTACCGGACATTAAGCGATGGGGGCACTATAGAACGCAAAATCTTTCGAATAAGACAAACTTGTATTTTTCTTCATGGTCCCTTTAAAGGGAAGCTTTCTATGTCGGGTGCCCCGCCATCTCGCACCACATTTGCCCGTTTTCATTAAACGTTTATTTCTCTCTTTCTCACTGATTCGTCCGTGAGAGCCAACTCGTTATTGGGGATGAAAATTTGCAACGTCTGGAAAACATTATTCGTGTACACTCAGCTTTCTTTTAGGGCCACAAGAAAAACACATCAAAGCCCCCTTTTTAAAGAAAGCTGGTTGAACGCAAGGCTTTGTCCTATGTAAACTGAAGCAAAGTCAAAGTCCAAAGTCAACGACCATGCAATATATTCAAGAAATTCTGAGTGCCTCAATGTGATGTTTTGGTTCTCTTAGGGGGTGTCATTCGGGTCACTCAGCATTTCTTGGGCTCGTTGCGTGGTTACTGGCTTTGGGCTTTCACTTTTATTCAATTTACATTGGACAAAGCTTCGCGTTGAACCACCTTTATTTCAAAAGGGTGCTTTGAGTTTTTTCGTTCTGCTTTTCAACTCTTTAGTCTTGCCAAGCTCTTTTAGTACTATCCATCTATGTACTCATTACATGTATTGCAAGAAGTGAAACAACAACGTCGTGTGTCAAGTTGGGCTTCCCTGCGCGTCCTTACCCTCTCTTGCCGTGTTTTGTAGCAGCAAGAGCGCGGAGCGAGGGGGAGGGATAGATAGATAGAGAGATGAGATGAATATATATACCGTAAAAACCCGCGTATAATACGAGGTTTTTTTCCAAATTTTACTATGTAAAATTTGTGCCTCGTATTATATGTGGATCCCAAAGTTTGGGTTCGGTTTCAGCGGAGGGTGCGCCGTCTTGCGGTGGCATTAGCTGGCTGCTGCTTCTCTGAGGCTCTCTCAGCCGGCGCCATTTTGATTGTTTTTACCACGCGAAGGATCGGCACGTTCACCGCGCAAGTCTATCACGATGTCGGGTGCACGAAGGCAGTATTCGGGTGCAATTAAAAGAAACGTTATTTTATGTGCCGAGACCATCAGGAACTGCGCCGCAGGACGGCAGTTCGGCGTCACCGAAGGCAGTGTTCGCGGGTGGAGAAAGCAACTGGTGCTTGACTGGATAAAATCTGTGTGGTGTGGGCGGCCTGAAGCACTGTTGGGGGTTCCCGTCAGTGCTCGTGTTGGACGCCTTTCGCTGCCACCTGGCTGATTCCGTGAAGAAGTTGTTACGCGAACCCCGCACCGAACTCATTGTCATTCCAAGAGGAATGACATCCCAGCTGCAACCGCTAGACGTTTGCATCAACAAGCCTTTCAAAGACTGCATCAGGTCCTGCTACCAAGAGTGGATGAGGTCAGGAGACCCGTAAGTGACAGCTACCGGATGGCTGACGCGGGCTTCTCCAGCGGTGCTTTCTGGCTGGATCGCAGATGCGTGGGCCAGCATCCCAGAGGAGCTCATCAGTCGCTCTTTTAAGAAATGCGGCATCTCGAACACCCTTGATGGCACTGAGGACCACTTTCTGTGGGAAGACATTTCCGACAAGGCGACTACAGGAGACAGCGGCAGCGAACCTGACGATGACTGAACGGACGTGTAACTGCAGTGCAAATGAATGTTTGTCTGTGCTCTTTACCTCGCATTATATGCGGATGAAATTTTTTTTTCTGATGTTGATGTCCATGAATTACACCTCGTATTATCCGCGGGTTCGTATTATACGCGGGTTTTTACGGTATATATATATATATATATATATATATATATATATATATATATATATATATATATATATATATATATATATATATATATATATATATATTGTCACGAGGTGAAGTGAACACGATAATGAAGATGCGCTCCACGGGATATGCTCCGGACACCCCGAACATCATCATCGTCGGCTCCAACATCATCATTGTTGTCTTGCCAAGGATTCAATGACAGCATGCCAGCAACGACGGAAGGGATGCGGTGACGGGGAGGAAGAAGAAGACGCGTGTGGAACGAGGCGGAGATACATAGCTGTCGGGCGTTCGGACCCGAGCGTGTAGCGGCGAGCATCGACGGGTGACATCCGCACCTACCACCCGCCTGTCCTCAACTCCAGCATCGGAAGGGGTAGACCGTGCGTCCACGAGGGCCGCGTCCTCTTCAACCGCGAGAGCCTGGAACACGGTGCACCACAGGGGGCGTCCATACGTGAGCGGGCCCCCACCAACGAACCCATGCCGCGACTGGCCCACACCGACGCCGACACGCCTTACCTGGACTGACGGTGCGACGGGACTCATGAAACTGTAAGCTGTGCGCTGTGTTAGAACTTTTGTATAGCCTCTTCCGGATAGTTAAGCTGTCCTCTTTTTGGTGGTACGTGTCTTTGTTCCGTGTGTCTGTCGTGGGTTTACCGATACATAAACGCAGTTATCCCTGGTCCTTTTCTCTATCACTTTGCTTCGACTAAGAACCTGACAATATATATATATATATATATATATATATATATATATATACAAGAAAACTTTGACCGAGGTAAAAGCACTATTGTTGTTGCGCCAACGTTTCAGCAGAGATACTTGCTTTCGTCAGGGCACACACACACACACACACACACACACACACACACACACACACACACACACACACACACACACACACACACACACACACACACACACATATATATATATATATATATATATATATATATATATATATATATATATATGGGACGAGGGGCTCGCTAAGGATACATATCAAGGTTGCAGTCGTCATTGCAGTCCTATTCGGCTGTTTCCGACATATTTAATAGTGCCGAATGACGTGTGTTTGCATGTTTCTTTGATAGTGATAAATAAGCGAAAATATAAGTCGAGAAAAAATCCGCCGTTTTTTCCGTTTTCTCCACTTTTTTGGCTTATTTATCACTGTATCAAAGAATCAAAGAAACATGACAAACACACGTCATTCGGTAGTATTAAATATTTCGGGAATAGCCGAATAGCACTGGCAATGACGACTGCAACCTTGGTATATATATTTATATATATATATATATATATATATACATATACATATATATATATATTTATATATATATATATATATTTATATATATATATATATATATATATATATTTATATATATATATATAAGTATATATATATATATATATATATATATTTATATGTATATATATATATATTGTGAGCGCTTACTTGTGTATCTGTGACCCGCCCCACACCGGGCCCGTCCACCGTCCACCGGTGTGGTAAACCTCTCACATGTCCATAACCACCATCACCATTACAATCATCATTTAATCATCATCCCAAATCACTTGGTTGTGGAATCGCGATCTGGAAAGTAAAGGACGGAACCGTTCGCCCTGCTGCCTCCCTGAGAGAATCGTCGTTCCCCTTACAATATATATATATATATATATATATATATATATATATATATATATATATAAATATATATATATATATATATATATATATACATAAAGAAATGCCGGCAATCTACAACGGCAAACAAGGCATAGGGGAATGGTTAGGCTATTTTTACCGTTAGTGACGTTACATTATTTTTTTATTAATTACGTGAGAAAGAAAGGAAGAAAAACACGCGCCCAGAGCGGGGACCCAACCGACGCCTTTCGATTAGATCTCGAATGCCTTAGCAATTCGGCTATCCGGGCGACTGTGTTCTCCTTCACTTTCTGTGGTATTTATATTTACTACAACTGTATCTGACGCTTGAGGGTGGTAGCCAGTGCCACTCAGACTACACGGGGAGAAGGGGACCTTCTTTTCGACCCCCGGGGCGTGACGCGAACGTCTACAGCCTGTCATAAGCGGGTAACTGGCGGGAAACCCTCTTATGCTACCTTGGCATCAAGGCTGCCAGAATCGAGGCCCTCGCTAAGCTTTCGCACGATAATAGGGTTTGGAAATGAGGGGCTCGTTAGGAAATACAGAAAGAAATGCCGGCAGTCTACAACGCCAAACAAGGCATAGGGGAATGGTTAGGCTATTTTTACCGTTATTGACGTTACAATATTTTTTTTATTAATTACGTGAGAAAGAAATAAAGAAAAACACGCGCCCAGAGTGGGGACCGAACCCACGCCTTTCGATTAGATCTCGAATGCCTTATCAATTCGGCTATCTGTGCGACTGTGTCCTCCTTCACTTTCTGGAGTATTTATATTTACTAGACCTGTATCTGACGCGTGAGGGTGGTAGCCAGCGCCATATATATATATATATATATATATATATATATATATATATATATATATATATATATAGAGAGAGAGAGAGAGAGAGAGAGAGAACGGGATAACTTTATTGAGTGGCCCCGACAGTTTTCTACAGGGTCAGCGGCCGAGTCCGCACACCGACCTTCCTAAAGGCTGTGCGGTGTGCAGTCGTGCGCCTGTGTTTTTGAATTGAAGGTGCGAAGCAAAAGCAGAGTACATCTGGCACGCCAGTTCCTGTAAGCCTTTCGCATAAAAAAAGTATTTGAATTGTCTCAGAGAAACGTCAGTGAGTTTCGGGTAAAATTAGTTTAAGTTGCTAGGCCGTGCAGCGTAGCGGAGCATTTGGCTGGTTTTCCACCTGGTTGATGCCAGCGCACGTGCGCCTGTGCTGTATTGGAGTTTATATTGCATAACGGTTTTCATAATAATTTGTTTGTAGGGAGCGCTTGCCCCGTCTACTTATCTTCTTTCTTCGATACTTTTACGCTCTTTATTTTTATTTTAAGCCATGAACCAATTGACCCTCCCAGAAAAGCATTCTATTTTTGCTGCTGATTTGTACCTCAGTGGTTAGCATGGTCAAATTGCTTATAAAGGCCTCAGCACATGTCCCCAACACACGTTTCAAAGCCGATAGCCAGAACGCATTCACTGTGTCCACTTTTAGTATAGGCTACAGCCATCCAGCCGTGCGTTCTTGCTCTGCCTTCCAGACGTCCGGGGATAGGTTCTCTTTCAGGACCAAATTTCTCAATTTTTTTCATTTGAATTTCTTTATTATATTCTCTTGACACCGGCGGCCCCGGTGTTTGCCATTCCAGACATGGGGAATTAAAAAAAAAGAAGACGAAAAAAAGATCCACAGGACGAAAAGACGGCCGAGCGATTCCACGATTTTTTTTTTTCATTTTTAATCTACTTCATCCAGTTTCCAGCGCAAATAAGTTTTGTATGCATTTAAAAATTTCACGCCGACTTGAAATATTTTTGGATGAAATATTTCCTTCCTTCTGGAAACGCTTAATTCTGCTGCAATGTCTTAAAACAAACTAAATACGCCTTACACACCTCCTTGAGTCGCTCGATGAGACTTACGGGCAGAAAACTACTGGCAGAAAAGATTGCGTCTTCTACTGGCCACTTAGGATTAAAAGTATTCATAGTTTCACGCGAGAAATGCCCTCCATTGGTGAAAATTTGTCGCCATTACTTCGGGAATGTTAGAGAATCCCGTTAGTACAGTGAAATTCTAGTTCACTGTGTCCGTGAGAAGAGGAACTTTTGTAATCGCTATTTATGAGGACCAGCTGCTCCTTCTGCCTTTTGTAATACCTCTTAAAACACCTGCGAATTGGTATTCATCAACTTAGAAAACGGAGTCCCATTCGTGGCAACCGGTGCGCAAAAAGTAGTGCTTTTCTAGTAGTGTCCGTATGTGGTCTCTAAATTTTGTTTTCCCGTCCTGCAAACCAATCCTCAACGTATATTTAACGTACGACCACTTAATTCCGTCGGGTGCGGGTTACCCAGGAGGTGCTGTCAAACAAGTTAATCAAGCCGTGCGAAGTAAGCGCGCAATGAACGCGAAGATGCACCAAAAGAGACCCAAAACAACCATCGCTAAAGCAGACGACAAAGTCGCACCGCCGACGCGCCCTCCAGCGAGCAGGCACCGCCGCGCGGGAAATGCTGGGTAAATTCGCAGCGCTATCTACAGTGCGCTCCGTGAGTAAACCCGCGTCCGCCTCCGCCACGTTGGGAGTTTATTGTCCCGCACGCCGCGAAAGGACCGTTGACTGGTAGAGGTAGAAAGCTTTGCTTTAAAAAAGACAGACGCTGCTTGCACGCCGGCGGCTGTAGGTCCTTGCGGTGCAGTGAATATCTTTGAAAGATGTTGTGCAGTTAAGTTTTGGTTTTAACAACGTTGCCGGATGCCAAGTGAGTCTAGCCTAGATAATTTCAACCACAACAGGAATGCCAACGGAGCCGCAAGTAGTACTCTATCATCAGAACGAAATCTCGCGACCCAGGCGGGGTATCTCGCAGAAGCGTCGTATACTAGACGATGGGTTCCCACTGGGCGATCATTCTTTCTTGCCTTCTCGTCCCAGTTATTGCGCAACAACCATAAAAAACAGCCTCCGTGCTTAGACACTTGTTCCTAGGACCTTGTGTTCAGTCGAAAAAAAAACCCACAAACTGTCTTTACTGCTTTTAGGACATTTTTGGTATGCCGCACGGGGTCCCTAAAGAACTGATTGAACTTGTGGTGGAAGCAATTTGTGATGCGACCCGCCGCGGTGGCTCAGGGGCTAAGGCGTTGCGCTGCTGAGCACGAGGTCGCGGGTGCGATTCCCGGCCGTGGCGGCCGCTTTTCTGATGGAGGCGAAAAGCAAAAACGCCCGTGTGTACGAGATTTCGGCGCACGTTAAAGATCCCCAGGTGGTCAAAATTAATCCGGAGCCCTCCACTACGGCACGCCTCATCGCCTGCGTTGCGTCGGCGCGTTAAACCCCACAATCAATGAATTTGTGATGCTCGCATGTACAGAATATTCCTGACCACGTGAGCGCGTGGCAAAATCCACTGATGCGCACTCTGGAGGCCTGGCGCTTGTTGTTGAGACCGGCGCGGCGCACATGCGCGTCTTTTTTTACTGACAGGCACGCTGATTTTCGGGCTTCCTGCCGCGGTTCTGCGATTGTCACTGAAGTACCGAAGAGCGACGCCTTTGTAGCATTCCCTTCATCACGATGACACATTTCCGGCCTTATGTCACAATTTCGCCTGCTTTGGCGCATATGCTCCTTGCACACTGATAATTTCTTGTTTATGTCGTTTATACACGCTGAGAGTATACCGGCTTCCGAACAGCGTCGCCGAATGAAGCGTGTATGAAGGGAAATCGCAGGGCGCCGTGCTATCGAACACAATGCCGGCGAGATGAATCGCGAGCCTTTATTCATCGTCTTTATTTTGTGTGCTACTTGACCACTGAACTTATCTTTTAGCCCGCTTTCAGCTGCCGCTAAAGTAGGCATTTTGAAAGGTTTGTAAAATAAATTATCTCGGTATTTTTTTGTTGTATACTTTAAAATTGATCAAGAAATACTCCTATAAATTTTCTGTTCGCTCTGAACTTCGGAATTCGTCAAAATGGCACCTCTGGTTCCCATCCAAGAACGCTGTCAGATTATTTGCTACTTGTCCCCGTAAGAGTATTCTTTTAGCGCCTCCTGAATGTATTTGGCACTAAGGAGCGGTTATTCAACCACTGCAGCAACAATCAGCTTGTCCTTCCGCTTTGCTGGCCATTTGCAAGACTGCCTTCCTAATCCCTGTAGGCATGATTTGCTCGGCTAACAGAATCCCTCGACCAATTAGTAAGCCCGCAAATTTCCCTTTGAGGAATGCCTTATAGCAGTAGCGAATAATCTTAGGGCGTTCTGCAATTGGAACCCGATGTGCCGTTTTGACGAATGTCGGCTTGCAGAGAGAGCAGATAATTAAATAAGCATGTCCTTGGATCATTTTAAGTAAGGAAGAAGACAGAAAAAAATGAGATAATTTATTTTATTAAACCATCATTTTTAAGTAAGGAAGCAGACAGAAAAAAAACGAGATAATTTATTTTAATAAACCTGAAAATTGCCTACATTATCAGCCGCGGAAAGTGAGCTGAAAGGCAATTTCAGAGGTCAAATAGTATACAAAATAAGCAAAATGAAAAAGGTTCGTGATCCATACAGGTGGAATTTCGTTGTCGATAGCGCAACATCGTTTGATTGTGCTTCATGCACACTTCATTCGACAACTCCGTTCACAAGCCACTATTCTCAGCCTGTATTGACGATAAAGAACAAAACAAAAGAATACCAAACAAAACATTCCCCCCAAAAACATTTATTAGCACTTATGCCAAAGCCGGCGCAATCATCACAGAGGCCGCAAATGTTCCATCAGGATGAAATAACCGCTACGGAGGCGTCACTATGCAGTGCTTCAGTGACCACCGCAGCACCGCTTCAGGAAGCGAGAAAATCAGCGTGCCTACGAGTAAAAATTTCTCCCACCTCCCCTCGCGGGAACCCCTGTGTAGATGCGATGCATAGGGGGTTCCGTTGTTGTTTCCGTTAGGTTGATTCTCCCATTGCGTGAAACGTGCCGTGAACCCCCTGCCGCGGCTACGACGCTACGTGGCGCGGCTATGACGCAACACAATCCAACACATTCCACTTTAACCCAATCCAATCCAAGCCAAGCCAAGCCAAGCCAAGCCAAGCCAATCCAATCGAATCCAATCCAATGCCTCTCGCGAGAGAGTGTTCGCTATCGGAGAGGAGAGGGGTTGAGCAACGGAGAGCGCAGCTCGCGCGGCGAGGAGAATGGGGGAGGGGTGTGGACGGACAACAACAACGCCATATGGAGGGACAAGGCGAGTGAATGAGATGCAGTTGCATCTAAAAAAGGACGCACATGCGCACCGTGCCGGTCTCGACAACAGGCGCCAGGCCTCCAGAGTGGCATCGGTGGCGTTTGCCCCATCACTCGCGTGGTCCGGTATATTAAGTCCCCGCGTGTACGTACGGACAACAAGTTCGAGCTGTAGCCACGAGTGATTACATTCGTCGATGGACGAGTTGCGGGAGTGACCTTAAAAATTTTTGTCACGTCCTAAAAACTCGCTGAAAGCAAGAACATTCGATAAGTTATTGATTACTTTGCAAACACACTTGTTTATGTTTTATACCTCTTCAGGCCACTTAGAAGTAAAGACCCCCCAGTAGCGTAATAAACATAGACTACGCTAGACTCGCTCATGTGAATAACGGATTCGGTGACCCAGAAATCAATATGTAAATGCCGAGAACACGGAACCTTACTTTCCTCTGTCAACGAGGCAGATCGCTTTCCCCATGTCAAGTCAAGCCTCGCACGAAGCAGTATGAGGGCGGAGAACAGAGCACAAAGTGCTCGTAAAACTTCCAGAAAGCTTCCACGATGCCTTGCAGCAATCGGTCCTGTGTCAGCGAACAGAAAGAAACGCAATATTGGAAGACGAACGTTTACATCGGCATGTCGTGAGAGTCCATGAAGAGAAAAGAGCGATATTTACGAATGAAATAACAAGCGCGAAAAGAAAAGGAAAAAAAAAAAAACGCTGACGGTGAAAGATGTCTGCGAAACGAATGGGAGGCGAATAAATCTCAGTCAGAGCAAATTAGCCCTGACACAGGGCCGCACGTCAGAAGACGGATCGCTCGCGACACGGAAGTTCCTTAAGCTTGAACTGAAATATTTAACGAGGCATTAGATTTTGCTCTGGGAAAACGAGAGAACACGCCGAGTTCCCCTCTCGCTTTTTTTTTACCTGGGGTGTGCGTTTTGTCTCTGAAAGAGAATATGCAAGAAAGCTCCGATAAGAGCCCGTTTCACTGAGCCGAACACAATGAGAACAGTTAAAAAGTAAGACCGGAACGGAAAGGAAACACAGGGAACATACTAACTTGAACCCCTGTAGTCTTATTGAAGGGAAGAACTGTTCATGACAAAGGCAGGAATAGCGCATGCAGCTTTAATGGGCGCACAGGCTAGTGGAGGTTCGTTTGAATGAAGAACGAAACTTTCGGCCATGCTAAGCCCGGACCTTCTTTTCTTCACGGCCCAATATTACCTCTTGGAAGCTGTGTTCATGGTGTAAAATTTATATCTTCAAAAAGATTGTTTCCTTGGGAATCAATTCTTTCGGCTATACAAGTAGGAAAAGAAACAGTGTCTTTTCGGGCACAGTATCGCGTTTTACTAGAAGTTAAAAAAAGACGTACAGGAATGATCAGAATTGACTACTAGAATAGACATTTGCAGACCATGTCTTCGCTTCTCCTCTCACCAACCTTAAGTTTCTTTGGTTGCATTGGTAATACATGTCCAACCATTTATTTTAGATGCGGAGCGTCTTATTCTCGGGGGTATGCCCCGCGGAGTCGGCGGTGGTCCGGCGTCCGCACACCACTGTTTCTTGGCCAATCCCCCACGTCTTATGCTCGGGGGTATGTTCCACGGCGTCGGCGGTGGTCTGGCGTCCGCACACCACCATTTCTTGGCCAATCTCCCACGTGGGTACGTGCCATAGAAGAGGAACAACAACAACAACAACAAGAACAACTCCGGTTGTGCTTGCGCTTGACTCCGTGATTCTTCAGATGAAGTAGGATGGAAGCAACGTCCCCGTCAGTGAGTGTGCTGACGCAAGGAAGTGAGAGCATCAGCGCAAACACTAACAGCAACGTTGGTTCCACGGGTTCCTTTGGTTCCTCCGGCGAATCCATCGACCTTTAGATACCACTTCAATCTCGTCTCACTCGCGTATATACGCATGCAATAAGGAAAATTACACCCATCTCCCCGAAGGGAACCATGAGTAGGTTGTCTGAGCATTATGGGGTTCACTACATTTCCACCAAATTTGGCTAACCAACATAACGAAAACGCAAACGGAACCCCCATGACGCTCCACATCCTACTCATGGTTCCCTTCGGGGAGATGGGCGTAATTTTTCCGTAGAAATTGGCTTGCGTTGATTAGGCGGCTGAAAGTGCACAATTTAAAATTTTGCCTTTTGCCAGGAAGGAAAACGAATGACTGTTTTACGAAAACTGTTTTAAACTCCTTGCCAGGAAAGGGCTTACCGAGGCGAATGTTTCGGTGTCAAAACACACTCCGAACTTTTCTGAGAGGCGCATTCCCCCCTCTGTCCATTCCATATTTCCGCCTTTCTTGACCACGCTGCTCACACTGCGATCAGGTATTTTAAAAGAAAATAAGAAATTTAGATAAGAAAGTGAAGCGATGTTTGCGCGCAAACTATCTGTCCTTTTGTTTGTGTTTTTGCTGGCGGTTTATAAGATCCCCTAAAAAACATCACTGGCTACGCCACTGTTGCCAAGCGTGTTTGAACAGAAAGTGTTAGCATCTCGGGTTTTACTTTAATAAATAGGTATTGAAAAGCATGCCAGTGTTAATGCAAATCAAAAGCAGATATAGTCATGGAAAAAAAGTTTACCATTTTTTTGTGCAGTACATGTTCAATTGTATCGAATGTGGACTGTGATGTCTTTCAGCGCATCTTTGCTGCGTACCAAAACAGTCACAGAACGAAACTTGACGGCTGCCATTCTCTCCCTCCTCCAATCCACAAAGGGACACAAAAAACATATTTTACGCCTCATTGCAGGGTATTCAAGGATCATCCCGTTCATTTCCTTCGCGAACTCAAGGCTCGGACAAATGTGCTTGCCTTGCTGTGGCTCTAGCAATTCACAACGTGGCGTTTCACCCACCTCCATATTTTACATTGTGATCCTTGCTTTGCGCTGTAACCATCTCAGCTGTCAAGCTTGCCCACTTCAACAGGGAGATTGGCTGCCTGGTCCAGTTTTACTTGACCACCAGTATCAGAAATTCATCGTTGCCATGGTGATTCCTATCCTCCTTTGCCGACTGGCTGCACAATGCGCTTTGCAATGTGTACGGCGGCGACAATAGTCACAGGACCCATTTTGACCGTCTGCGACGCGCGCGTCGGTCGAGGCAGGTGGCGGTTCGCGAGTCGACTTGACGTCTCTCCAGCAAATCGGCAGCCATGACATGGCATCCCCGCCGCGCCCACGTGACCTCTGATTTTCTGCTCGTCTTTTGCTCTGTGTGCATGAACTTTTCACAGTCGCATGCTTAACGCATCTGCCGTCATACAGAAATAAAACGTCATTATATGGTTACGAGGCTAATAAGGACAATGACTCGGGGCTTCCCGTTCGAACCGAAGTTATGCCAAATGCCGTCATACCTTTCCTAAAGTTTAGGTATTTAGCTCTTGTTACCGTAAAAACCCGCGTATAATACGGACCCGCGTATAATACGAGGTGTGATTTGGGGACCGCAAAATCAGAAAAAAAGTTTTCATCCGCATATAATACGAGGTAAATAGCACAGAAAACATTTATTTGCACTGCAGTTACCCTTCAGTCATTGTAAGTTTTCGCTGGCACTGTCTCCCGACGTCCGTTCAGTCATCGTCAGGTTCGCTACCGCTGTCTCCTGAAGTCGCCTTGTTGGAAATGTCTTCCCACAGAAAGTGGTCCTCAGTGCCATCAAGGGCGTTCGATATGCCGCATTTCTTAAAAGAGCGACTGATGAGCTCCTTTGGGATGCTGGCCCACGCATCCGCGATCCAGCCACAAAGCACCGTTGGAAAAGCCCGCGTCAGCCATCCGGTAGCTCGCCCTTACAAGTCTCCTCACCTCATCCATTCTTGGTAGCAGGACCTGATGCAGTCTTTGAAAGGCTTGTTGATGCAAACGTCTAGCGGTTGAAGCTGGGATGTCACTCCTCCTGTAATGACAATGAGTTCGATGCGGGGTTCGTGCAACAACTTCTTCACGGAATCGGCCAGGTGGCAGCGAAAGGCGTCCAACACGAGCACTGACGGGAACCCCCAACAGTGCTCCAGGCCGCCGACACCATACAGACTTTATCCAGTCAAGCACCAGTTGCTCTCTCCACCCGCGAATGCTGCCTTCGGTGACGCCGAACTGCCGTCCTGCGGCGCAATTCCTGATGGTCTCGGCACATAAAATAACTTTTCTTTTAATTGCCGCTGAATACTGCCTTCATGCACCCGACATCGTGATAGACTTGCGGTGAACGTTCCTATCCTTCGCGTGGTCAAAACAATCAAAATGACGCCGGCTGAGAGAAGCAGCAGCCAGCTAACGCCACCGCAAGATGGCCCACCCTCCGCTGAAACCGAAACCGAAAGTGCAAATTTTCGGCTGAAAACTTTTGGATCCACATATAATACGAGGCACAAATTTTACTTAGTAAAATTTGGAAAAAAACCTCGTATTATACGCGGGTTTTTACGGTATATAGGGGGCATATGCGTTAACAGCAGCCTTTTCGAGGAGGCATGCATTGCCACCTTAAATTGAATCCTGATGCATAAAACTGTGCAGTTGCGTATACCGCTTAGATATGGTGATTTTTTTTTGGAAGAGCGCTTCTAAGCATTCATGTTTTGTTTAGCTTAAGCAGTCATCGAGCGCGAATACCCGACGGTACAGAGCTTTCGTGTAGCGTTTTCGGCGCTTCGCATCGGTGCGACATTATATGTTTTTGCGGGCTTCTACGTTGGCACAGAGACCAGAGTTCTAGAACATTATTTCGTATGCTTCCTGGGGTGAAACGCGAGTGCTTACTGCGTCATCCGGTGACCCCAATGAAAACATCTACTGATGCGCCACCGGTTCACTATCAAAGCAAGCGGCCGTGTGGCCAGACCATTGCTTCTCAGTAGGCTTTGGGCATATAGTTATACTTGGGGACAACATTCTGTGGCAATGCAGTCAAGGATGCAGAGCTGAACCCCGCCGTTTCGCTGCGCAGCTGGAAGAAGGTCCACAAAAATATTTGGCTGGTTTGGCCTAAGCAAATAAAAAATATACAGTGCTTTTGTTGGGGCCTTGGATTGATAATGCCACTAGAAGTATTACAGAGAATATTTTAAAAAGAGAACATAGTTTTTACATCGGCGTTTTTTTTTTTTTTTTTTGTCGCGGCGTTCGGCACTGGCGTCGCATGGGTTCTTTTCGGGAAAAAAAAAAAAAAAAAAACGGGGGGCGTCTTTGTCCACGGCCGCTTCCTTTCCCCCGGGTGGCTCGGCAGATCACTCGCCGCATAGGATTTTCAAGAAGCTTGAGAACCAGAAGCTGTCAAGATAAACAAAGAAAGTGGTCGGCAACGTGTACGCCCAAGTGAGACTGACGCAACCGGGACTCTCTCGTTCCCGCATTTCATTCGGTTAGCCAGCTTGCCGGCGTAAGCGAGGGTACTGCCGCACGGTTCAAGACGGAAGTTCTGAGTTGTACTCTGAAGTCTCCAAAGCATAAAACGACTTCCTTTGGTCACTAAGACTACAAGAGTGAGAGAGAGAGAGAGAGAGAGAGAGAGAGAGAGAGAGAGAGAGAGAGAGAGAGAGAGAGAGAGAGAGAGAGAGAGAAAAGCAAGCGGAAAGGCCGAGAGGTTATCCAGGCATAGAGCCCGGATTGCTACTCGACACTGCGGAAGGGGTGTGCAGGGGATGAAAGAGAAGGCAGACAAAAAAAGAGGGGATAGGAGCAAAGCAGCGCGCACAATTTATTCCCTTTGCGGGCACTATAGTCTTTCGGCTAAGCCTGTTTCCTTCATAAAACGCAAAATGGATTTTGTTGCCTTCGGCGAAATCGATTGTAGGGGTCAGTGTCCTAGAATAGTCTCCAGTGTGAACGGTTTATTGTCTAATCGGTTGAGCTCGGCGGCCAAAAAGACGTCTTTCTGATGAATACTGCGGGCAACGACAAAGCACATGTTCGATTGTCTCTTCAACCTCGCAGGCGTCGCACTGGGCACTGCTGGCCATCCCGATGAGGAAGGAGTAGGCTTTTGTGAAAGCCACTCCCAACCACAGTCTACAAATTAGACTGTGATCGAGGCAGCCCACACGGAAGACGGCGCTGGTGTAGAGGGTCCTGGTTATGGAGGCGCGAATGCGAAGTGACGGAATCACAAGAGTGCAGTGGCACGACAGTTTCAGCCTTTAACGCACTCAACGCCATCCAAATAGAATTTGACTTCGCGCCGTGGGGTGTGGGTGGGTGCCGCTCTTTCGGTAGCCCGCGCCCGCGCTGTGTGCGTACGCTAAGCATGCACGTGGTGATGCTCACATTTCAGCTTCAGAAGAGTTTACATATCAGTTTACGGACATATCAGTTTACGGACAGGCCGCCAATGGAATGTGAACCTGGCAACGTTTAACGCGCGAACCTTATCTAGCGAAGCAAGTCTCGAGGTGTTGTTCGAGGAATTAAAGGGCATTAAATGGGATGTAATAGGGCTTAGCGAGGTTAGGAGGGCAGTCGAAGCCTTTACGGTGCTGAAAAATGGACACGTCCTATGTTACCGTGGTCTAGAGGACAGAAGAGAACTGGGAGTGGGATTTCTAGTCAATAAAAGCATAGCTGGCAACATAGACGAATACTATAGCATTAACGAAAGGGCAGCAGGTCTTGTAATTAGGCTAAATAAGAGGTACAAGCTCAAGGTGGTGCAGGGCTACGCGCCCACATCCAGCCACGACGACCAAGTAGTGGAACGCTTCTATGAAGATGGGGAATCGGCAATGGCTAAAGTAAAAACACAGTATACCGTAGTTATGGGGGAATTCAATGCTAAAGTAGGCAAGAATCAGGCTGGAGACAAGGCAGTTGGGAACTATGGTCTGGGCTGTAGAAATAGCAGGGGGGACCTACTAGTTGAGTTTGCAGAACGGAATAACCTACGCATAATGAATACCTTCTTCTGTAAACGGGAGAGTCGGAAGTGGACCTGGAGGAGCCCGAATGGGGAGCACAAAAACGAAATAGACTTCATATTATGCGATAACCCTGGCGTCGTGCAGGATGTGGAAGTGCTCGGAAGGGTAAGGTGTAGTGACCAGCGTATGGTAAGATCCCGAATTAGGCTAGATTTGAGGAGGGACCGCAACAAGCTAGTACGAAAGAAGCCGATAAATGAGCTAACAGTAAGACATAAAGTAGAAGAATTCAGGATCGCGATGCAGAACCGATATTCCGCTCTTAACGAGGAAGCCGAGTTTACGACGCAGGAAGCCAGCGACAACCTTACACGCATTATTACGGAGTGTGCAGTAGAAGTCGGGGGCACTATGGCTAGACAGGATACTGGTAAACTTTCACAGGAGACGAAAGATCTAATCAGGAAACGGCAAACCATAAGAATCTCCACCGCAGCTGACAGAATAGAACTAGCGGAGCTCTCCAAGCTAATCAATAAGCGTAAGACAGCTGACATACGGAAGTATAATATGGAGAGGATCGAATACGCTGTAAAGAACGGAGGTAGCCTGAAAGCAGTGAAGAGACGTCTTGGCGTGGGGAAAATCAGATGTATGCACTTAAGGATAAGCAAGGCAATGTCATCACAAATAGGGATAAAATAGTCACAGTGGCCGAGGAGTTCTATAGGGATCTGTACAGTAGCCAGGACATACAGGATAATGCCGAACGAGACAGTAGTTCACAGGAGATAGACATCCCACCAGTAACGACCGAAGAAGTAAGGAAGGCTTTGAAAGAAATGAAAGGGGGCAAAGCACCTGGTGAGGATCAGATAACAGCAGACCTCTTGAAGGATGGCGGAGAAATTGTCCTTGAAAAACTGGCAAACCTGTATACGCAATGCCTAATGACCGCAATGGTACCGGAATCTTGGAAGAACGCGAACATCATCCTAATTCATAAGAAAGGCGACATGAAGGACTTGAAAAATTACCGGCCGATCAGCTTACTGTCAGTCGTCTACAAGGTATTTACCAAGGTAATCGCTAACCGAATTTCTGCAACCTTAGATTTCAGTCAATCGAAAGAACAAGCAAGGTTCCGTAAAGGTTATTCAACAATGGACCATATTCACAGGATCAATCAGGTGATAGAGAAGATAGAGAAGTGCGCTGAGTATACTGAACCCCTATATATAGCCTTCATAGATTATGAGAAAGCATTTGACACGGTCGAAACCCTAGCAGTCATTCAGGCATTACGGAACCAGGGGGTAGATGAGCATTATGTAACAATACTAGAGGATATCTACAATGGGTCTACAGCTACGATCATCCTCCATAGGGAGAGCAGTAAAATACCTATAAGAAAGGGTGTCAGACAAGGAGACACAATCTCTCCAATGCTATTCACAGCATGTTTACAAGAAGTATTCAGAACGTTGGATTGGGAACAGGTGGGTGTAAGGGTTAATGGAGAATTCCTCAGTAACCTCAGATTTGCTGATGACGTTGCCTTGCTAAGTAACTCGGGGGACGAATTGCAAAGCATGCTTTCCGCACTGGGCGAACAGAGTAGAACCGTGGGACTGAAAACTAATATGCAGAAAACTAAAGTAATGATCAATACCCTCGGGACAGCACAGCGGTTTGACATAGGTGGCGAGGCAGTGGAAGTGGTAAGCGAATATATCTACTTAGGCTAAGTTGTGACCCCAGATCCAAACCATGAGGCAGAGATAATTAGAAGGATCAGAATGGGGTGGGGTGCATATGGCAGCCATTCTCAGATAATGAATAGCAGCCTACCATTGTCGCTGAAGAAGAAATTGTATGACAGCTGCATCTTACCGGTACTCACCTACGGGGCAGAAACTTGGAGGCTCACTAAGAGGGTTCAACTTAAATTGAGAACAACTCAGCGGGCAATGGAGCGGAAAATGATAGGTGTAACATTAAGGGACAGGAAGAGGGCGGAGTGGGTCAGGGAGGAAACTGGTGTTAAAGACATATTAGTAGAAATTAAGAAGAAGAAATGGACGTGGGTAGGACATGTAATGCGAAGGGAAGATAACCGCTGGTCATTAAGGGTAACAGAGTGGATCCCCAGAGAAGGCAAGCGTTGCAGGGGGCGGCAGAAAGTTAGATGGGCAGATGAGATAAAGAAGTTTGCGGGGATAAATTGGTCACAGTTGGCACAGGACCGAGGCAATTGGAGAATAATGGGAGATGCATTTGCCCTGCAGTGGGCGTAGATAGGCTGGTGATGATGATGATGATGATGATTACATATCAGTGCATGCCCTTAAAACTGCTGTGTTGCAAAATTCACGCCATTCCTGGACGATACAGAGTTGGACAGCACCATCATGCGGTATAATTTATTAAGTCGGTCCGAGTTCTCTAGTGAAAGCCTTCGCTTGTGGAAAAGAGACGCCAACATGCCTCCGTGCTCGGTGATCTGGGTTCAGAGCACTCAACCACGGAACTCGTGAGAAGAAATGAACTGTAGCAAATGTCTATCTGGCACGCCCAAAACTGAAACCGAAACCAGTTTATGGGGAACTACTTTGGCGCAGTAACACAAAGCAGTTAGCAGTTGCGAAAAGGCACTGTTGAATGTGGATGAAAAAAAAAGCGCGGTGTTTGTAGTTGCTGTTTTCCGGCCAAGAACGGGGCTGCCGATAGAAAGAGTAAATAAAATATTGGCGCAGCATGCACTAGTGTTGCAAGGCTGGAGAAACAGCCAGGCTGGCGGTCCCTCTTCCTTCGTCGGAGACCCGTCCGTGCTATTTGTAATACCGGTCTTCCCTTTTCCTTTCCCCCCCAACCCCACCGGGGCCTCAGGCCTCTTCCCAAATAAAGGTCATTCATTCATTAATTCTTTCCGATTCAGAGTTAGCCCATTTGGCTCTAATATTTGCGGAAATTCCTATCTGGGGTTTTTTTCCTTGCAGCTGTTCACTACGTGCTTACATCGTCTTTTTTTCCCTTCAATTGGCTGCACATGTCTGCTTCCCCGCCGCTGCTATCCTCATACCCCTCGAGCTTCTGGGGTGGCCCAGTGGTTAGGTTCGCGGTTTCGCGGCGTCAAGTTCTCGGGTACTATTGCAGGGACTTCCTTAACCAAATTTTTTTCTTGAGTCCTCGAGGTTTTTGTTGCAACGGACGGATAATGTTCGGCCTGACAGCTCTGCTGTTAGAACACACGTATTATTCCATGGGGTTGGAACCCCATTTTCTAGAACACAGGCTTAGTGCTGTAAAAACTGTGCTAAATGCGCATGGTACCGGCGGAGGAAAAACGTTTTTTGTCGTTCTTGTTCTTCCTGGCCAATAACCACTTCGGGTATGGCCAGGAATAAGGGCTTTGAGGGGATAACGCTACCGCATTACAAAATTCGCAAAATTGCGAATTCAAAACGTATAAGAGAAAGAAACGGATACGATGAGAGAGAGAATAAATATCTTTAATTTGGAGCTTAATGGTGCAGGATGGTGAGAGCACCGGTGGGGGGCATCCGATAGTCCGGGATGCCCTGGTCCTTGCTGGCTGCTCGTGCCCTGTCTATCAGCATGCGCTGGGTCGAGAGGTCAAAGACTCAGTATTGGTGTGGCCGAAAAGACGCTGGTCCAAGCAACTCGTACCAAAGGCAAAAATAAAACGAAAACGTCGAAAGAGATGCAAATACGATGTAGCAGCAAATCAGTCGGTAATTAATCTCGACTGGGTTTCGTATTCAAGGCGCATAAGCAGACTTAAGTGCACCGAGGATTTTTTTGGCTAGATTAGTTAGGCTAAAAATTAGCACGTCCGAGACATCTTGGGCTACGTTAGATGTAGATTGCATACGGAAAAAATTTAAGCAAAAGTTGTAGAGTGTTTATTTACGGACCGAGTTTGATGATCAAGCTTTCGGTCTGTTCATAATTACGCTGTTGTTAAATACCGCCATTACATGCAAGCAGCGGGTATAGAAGGCACGTTTGCAACCACGAAAACCCTTTGAAGTTGAGTTCTCCTCGTCTTACGCTAACCTTAGAACTAAAAGCCAGATTTCTTAGTAAGGGCCATGGCTGTCCTCCCTCCGTGGAAACCAAGAGGTTGGCGTTTGTTTTATAGAAATGCGACGAAGTTGGGCAGAGGTATGGCGGAGGAAAAATGTGGCCAACGCCAAGTCGCGGTGTACTGCGTTGTCTTACTCAGTGCGCCATACTTTGGCGGCCGCAGAGTGACAGACAGACAGACAGACAGACAGACCGACAGACAGACAGACAGACAGACAGACAGACAGACAGACAGACAGACAGACAGACAGACAGACAGACAGACAGACAGACAGACAGACAGACAGACAGACAGAGATAGTGTGGGAGTAAGCATGTACAAAAAGGGAGCGGTCTTTGGCAGTTAACACCACAACGAAACAGGAAATGTACCCGGATGTCAGAAACTTCTGGCACATTTATTGTAACGAACCTTCTCAGAGGATCGAACGGAACATGTGGGCATACCTGACTACCAAGGAAATATTTTAGGTCTACAGCTATTGTCGAGCCTCGTTGCCCCTAAAACCTATCAGTTCCTTCCCGGTATTTTATGCCTCTCCCTAAATCGTTAAATGTTCCACGGACTAACGCTTGCAAACGTATGCCATGATGATCCCTCTATCATTGACCAGTCTTGCGATGCTAGTATATGTTGTATATGTTAGTTAGTATATTACTTAGTACGTGTTAGTAAATTAGTCGGTATACATTAGGATATGTTAGTACGATCGTATCTACAGCGCTCCGTGACCTCACAATAACCTGTGTTTGTCAGTTAACACGCTGAAAGAGGTGGCCTTTACGTGAAGGAGCACGTTTTGTTCTTGCTGTTGATATCTCATTCCGTGATAACATTCACGCCCCGCCGTGGGCGGTTCTCTTGCGAGACGATGAACAACAGCCGCAGGGGCACGTTGCACGTTGCAAAGCACGTTGCAAAAAGCCACGTGCTTTGAGACGTGGTTGAAATGCCACGAATAAAACAACCGACCTCGCAGACGGGACCCCGAATGCTCATGTGCGGAGATCCCTTTGGGAGTCTTCATATCGCGCTGCCTGTACCGAGGACCACGTGCTTCCTAGAATGTCAGATATTTATCCGCTCCTGGTACATACCGACTTATGAAAGAAACAGCTGGTTGGTAATCGGCCTTGAGATTATAAAGGATGCATGCGCGATAGCGAAAATGCAGTCTTTTTGTTACTATGACCCCAAAGGGCAGTACACGGGAAATTTCATTTGCATTCGGGTTGCGCTACCAGAAGGCCACGCACATTTAGGGCACCAGATAAGCTGCGTTGCTATGGAGTGCGTAATTTATACGGTGCTTGGAAGGCAGTGCGATCGGCCGGTTACTGCGTAAGAAGCGACGGTAAAATTGAGAACCAGGTACCCTGGTGGAACTGGTCAGTGACAGTAATGTGGATGGCTGCAAGTCAAACAATTGGGGGTTTATTCAGTTCATGTCGAAACAGTTTCAATGGCAGTATAATGATTCATGCCAACCAATTGCTGTACACAGTTCACGTATAGACTGAACTTTTTCAAAACATCGCTGAAGATGCAATATCGGTGTCTCCAGACGAGCGAAGAAGTTGCTTAAAGTTGTACTATCAATGTAGCCATACTCGAAAAGGAGTGGTTATCTAGTTTGTCATAAAAGGTTATGCTATGCTTGTAAAATGATCCGCATAAACCAACTAATGCACGTAGGCCATGTATATACATAACGTGCCGCCCAAGAAAAACATACCGCCTCCACTTCCAACATGGCGCAGACGGTGCGGATGTCTGTGTCGTATGAACGAAACGCGGAATTGTGTTGCTCAGGGCGTACTTCGAGCACACCAAACTGTCATATTAAGATGTTCATAAAAACGTTCTTTGCACGACTTAGTGAAGAATAAACTACCCCTATTATCATCATTGCAGATTTTAATACGCCATTTAAAAACCACACAAAACAAATGGTTCGCTCAGTTTGTGCTAGAAGAGTTTGATATGAAGTACCGCATCAATCCGAGGAACTCAAGTACTCCACAACGGCTATGCATGGAATTAATTTTTCCCAGATATCTTCCTCACGTTTCAATGCCACAAAAAGAAATCCCGAAACAATAGCTGCAACAATTACCAAATGATGGAAATAAACACATCTACGCTTGCCTTAACCAAGGGTGATGTTCTGCAGGTTTTTTTGTCATCCTGCACCTGCTTCTAGCGTATTACAAGCTATAAATGGGACGTAGCCCGCACATACACAGTGAATGCCATTCGAGATATGGATGGAACTTAAAGATACCTCTTTCTCTTAGCGCGCTGTGAACATTTTTTCAAAGTGAAGCTTTTTTGGTGTCACTGATGGCGGTGTCGTAACCAAAACGCACTCCAGGAAAGCCAACTTTACTCAATGGGATAGAACTTGACGGTAAAGATAATGATAAAACAGGACAAAAACGCTTCCCGTTATCGGAAACGCATCTGGGTCCCTCCAGTTATGCAGCTGAGGTCTATGTGATTGCGCTATTACAACATAGCACGAACCATTACAACATGTTGGACTTTGGCTTTCGCCCTGCTACTCGAACGTTTCAATAAATCGAATTCAAACAAATCAATTCAAAACCCCAACTATTCTATTTCACGCACAAAAAAGAACTTCGCATTTCTGCCACATTTCTCGCAAGATGAAAGGGGCGTTGATTTCTTGCTTGAGTGAACTGGGCGATCTTGAATCGCAGTGTTTTACCTCATTACACGGGTGAAAAAAATCTTTCTAGGTCATTGCGGACTCGGCTGTGGACTAAATTGTCGGCCTAGTTACTTAATGCTCCTAAGGCACACGAGCATCGGACGCATCTATAATTATTGTTCGCGGGTGTGCGCTCGTGGTGCATGGCATCAGATATTCACCGGCAGGTTCACCATTGGACGGACACATTGGAATCTTTTTCACTTATGCAATGATTATGTGCTTAAAGAGCATATGAGAATCAAATAAAGCACGCCTTTCGCAAGGGCGAATTAAAAAAGAAAGCACGCCGTTTAATCTCCTTCCGAGCACGTCTGCAATCACATAACCCGTACGAGGCAATTCAAGCGACAACAGAAAGGGCCAGTTTATGCTTGCCGTGCAAACACACACAAAGCCGCAGTCACCAGCGTTACGCGGAGGAACCACACAGGAGGCAAGCTTTTACGTTGCGACAGCCGTACGCGTCGAGGCGTTGCATGAGCACATTTTATCAGGAGCGCGTCCAGCGTGCTCCATTTTGCACGCCCCATCGCCCACTGGGATGCCGCTAGCGGAGAACTGCTTCAGGCCGTGTTGAGGGTGAAAAAGGGAGCTTATCGTTTACGGTGGCTACCTCGATACACGTTGCAATTTGCGCTAATGAAGACGCGCTGTCACGTGCAAGGCCGTGGAAACGCAGACTTTGATATTATGTTGAATTATAGCGGCAGGACTTGTGTTGGGTTAACTAGGCGCTCCGCAGTTGCATTCAGCGATTCATAAAGAAAGGTTATTGGGAAAACGGTGTGTTTAAATGGCGGTCTAGAACATTTTCAGAGTCGTTTGATACGTGTATACAGGAGTGGAAACGTGACATACGAGGAAATAAGAGAACATGTTGAAGCTATGGCTTGGTTGATGAATTCGAGGCGCCGCGAATGGCTACAGATTTCGATTTCCAGAAGACCTAACAAAGAAAGAAATTCTGCTTAGTGGGTTCTGCCAACGTGAAAATAACCGCGAAATCCGAGATCTTCAACACTGTGTAAGTGTCACTGTACATAGTATACATCTTTCGGGTCACTGAATGCCTTACACAAGACAACTGCAAATTCTTTGAGAGTCATGTGGGTATGTGCCGCAGGTCGAGTTTTTACACAGCCTGGCATGGATACTAGAACCTCACGTTCTTCAAAGCATCACAACAGAGAGCACGCAGTCACCGCGGGGGTGTGGTTTTACAGTTGTCTGAACAGATGTTCCCCATTCCTTTCAATCTAGAATATGTCCACTTGTGAGCAATGAGTGTGTGTGGCTTTTTGATACAACCCAAATTAGTGCTCCATGAGGCTTTTCTACAAACAAGAGCACAGGAAAATATGTGATTTCTGGTGACAGATTTGCAAAATCTCGTTTCCTGAGGTAGGGTCCTGTTAAATTGACCGCTTTTTGAAGCCGGGTATGCCTCGGCAACCAGTGCAGAAAGGCGAAATATTGTCATCGTAAATTTAGATATTGACACCTTTAGGCCAAGGTGTTAGGAGCCGAATGAGCGTGAAAAGAAAAAAAAGTGCTTGAATACACACTTGCCTGTGGGAACACCGCGATGATTTGGTTTTGCGACCTCGCTGGCCGTTCATTTTAATAAAAAAATATCCTCCACACAAGCAGCTCCGGATTCAATGACACACGGATGACTGAAGCCGCAAGTGCTGCAGAAATTCTACGATGGACTCGTTACCTACCCTGGCGTTGGAGAAGTTCTACTGAATAAAAAAGGCTCAGTGCACATGTTTAGGGCTTTTTTTCTGGCTGTACAAACTTCGAAAAGTGTACACCACGCTTAATAAATCAAGGCCCACTTGGAAATTCGTCCAGTATCCTACGCATAGAAATGAGAGATTGAAAACACCATTGCAGCCGGGTGAAGATAATTTTTTCCCTGAGATCAAAATACTGTCCTCCTGGGTGGTCACCGATGATGCTTGGTAAAAAACAACGCCTTCGCGATCTCAGGGAAGGAAAATGGGCTGCTGGTTGTTCCTTCCGGGACACTTGTCTTCATTCTCATACTCATTGTAGCAAGCCAGAAGAACACGGCCGTCCTTATATTCAAGATGAAAAGAGTTGTTACAAGCGATGCAGTCTCGGCCTGGCAATAAATGACTGCAGGATACTAGCGGTGTCTCAAGAAATGTTATGATAAAGCAGACGTCCACGCACGAGTCGTGTGCAAAAGGGTACCAACTTGTCCTTAGCGATGGGGAGAAATCGATTGTAGTGGTAAGTGTGGCACAGTTTTCGGTGGCGCCCAGTTCCAAGCGGCTTTCACTGAGTTCAAAGGGTTTCGAGACTTAGTTGCACAGACGTTCTAAGACAGCGCACTGTGCTATAAAAGGGACGGCACAGTCATCCCCAGGGTCGCCACTCTCCGGGTCCTCGGCATGCACATCGAGGCCAGCAGAAGCAACAAGACCGCGGTGGACCGCCTCGTCACCAAGATCGGCGCGGCGGCCCGACTCATCCGGAGGGTGTCGACGCGGCACAATGGAATGAAGGAGGCCAGCCTGCTCCGCCTGCTCCAGTCCTTCGCGATGAGCCACGTCGCCTACGTCGGGGCGTTCCACTTCTGGCTGCGCCAGGAGAGGGATCGCATCAACGCGGCCATCCGCAAGGCGTACAGGACGGCCCTGGGCTTGCTAAATAGCACCAGCACGGCCCGGCTGCTCGAGCTCGGGGTGCACAACACCCTCGAGGAGATCAGCGAGGCCCAACGAACGGCGCAACTCGAACGCCTCGCCACCACGAGCTCGGGCAGGCGTATCCTGGAACGCCTCGGTCTGGCGGGCACGTCGTCGCAGCAGAACGAGACAGCGCAGCAACAGCAGCGGCAGCAGCTCCAGCCGGAGGTGATGGGGCGACTCCGGATCCTCCCGCTGCCCCGCAACGTCCACCCCGACCGCAACCGTGGTCGCAGAGAGGCGAGGGCCCGCGCTCTCGCCGCAACGCACGCCAACGACACGGGCGCCCTGTACGTGGACGCCGCCCGGTACACCGACCGACCCGACGCCTACGTAGCGGTGGCGGTCCGCGCTACCACGGGAGAAATATACAGCGCCTGCAGCGTCCGCGTGCCGTCCGCCAGCCAGGCGGAGGAGACAGCGATCGCGCTGGCGCTGACGGATCCCCAGTGCACCACAGTGCTTAGTGACTCCCGGTCGGCCATCGCGAACTACGCTAAGAACAACGTATGTGAAAGTGCCGTGCGTGCGGTGAAGTGCAGTGCGGTGATCAGTGGAGCGGTGCCGGCCACCCACCTTCGGTGGTTCCCGGCGCACACCAACATCAGAGGCAACGTGGGCGACGGTCTCCCCAACCGCAACGAGACGGCGGACGCAGCCGCGCGAGGACTGACCAACCGCGCGGCGGCGGTCTCTTCCCCACTGCCGAGCTCCGCGACAGAGGGAGGCCAACGCGAAGATCACGACGAAGACGACAACGACGACGTGGAGTGGGACCCGGAGCCCCTCCTCACGTACGGGGAGGTGCTGGAGTGGTACCGGCTCGGCCGGCGCACCGCTCCGGCGCCCCACCCGGAACTAACACGACAGCAGGCAGTGCTACTACGCCAACTACAAACACAGTCAGTGATCACGCCGGCGCTCGCGCATCACGTGTGCCCGGACGTGTACGCCAGTGACGTGTGTAGTGTGTGCGGGCAACATCGCGCAACTCTGGCCCACATTCTGTGGGACTGTGCAGTGCACCCCGTGGAAGCTGCCGACCTCTACGGCCGGCTGCCGGACACCATAACGAGTGCCGTATATTCGACGGACCTGGCCGCACAAACTCTAGCCGTCCAGCAGCTCGAGGCTGCTCTCGCCAGGCAGAAGCGGAGCGAGTCGCAGGCGGGGGGGAAAGGGACGAACTCCCGAGTACCTTTCGCGCACCGCTCACGCCGACGCCGGCGGGGCCTAGTCCCGAAGACGTAGTGAACGTGGGTGGGATGTGGAGGCTCTGCGCATCCCGACCTCCCACTCCCTGCTGGCCATAAATAAAGTCTTTCTCTCTCTCTCTCTCTGCTATATATGTTAAACAGCAGCTATTGACGACATTTTAAATCCCAGGAATCCTGCTGGCATCATACCTGGATCTGAAAAATCTATCATTCTATCGTATTCAGACTACGTCTTAAAGTCCTCGAGTCGTACATTGATTTGTTGCTTGTGTACCCCTGTTGGGCATGACAACATTCACAACAGAGGATTCGAAACTGTGACAACCAAATCTCTTAGCGCCGGAGATATTTTGACACAAAGGTGATGAGTAGCTTGTGCAGCACTGCGTACAGCGCTCTGTAATCTTCCAGAGAGGTACCCCGGGCAAGCGCATTGCAACCGAGATTCAAATGTCGGCTAAAGTCAATATATTTGACGTCCAGAATATATTCGACGTCCAGAAACCACCCAAGAGCTTCGACGTGAATTTATATGTTACCGTGGCCGAAGGTTTCGACTCTCGCGAAATGACTCGACCAAAGTATGGTCTACTGCAGAAGGGTTTGCGGAAGGGCTTGTTGGTACATCATAACTTCAAGAAAACAGCGCAGACGACGGAAGTAAAATCAAGAAAAGACACACTACAGGCGCTGAAAAACAACCGCGCATTTTAATGCGAAAGAACCATATACAAAAAAGCGCAGAAAAAGCAAAAAAAAAAATCATGCAGCCCTCCATCTAACTACACGACGGCTGAACGTGAAGCTGTCTCGTGACGGATTGTTTGGTTCTCGTCTCAGTTTGGACTGAGTTTCGACCATGTCGAGATGGAGATTATATAGAGGCCACGTGCATAACGCGAGGGAGCCACCATACTGCGGAGGGCCGCTGTCTGCGTTTGCTTTGTTTTTGACCGTAGTTGCACCTGGCTTGTTTTTGTTTCGGTAGGTAATCGTTTGGTGAAACATGGGGTATGCTCGACAAACAGGGTCACGTAATGTCGCTTACGCCAATCGTCTTCTGTCGTGTGATACAACCCCAAAGGGCCAGACTGCTGTGAAACATAACAAGTATAGTACGCACTGTACTGCAACAGTACAACAATATCAGCAACAGTGCGCACGTAAACATGGGGTATGTTTACGTGTACTTTATACTTCCATTGATTACCCCACCATTCGTACTGAAATAAAATGAATATACATTGCATGTTAGGAAAAATAGCTCGTTCTTTCAGCTTCTAAGCCCTGCCTAACTTGCGTTTGCTTTTGCCCGCCTCAGCCAATCGCACAGTTGCGCATATTACGTCATAGTGCAGGAAATGCACGAGTGAGTCGCATAGCCATTGGCTTTTTTAATAATTATATTGCTAATTTGGCCGAAGTTTACGTTACAATTGGTGTCAGTATGATTCTAACGAGGCAATCTTTCGAATGACCCAAACTCGCATTTCGCATGCATCCCCTTTAAAAACGCACAGGCTGAACGTTTTTCGTCAAAATTAGCCCTTCCTTTTATCAAATATGGGCAGAAACTAGCGAGTCAGGTTTTATAGCCTCGGTAGACACATTTTTAAGGTACTTATAAGATATTTTAAGTGCTGTTGTAGGAGCTGTAAGGAGGTTCGTTCTATTGTCTAAGAGAAAGTTTGGACGAAGTCCAGGAGGGAAGCTTGGGGTGCTTTCAAAAAATAAATAGACAGCCTTTTGGTTGTTTCGCTGCAAATGTCATAAGAGGATTGGTTACCATTCCCGCTGTCACAACCTCCCTCAACCCTCTCCTATCCCACCTGTCACAATTGTCCCCTCTTCTTTTGGTACTTTTATGAGGAATGCAATACAGGTATATTCCTTAAAAGGGCCATGACGACCAAATACAAGTTTGGTTCGTTAGAAAGACTGCTTCGTGCGAATAACAATGATATCAATTTGACCCAGAACTTCGAACAAACAATGGACTTGCTGACACAGAGAGAAGACACAGACGACGAAGCCGTGTGCGTGGTGCGTGGCGTTGCTGGGTTATGTGGTGGCCGACATCATGTAAATATATCATTTCGCATTCAACCAATGTTCATGCCATGCGTCCTGCAGCCACGTAGCACTATTAAAGGAAACACAAGAAGCAGTAGCGATTCCCCAGCCCCTTTCCGGCAACTGTTTTTATGACGACACAGAATATTGTCTGTGCGATTGGTGACCTAAGCCTGCACCATTGCTAACACATAAGACTGGATGATTATAGTGGTGCATTTAGTTCTGTTTAGTTGCATCATCTGAATGCTAAGGGCAGTGAACGCCCTGAAAATCACATGATTAGGGCTGGCCTTTATGACGTCACTCCCGCCCATAACAAGCCAATGTATCACGAAATTCGAAAATTTTTAAATCTTTTCTTGCGTTTTTTTCAGATACAAAAACGTCTTCCTCGGCGGGAATGGAGCCGAGTGAGGTAATGAATCCTAGTTCTTTCGGAGTAAACAAATTTGTATTTTGTATTCATGGCCGCATTAACCTAAGGGATAATCACGCGGAGTTGGCAACGCATTGATCACGTCTTTCTTCTGCAGCTTTAAATTACGTTACTATGGAGTTCATGCACTTTAGAAAATAAAGCTATTGTCTCTGCTTTTGAGGCGAAGAATGCGTGTTTTCAATAGAGCATTCGCCGTGGGGGGTAACGTGACTGCTGTCGCGAGGGTGATAATGATAATATGAAGTACAAAGCACTTAGGAACTCGCCTTGTCGTCGTAGGTCGCTCGCTGGACCCAAATAGAGCCACACGGCATTCCGTCGTAGCGGCTGTGGTCGCGGCGTAACCCAGAAGCTTCCAAAGCCAAGCGATTTATGTAGTGATAAGCTTTCGAAACTCGTGAACCGCAGGCGCTTGTCATACATCTACCCGTTGTTTAGCGCCGAGAAAACTGTAGGTGCATTTGAGGTAAAATATACGTAATTAACCGGCACCTCCCGTGTTCATTTAGTTAGGAAGGCTCGTTGGGTTGGTTTTCACGATAGTAAGCGGGAAAAAGTGGCAGTGCAACGCCGGCATTTGCGGGAGGAAAAGCAAGCTCAAAAAGAACAGAACTCCCGCTGGAGCAGTTTCAGAATGGGGGCGCGCGAGCACTGCGAAAGCGGTAAACTTGAAATGCATTAGGTGGTAGCAGTGAGCGGATAACGACTCTACAGCCTATTATGGCGAATCACTGCTCTGCATTTCCGACAGCTTTCACATTGAGTGGAACGGCTTTAATTGTTTCACTTTTCGCCAATTAATTTGGTTAAAGGTTTAGGTGTTGAGCGCGTCCTATAACCTTCGGTGTGTAGACGTTGATTGCAAAGTTAAGCTGAAAAAAAACAACTTTAAACGTAAAGTGTACTGTCATATTCCCTTCGATAAAAGGTCGTTGTTTTGCGAATTATATCTCGGCTTACGGAATGGTATTAGATTTATAGTTAAGAACACAGTTATAACCAGCTAAAGTGTCCGTAATGACACGACACAAATTTGTTTTCTCGAAAAGGTTTGCTGCTTTTTAACACTCTCAGTGCTCGCTGGCCGTTAACTATGCTTTATTCACACATAAATTAATCAGTTTAAGTCATAATTTCAGTTCTCCCTTTGAATCGCATGCTTCGTGACGACAGCGAAGACATCTTGTGGGTAGATACTTAAAACGGCGCCGAAAGCACTCGATAGGTGCGGCTGGAGATCGTTGGGAGAGGACTTTGTCGTGCAGTGAACACAACCAGGCTGCTGCTGCTCCTGGTGATGGTGATGATGCTGATACTGACAATAACCTAAAACGAAAATGAAAATGTGTACTAAGGCTGGGGATATCTCCACAATGCCCCTTTTGCCACCTTGGTTACCGTCCACCCGCCCAGATGGCGCTGCGATACCGTTCAAAGAGCGCTGTTCCGACCAATAACCATGGCCAGCGGCATATCAACAACCCCATAAAGAAAGTTCTCGTATTTTGAAAACCCTTCAACTACTAACTGTAAGTCTACTGACCTTGTCGTGCGATTAGCAGGTTAAATAGGTCTCTCGACATTTCACACCTCTTCTGCTCGTTGTTGAGCATTTTCCTGCATCAGCGCTGGACGCTGGAGTACACAAAAATGAATGACATCCTAGGCGAATTGGGAAGGCCCGGCGGGTTGACTTTTTTGTGCCTCTGTCCTCCATATTGCCCAACTTAAAATCTAGTTTGTGCGCCGTCCTCTCTTAGTCAGAGTGTCGAACGGGAACCGAGCCGAACCGAACCGAAAACCGGAACCGAACCAATATTTTTTTCCGGAACTCAACTCGAACGCGAACCGTTATTTTTTTAAAAAGTGCGCTGAACCCGAACCGGAAGTGAACGGAAAAAATAAATAGCGGTTACAGGTTTGCGACGAAACGGTTAAACCATTCGTTGTTGATTAAGTGCGGTAACTGACATTCGTAGATTTTTTTTTACGTAGCATCAGCTTCATGATCGCCCACGGAATATTTACCCCTTAGATCAATTACAACACTATGGACGCCTCTCTACTCGTGCCCGTCACTTGAGGAAAGATGATGATGATGATGGTTGGGTTTTTTTGGCGCAATGCCGGCTGGGGCAAATAGCACCAAACAGAGACTTGAGGAAAGAAATTCACACCTATATTGAAATCATAAGGTGCTGCTGGCCGTGCGCAGAATATACCTCTTGGCGACCGGGATACAGGCGATATAAACCTTATGCCTTGCGCTTCCAGGTACAGGTCTCTATGCGACTATACAAGCATTGTATATGAACACAAAATCAACACTAAAATTACGAAAGGATAGATTTTTGATCTCGCGTTATATTTTACTTTTATACATACCCCGCTGGAATTTCAAGACTCAAATTTTCTGAACTTGTTATGCTTCGTTGGCAGGGAAATGGTGTCTCGTGTATTGTCCCTCTTAATGAATGGCAGAATAAAACTAATTTCATCAAAAAAGACCAAGGGGGAATGGTTGGACAAGACCATTCCTTCCAACAACCTCCAGCGCACTAGTCACGGCCCAAACTTGCATCGACAGGTCAGTGATGAGCATCGTGCCCTCTTACTGCTCTGAATTAAGTGTAATTGCAGACCGCTAGGAGAAGGGTCCTCTGGGCAGCCATATTGTTAGGCAGTGGCAGGACAGATGACGCGGGCGATGGTTGATGGTGAACACGGTGTTCACGAGATGTCGGCGATGGACCTATTTACAAGTGGCCATGGTAGCTCTAGCCAGGTTGTGTGCTGCTCACATCTCCGTCGTCGTCGTCGTTGGTAGGTTAGCATGTCTTTCTTTTTCTGCTCGTCACAACATAAACTAAATCTGTTCTTTAGGCTATGCATAAAAAGCATTAGCATTGGTAAGCTGCTGGATAAATCAACAATAATTTACAGGTGGTACATATCTTATTATTTTGACGCTGCCTCCAGGTGGCTTGCTGAATATTGTTGAGGGATTAATGAGGTGGAGGATATTCATGTACGTCTGCGGCATGTTTTTATGCGTTCCCTCGCGGATCTGCACGAGAAGTCACTCACTGCCTGGTTCCCAAAAAAGCCCGCGTAATCAAAAAATGTGCAGGGGTAGGCAGTCACCAGATTGCTGCACGAGGAAACAGCGACCCACACCCTCAAAGGGCGTACATGTGGCATTTTAAAATTCACGGAGACACGGTGGGATACATTGTGCTTTCATACCGTTATATAAACTCCTTAGATTACTCTTGGTGAAATGTCACCCGAACAATTCACTTCTGTATAGAGGTGAAGCCAACTGTGAAATAGAAGTGCTAATATTCTCTTAGTGTAATGTTGCCCCCTCAATTCACTTCTGTACGATGATGAAGCCGACTCTGTAGAGGCTCATTGCAGAAAAAAAAGCGGGTGGAAAGAATGTATGCGCATCAGTAGAGAACTGTCAGAATTCTTGTCCCATTTTTTTCGTAGACTTTTAGTGATCTAAAATGCAAGTCGAATTTGCTTTTCCTGGGCGTGTAAGGCGCTTCCATACCGAGTTCGTGGTCGGCGCGATTTCTCTACTGCGTCTACTTACACGCTGTACATGAGACTTAGATGAAACATGAAAGCAAAGTAAACCGCGACCTTGTCTGATTTGAAAGTAACAGCCTTTGGTAACTCGCTGTACGCCATGCCGGCCCTAAAGGGCATCGTATTTACGAAAACAATACTAAGTATGAGAAAACCCTTCACGTTTCACGCTGTCTAACGTCAGCAGTGACGTAACAGGGAAAAACAGATTTACCAGGCATTTAACTTCATGTTGGCAATCGGAAAATAGGTTAAAACAAGATTAGAGGCACCAGTAAATCTCACAAACCTGATTTTTAGCTGTGGTTTTTAGTCAGCGGTTGCCAATCGCCAAAATATATCCCATCAACGTCATAAGGGCTGGGAAAGAAAACGCCCGAAAGGCAGCAACTTTATTTATTTTTCCAATTATTTATCTAATTGTTTAAAGTTGCCATGAAGATCGACATAACTGCGATTGAGACAAAGCAATCTTTTCAATGAACCAAACGTATTTTTTTGGTCACGGTTCCTTTGACCTACTAACATTTTTTTTCGCACTTAGTTGTGATTGTTCTTCCTGAACAGGTTCGGGAACCGGTTAAGGCTTGCGAACTGGCTCACGAACCGGCTCGCGAACCGCTTCGACGTGTAATGTAGTCGAAACGGAACTGAACCGGAACGAAATTATTTCCCCTGAACCCGAAACATAACTAAACCGGTATTTTTTCGGTTCGACACACTGCGTTTAGTATAAAAATCAGAACCCTTTTCTTAAGAGAAATGGTTAAAGCGCGAAGCTTTCTCCCATGCAACTTGAAGCAAAGTCAAGTTAAAAATGGAAACGGCTTAGACTCTATAGGAATGGCGGGACGTCGACTTTATACCGGTAAGGACTGAGGTTCGATTCTGACCACGGGAAGCGTTTTTTATGCACTTGATGTGCCTTTGTGGAATCCCGTTGTGTACGTTGGCTTTCCCGCAGTGCATCATGGGTGCGACGATTTTAATTTTGGACAGCGACTTTGGACTTGAAAGAAATTGGCTTTCCACCAGAGAAAGAAGCTTCGCATTTCAACCATCTTCCACTTCCAGCCGATTATCATTATCGTCAAAGAGAATTGGCTTTCCTGCAGTGTGTTTTTGCATGTGGTTGCCACCGGGGAGGCAAAGAAGGCCTCACTTCAGTTGAAGGAGCGCCGGAAACGCGCTGAGGTTGTCTATCGTAACACATCAAAACTTTGCATGGCCGGACTCTTTACCTGGCGAGCTAACTTGATTAAACGGCAGATGCGCCTCAGCGTGGACACAGCCCAGGGGCGTCCCGATTCCCTTCAAAGCAGAACGCACGTTCAGGTGTCGAGAGATTTTTATTTGAAGGGCTTAATATTTTACCGATATCCAAGAGGAAGGCTGATTACTCGCCGCGCCTGTTGGTGGTGAAAAGCGCGTAATTGCGTTTGTCAGTACTCTGGCGGGTCGCGCGGGAGCCAGTGAACTGAGGTAATCGGTGTGGCCGCTTCGCTCGTTTCTGCTCCTGACGAAATTGAATTATACGAGGGGCAGGTGCTGATTCGTGGTTTCTTCAGCGGCCCGTGGCGGCACAGGAATAATTGACCCCCGACGGGGCAGGAGTTCTCTTGCACCTTTAGGTGTTTCTATGCTTGCATTTACCTTCATTAGAACGTTAGAATGAATGAATGGATGAGATATGAGTGAGTAAGTGGGTGAGTGAGTAAGGGAGTGAGGAATGTTAGATTGGCGTAAATGATGAGGCGTGTTTGAGAAAGCCTCAACTATACCACGGTAATTCACATGTTCAGGGCGAGACGGGCAGATCGATCGCCAAAGACGACAGAAAAAAAGGAACAGTGAAAAAATAGCCGAGTTGTCGCGGCAGTTACGAAACAAGCTTAAGACCGCGAAAGAAAAATAGTGCACCAATACCTTGGCCAACTTTATGTACTCCTCCCTGCACCATTTTTGGCGTTACTTATCGCAGGCCCAGAACCACCCACAAAGCATTATCATGAATGAAACAGTTCTGCATGACCAAGGAAGGATAGCGCCACATTATAACACGTTTTTTCAGTCCGTATTTTCTCCGCGATCGTGCGGTGATCAGTCGCACAATAAAACGTCTGGCCCTCATTCCTCGGATACGCCATACGTAAAGATTACGTACGAAGGTGTCGTTTCCCTCCTACTAAACATTAACGTAAAAAAATCGAGTGGTCCTGGCGATATGCCAAATGCTTTTTTTATGTAGATACTCGGAATAGATTGGTCACTATCCCACGATTATCTTTAATGCATCACTAGAACAGAAACGCGTCCCAGATGACTGGTTAGTGGCAAAGGTTGTCCCAATTTTCAAATCTTGTGACCGGCAAAAAATTAAAAATTATCGCCCAATTTTCTTATCCTGCGTATGCTGTAAACGTATTGAGCATGTCATCTCGAAGGCCATATACCCCCACTTAGAAGGCAAAAAACTGTTATACTTCAATCAACATGGATTTAGGCAAAATCTTTCGACCGTGACGCAACTGGTAGAAACAATTGATAAATTTGCAAGGGCTTTGAACGGCAAAGGGCAAATTGATTGTATTTGTCTTGACATGTCCAAAGCTTTCGATAGAGTACCTCATTCAGACCTAATTGACAAGTTGGTACAATTTTGGTTGAAACTACAATATCACACAACGGATCCGCGCATACCTAACAGGCAGAACTCGGTACGTAGAAATTGATGGCTCCAAATCGAATTACTAGACGCCACATCGGGTGTTCCGCAGGGGTCTGTGCTGGGACCAGTACTATTTCTTGTTTATATAAATGATATTGCCCAAAATATTAACAAAGACATTAAAGTAGGACTCTTTGCGGACGATTGCCTGCTTTATAAAGAAATTAACAATGGAAACGGTTCGAAAATCCTTAATGACGCCCTCAAGGTTGTAGCACACTGGTGTGAAACTTCAAAAATTAAAACCATTAAAGAAAAATACTGTTGTTTTTCGAGTTACACATAAAAAAAACATGTTATTGCCTGTACCTACACCCTGGGATCCTGTACACTTGCCGCAGTTAATAGTCCTAAATACTTAGGCGTAACTATTTCTAGTGATTTTAGTTGGAAGGAGCGTGTAAAAAAGGTTTGTTCGACTGCAGAAATTCAACTACGATTTTTGCGCAGGAAGCTTAAGCTCGCTTCGAAGGACGCCAAATTAACTGCCTATCTATACCTGGTCAGACCGGCATTAGAATATGCTAGTATCGTATGAGATCTTTGTGAAACAGCGCTAATCAATATGCTTGAAAGAGTCCAACGAAGAGCAGCCGGGTTAATTTTGTCTCGTTATTCGCGAACCGATTCCGTTACTGAAATGTTGCATTTACTTAATTTACCCCCCCTAGCCGAATGACGCCGCCTAGCTAGACTAAGGTTTCTTTTCTTACTCTGGAAAAATCATTTTGAAATAGGCACCTCTAAGTACTTGTACCACTACGAGGCAGAACCCTAAGACGTACACATGAACATATTTTCCGGATCTCTCAACTACACATTAATGCATACGCCAACTCATTTTCTCCCGAACAATAAAAGAATGGAACGCACTACCAACAACCGTTATCCAGAGTGACTCTGTAATACAGTGTGAGGACAAACTGAAGCGAGTGATGTCGTAAGCAAAAAGTGCATTGTGAAAAAAAATCTACCAAACTGGTTGTGTTCGTTTACTTATAGATATTACTGTTAGGTGTGTTCTGTTGTACTTCTGCGGGGTTAAATCCATACATTTTTAAAGTGACAACACTGATGTGTACACTCTCTATAATGTACTTCCTTGTTGTTCTTCGATTTGTGCTGTAACCCCACCCTTGTAATGGCCTCTGGGCCAACAGTGTGAATAAAATAAAAAAGAATGGCGAGAATGAATGGCTGCCATTGCAAAAGCGTTCGCTTGGCGATATCAGGCCGCTAGAACGTACAGCGTGGTTCGTTCAATTAAGCATTTGGATGTTAACACTCGCGCTTAGGGCTCCCTTCTCTCAGCATTATATTGCATGCGAATGTTGTAGCGCAAATAATAGGTTTGTGAGCCGAATTGTAGCACGACGACACGGATTTAAAGAATGGGATCGGTTTTAACAAATACAAGAATTCCTCTTAAGCCGGAATATATTAGCACTTGCACATGACAAACATTCGGAAAGCGTAATGTCTAATGTGGAGGCTCATCGTACCGCGTTGCCGTATCCCCCCGAGCTTTTACTAGCAGACTGGAGAGCACGGGCGCATTAGAAACGGCTGTAGTACATCGAGAAGAACATCACACAGGACAGCTTGGCCGCCTGCGTGCTCCTCATCCGGCAGAGCCTCTACACAACCTACGCATTGAATACCTACAGGACGTTGAGCCAAGTCATCAATCGCAACCATAACTAGAGAGAACATCACTTTACTGTATCTTCCTCGGTGCCCTCCAAATGGACTTCAAAGCGCGTTCACGCGAGGTACAATCCACATAGTGCGTGACATTGTTAAGGAAATAATTTATTCCAGTTTATCAGAAACAAGCTACGAGAAAAAAACAATGTCAACGGGAAATTAAATAGCGATCAGACTTGACAGCGGGATGCAAACTCTGGCAAAAAGACCCGCTCGTATTCAGCCTCGAGCCCTGGATGACTCCAGACAGCTTTTAAATACGGTAGTATTTCCTGGATTACGTAAAGCTGAAAATTTTGTTCAGTATGTCTGGCTGTGTATCTGTGGATTGAGCCACTCGGTGAAAAAAGAATTCTTGAACAAGCAGTTTAGTTACGAGAAACATTCCCAATCTAAAATATCTGTTGCCATGCTTTATACTTGTCAACACTGTTGAGCAATAAGAAACCATTACGCATAGTTGACATATACATCAATACACAACTGGTGCTAGCAATTGGTGTGGGTTCGATTTTTGCGAGAAAGAAAAGAAAAAAAAAGAACGTGTCCAGAACAAAGTTTTTTTTCCACAAAATACAAAAAGAGCACACGCCTGAGACTCGTGCTTTCGGCTCGAGTCCAAACTCAACAGTCCCAACACGCGGTGCCGAGCTTGAAAGTTTTAACACATGTTTCCTTAAACTAACCCGCTCACAGAGTGCATTGGGCGCCTGCACATGAACGCGTTGAGCTAAAGGTCCCCTGCAACTTTTATTGGAGGGCAGCTCCTAAGCTCCATTTGGTCGATTTGTCGAAGGCGTCGCTATCGCCACTATCCTAACCGACAGAACGCTCTATTAACACCAGGAAGGAAGAAAGAGAGGGAACGTGGTACGAGCGGGTAACGAAGGACTGTGATAGCAAAGGAAGTGCGAAGAGGAAGTAACGCGTGAGGAAACAGCTTTGCACGAGTGGAGGTCTCTCTGTGGCGGCTGGAGAAGACATTATCGCAATTTTTCCAGCTCATTCCATTTAAAGCCAACCGCTTGACCAAGGCAGTAACTATGGTTACATGGAGAAGGCGCACTGCCGAGGGGGATTTGAGAAGGTGCGCTGTTATGGTTTACGCGCAGCCTCAAAGCGGGCCAGCACGCTGCGAACGAATGGCGAGTGGTACGCAAGCCCGGAAGCGACGTAGATTAGTCGGCCTTGGCTGCACAAATTCGTCCGATAAATGCGACGTCTCAGCAACAGTTACTTATTAGCCTCTTCCGATTACCGTTGTGGTTGTATTGCGTTTTTGATTTGGCCATGCGCAATGTCATCGATTAAGATACCGTAACAGTGCGCTCAAAATTAGCATTACAGAAAGTATTACAGACGGCGGATTTTTTTTTTCGGTTTTATTTTTAATATGCGGAATTGTTTTAGCGCGTAGTGGTTTAGCATGTATTGGTTTAGCACCTAAATTGTTTTAACACCGTGCTAAAACGTGGTTTTAGCATGGTTGTAGCCAGCGGCTCCAGTATACTTGCGATAGGGAGCCACGAAGTATCCAACCCAAGTATCACTACTGTACGGATACCAGGCACTGTGAGAGTTGGTTAACAGATTTTTTTCGCTTTCTTGTCAAGTGTAAAGTGATTGGCCATATCAAAGTTCATTGACCAATTATACCACCAGAAAGAAGATGAAATCAGTTTAGCCAGTTTCAGACATTTTGACATGTACTAGTGAATTTTTGTAGCGTTCTTCCTTCCCCTACACTCTCCCTTTCCTCCCCAGGGCTCTCGTGCCTTCTTCCCCTTATTAAAGCTATCACTACCTTCATGGTGGGTCCATCCTTTGAATTCCTGAGCGACGGGACTCAGAAAAATTGCGGCTATCAGCCGGCGTTCATCTGAGTTGCAGGAATAAACACCTTTGATAGCGACTCAAAAAACGCCACAAAAGCATGGCCGTTCCGAGATGTATCCATTGCTACGAGCAAATGACGCAGTGCTGCTGTCTCCTGGCGATTAATGTAGCCTTCGACGTGTTTCAAGGCACGAAGGTAGTTAATAGCAAAAGCATTTATTGACAGTGTTGCTGGTGACCTTTAAGGAAAGCCAGTGTTCTCACGGTTTTGTCGTAATGATTTGGAACGTGCTTTTTATCTTATAACTTTTATTAGCAGCATACAATGGTGGAGTAACAATTCCTCCCACTCCCTCTTCTTTGTACAATGTGTGGAAGCCAGCCACGCCCCTGGAACGGTTCTTCCGAAGGGCTTCTCGGCCAAGGCCAGTGAAGTCCATGAAGCTGAAGCGCTACCACCATCCGTGGCCGCCGTAGCCGCCACCTCCGTAGCCGCCTCCTCCGTAGCCTCCTCCACCGTGTCCACCGTGGTGACTGATGAGGATGATCTTCTTGCCATGTCCATGTCCATGTCCATGTCCACCACCGTAGCCTCCTCCGCCGAAGCCTCCTCCACCATAGCCACCGTGGTGGTGGTGGTGGTGGTAGCCAGCGGTCACGTACGACACGGTAAGCACGACTACAAGCAGAGCCAAAATCTGCCAGAAGAGAAAGCTATGTATTAACAACAGCTGATAACTTCCTCACCAGGAAAGAAAGTTTCTTTAGTTAATTAACGGAGGAAATCTCGCTGGATGGCGCGTGTATTAGGTTTCTTCCTTGCGGAGCGAATACAGACCACACAGTAGAACAGCGGCGTGGTGTTAGATGGCTAAAGTACGAACCCAGATGCTCCAGTGTTCTATGTGCATTCGGGAGACAAAGACATCGGAGAGTCAGTTTAATCTACCAGAATTAATTTGGTTCCCACTTTCCGGTTAAGCATGTAATGCTTTGATGCGCGATGCTCTGACTGCGTACAAATGGACAGCTGCTGCGAAGAACTGCTGTGACACCAGGTTATCGAAAAGATAACTTTGATAACAGAGCTCAGCTATCAAAGCTATTAGTACTACTGGATGCTTTTGTCTGCTATTGTGCGTGCTGCAGTAGGCTGGCGGCGATCTCTCTCCTGGCGATCAACCTTTAATAAAATATCTCGAAAGAAAACATTCTTGACGATTATTCTCCGAGAGATGGCAGGACATTAGTTGAGTCGGTTCGCCACACTTTGCTTTTAAGCAAGCAGCGGAGTCATCTTTGTCTACTTTACGTGAATATTGTGTGAAGAAGGTGATATATTTGCAAGAAATTCTGCTCAGTAAAGAGACACTTGTGTGGGCCTGCCTAAATATTTTTAAGGCGACATTGCGCACATTGACTAATGTAACCCTAAACAAGGCGTTCAGAATAATTCAAATGTCTTAGGTCATCTTCAATCAATGAGGGCAATGAAAACGCTATGACCGTTAAGGCCACCACTTCAACTATAGCAGTGACTTAACACTGGTTGACAATTTGCCTAAATGATGTTTCGGCCCTGGATTTCCGCCAATTCCATGGTTAATATTACCTTTTGTTTGCTTATGCGCAGCCTTTACAGGGAAAAATACAGCAAATCAGTTTAAAGGATACCGCACCATTTCTGGAAGCGCGTTTGTACCTACCAATGCAGATGTGAGCATAAAACGTCCCGTATTCCGGCAAAATAATTAGACAGCTTACATCTCAAGTAAGTGTTCATTACAGATAATGGCTGATATTGACGAACTGTCGAAGCGGTTTGAAATATTTTGAAGTTTATCATAGAACAGTAACCCTGAGGCTAATCCTTTGATCTCTGCCCGAACTGCATCATTAGAGCTCTATCATTATAGTAACACCGGTTGCCAATTACGGTGCTTTACCAGCTACAGCCAGGATAAGAACACACCTAGATCTCAAGGGTTACTGAAAGCACGGGTAAAAATTCATACCACAGTCTTCATCTTCCTACCCCTGTGTGGACACAACACCGCTGGAGAGTCTCTAATACGAGGGCAGCTACCGTCTGAATGATCACCGAGTCTCAGCGTGGGTCCTTATATACGGCGATGGCGAAGGCGCGGCGTAACTAAACCAGAACACCAGAACACACTGAAACACAAAATGGCGGCGGGAAGAGATTGACGCCGATCCGAAGAAACGTTTCACCCTTGCTTTTCGCAATTTTGCCGTGGCGACGGAGCGAGACGAACAATCTGTAGAATCAAGAAATACTGACGAGGTAAGTGGACTGCAACGGTGGACACATACGCAAGCAGTGATGCATGAAGGCGTCGTCTATGGTCGTGTCGTAGGTGGCCACCATGGGCGCGAACAAAAAACAATTGTGAACAATTAATCCATACAGCCAATTCGCACAGTCATCGGAGGTTGTGGCCATTACTACACCAATGTGGCCAATCCTGCTCCTGTGAGGGAGTGCGTTACCGGCATTGGTCGCCGGGCTCAGGCCACACCCGGAGCCTCCTTCTGCAATGTCATCAACACGCGGGTTGTTTTTTATCAGGTGGGAATTGCGTGGCACCGGGTTTCGAACCACGGACCTTCTGCACGCGAGGCGGATGATCTACATATACTCCACCGCTGCACCGCGGCTGTTTGGTCAGACAAGCAACGCGTGTTAAGGACATATTAATAAAAATTAAAAAGAAATAAGCGTGGGCAGGGCATGTAATGTGAAGGGAAGATAGCCGTTCGTCGTTGAGGGTAACAGAGTGGATCCCTAGAGAAGGCAAGCGTGGCCGGGGACGGCGGAAAGTTATGTGGGCAGAAGAGACCAAGAAGTTTGTGGGGAGAAATTGGTCGCAGTTAGCACAGGAGCGGTCTAAATATTGGATATCTATAGGAGATGCCTTTGCCCTGCAGCGGGCGTAGACAGACTGATGATGATGGTGGTCAATGCATACAACTTGATAGGGTTGAAAACCACCGAAGCAAGCTCGTAAATACCTTCTGTAGTGTCGGTTGAGAGATGGGGGCGCTGTGAGCGCTGTGAGCGTGTGGACGTGTCTCTGTGCTGCTCCCTTTTGCATCGACTTTCCTGCGCCCATACAACTCCTGGTGCACGAGAACGGACAGCATCAACGTTCTGAGTGCTCCTGGCTTCGAAACCGGTACCTGGGAGGGCGCTTCGGCGCCCACCGCCTTCTGCAACAAATGCCTTGCCGGTCGCTCGGCGGCTAGGCCTAACTCGCCGCTTCAAGATCCGCGAACGCCGCCCGATGTCTGCCGCTCCTGCACGTGCTACCAGTTCTCGAGCTGGCTGCTCTGGCACGCGGGCGGGCGCACGTGGGCTTGCGCCGCCCTTGTTGACTCCTCCACCGGCGGAACACGGCTCGCCTATGGACCATGACTCATCGACGCCGGGCGTGGCCCCGGAGTCCTCGACAGCAATGGATTGTGTCTCGTTGAATTCCGGCCAGCTACGAGGTACGCCTACGGTTCCTGCTACTACGCCGCCTCCCAAGAGGGCGATGCAACGCCCTTCGGTACCAGCATCTGACCTGACATCCCAAGGTTGCAGCGTCAAGCGCCAGTGTCCGACTCTCCCATCAACTGGTCTCCTGACATCGACATCTGCAGGGTCGTACAAGGTGGTTGTCAAGCCACGCTGCGCCTACGACATGTCAAAACTGCCCAATCAAGTCATGCAACGCACTCTTGATGGTTGTCTCGGCACCACAGGGTTTAGTGGCTACACTTACCACCGCCCCACCAACACGATCTCTGTGTGGGTGCCTACCCTGGAAGCCACCGCCAAACTGCAGACCCTCCAATCGATACCGGTCACAGAAACATTTACCCTGCCAGTCCAAGCCTACCTCACCTCCGGAACCGACCTCAAAAGGTACGTCGTGAGTGGAGTAGATGTCGGGCAGGATCAAGCGACTCTAAGTGCGGACCTCACCTGTCCAACTCATAAGGTGGTGTCGGCGCGATACCTAGGGCGCAGCCGTACATGCCTCGTCACCTTAAGTGGGCCTTCGGAACCACCTTCCTGCCTTTACTACTTTGGGTGTATCCTTCGAGTTCGCCCGTACCGGCCGTCCGCGATATTCTGCTACCAGTGTTTACGTCCTGGACATATGAAGGCCTCTTGTCCGACTCCTCCAAAGGACGCCGACATGGAAGCCCCGACAACGCCAGAATATCGCTGCTCATTGTGTCGCAGCAATGACCACGACATAACGTCTGCGAAGTGCCCAACAAAGTGCCGCGCAACAGAGAAACTGCGGGAAAACCGTCGACAAACGCCCCAAAACAAAGCTGCGGCAGACACTGGCAATATGTTAGCACTGTCGAACAGGTATGAAGTATTAGCAGAGGAACAGGAATGTGACGAATCTACGGAGCCAAATGGGAGCCAACCGCTCGGCGACCACACCTACGCTACTGCGGTGAAGCGGCGACGTCAACCACCAGGCAATACCCGCAAGGAACCATTGCCTTCATATACGGATTGCGCGGATAGCGTTGCTGCTTTGGACCACCGTTTGGCGGAGCTAGAAGCAGAAATGAAGCGTATCCGGCAACGTCGTGCAACCTTAGCGCAACGGGCGAAGCCCCAGGAAACACCTGTTTCAACAACTGCCACATCAGTGCAACGTCGCGCGACCTTTGCGCAACGGGGACAGCACCACGATGCACCTGCTCCTCCACCTGCCACTTCAGCGCCGCTTCGGGAATTACATCCTGATTCTTCTAACCTTACGGCCACAGAACTTCTCACTTTCGTAGGAGAGCAACTGCAACATCTGGCGACGGTTCTCGTGGCGCACCTACGTCCATGATGGCTTCAGTGGCCCCTCAAGGTGCGAATGCTTCCCCAAGCCCGCTACGACACAAGTGTGTACTCCAGTGGAACTGCAGAGGTCTCGCGACCAAGGTAGGGGAGCTGCAGTCTCGTCTCCGCATGGGCACACTTCAAGCGTGGGCTCTGCTGTTGCAGGAAACAAACTCAATGCCACGCATTAAGGGATTCACTGCGTACTCTTCACCTACCATTCCGGACCGCCGTTGCAGCAATGCATCTGGTCCACCTGGTAAAGTGGCTGTGTACGTAGCCACCTGTTACCCCCAGACTCAAGTGCCGTTGGTGTCTTGGTGCAGTGCGTGGCAGGAAGTGGTTGCTGTATTGGTTCGCCTACCCCGCACAGACGTGATCCTGGTGTCGTGCTACGTGCGTCCGTACAGTGGCAGTGCACCCCGACTGCGAATGGGCTGGCTTGCTCACCTTCGCCGCACGTACCCCGGACGACCTGTGCTAGTCGGTGGGGACTTTAATGCGCCTCATGAGGCATGGGGTTACCCTTCGTCCAGTGCGCGTGGTGTGGCAGTCTTAGATACATTTACAAGCCAGCAGTTTGTGCTACTCAATGCTCCGCACATATCGACACGTCGCTGGGATCATCCTCGCGCGCCCCCCTATGCCCCGGACCTTTCCTGGTGGACAGGCGTAACTCCGGTCTCATGGGACCGTGAGCCGGACTGTTGGGGCAGTGACCACTATCCCTTAGGTCTTGGTTTAGCTCCAGGGTCCCAACGATGCCTACGGCGCCGCTGTCGTGTGACTGACTGGGACGTGTTTAGGAGGGTGTTAGACAGCTCCCTACCTGGAACCATATGCGATGCAGTGCCTATTTTATGCGCCGCCCTTAAGGACGCAACGCGGACAGCTTGGGTGGACGAGTCTAGGCCAGTTCCTGACCTGCATCTCCTTCGATTATAGGCAGCTCGTCGTCGTGCTGAACGGGCTGTGAACCGGTATCCAGGATCTCCAGAATTGCGAGCTTCTTTAAATCGTGCCACAGCCGCTGCCCGCCGCCACGAGAAGTGCCTTTCTAGACAAAGGTGGTTAGATTGGTGTGCGTCCATTGGTCCGTCCTCAACGACATCTTCCATCTGGCGGACATTCCGCAGCCTGGAAGCTGGTGCACGACCACCGGACCCTGCCACTAGTGCGTGTCTTGCCTCTGGGAAAACGCCAAAACAATTTGCCCCAGAGATAGCCAAAGCATTCTTCCCGGCGTTCGACCAGGCTCCACCACAATTCATCGGCCAACTTTACCTCCCTCCTGAAGCAGGTGCGTGCCCAACTCAGGTGGACATTGATGGCATACAAGGGCCCTTTACAATGGCGGAATTTGTGGCCGCCATCGACCAGGCCAAGTTGCGCACAGCTCCGGGACCAGATGGTATCACCTATGAAGTGTTCAAGAACGCTGATGGCCCAGCTCTTCAGTGGATGCTTGACTCACTCAACGCCATCTGGGCCTCAGGGGAGCTCCCAGCTTCCTGGAAACATGCGGAAGTGGTTCCGATACCAAAACCAGGCAAGCCAGTGGACCGCATGAGTAACCTTAGGCCGATTGCATTGACATGCACTATCTGCAAGCTGCTGGAGCGTATGCTCGCTACTCGCCTGTCCTGGTGGCTTGAGCGCTACCTGTGGTATCATCCAGCTCAGATAGGCTTCCGCCAACGCCTCGGTACAGAAGATGGCCTGGAACATCTTTCGAACATGGTACTTTTGGGTGGCAGAGCTCGCAGCATACGAACGCTCCTAACCATGGACGTCCTAAAGGCTTATGACCATGTCAGTCACTCAGCGATCCTTACCATCTTACGTCAGCTGAAAGTTCCAGTCATGGTCTGCAACTTGGTGCGGTCTTTCCTCAACAGTCGTACCTTTTCTATACGAATCGGCAAGGAAAGTGTAGGGCATTTCACCTCAGAGCGGGGAGTACCCCAGGGCTCTGTGTTGGCACCAGTGTTGTTTAATGTGGCACTCCTTCCCCTCGCGTGGCAGTTAGCTACCATTCCGGACATTTTCTTTCTAATCTACGCCGACGACATTACAGTCTGGTCAGTACATGCAGATTTGAGCAGACAGCAAGCAGGCCTCCAGGCAGCCCTAGACAAAACGGCACATTGGTGTGCCAAGATTGGATTGACACTTTCGGCTGCAAAGACGACCTTCATGTCGATCACAAATAGGTGGGGCCGACGTCGCCTTTCCCAGACGCCCCTCTCCTTGGCCTTAAACGGCCGTGCCCTCAATCACGCATCGTCAATGCGAGTGCTTGGAGTAGAAATAGACGCCTCTGGGTCCGCTGCTCCATGGATCCGCTGCGTGCGCGGCAAAGCCTCCAAGACGCTTCATCTCTTCCGACGGATCTCACAAAAGACCGGCGGTGCCTGTAGTCGCATGACACGTATCCTAGTTCGATCTGTCTTGCAACCCCGGCTGATATACCAAGCTCAGTTTCAGCACCTCACACGAAGGGACTGGGACCTACTGGAAAGTGTAAACCGAGAGGCTATGCGAGTTATCACAGGCCTGCCTCGTATGACCCCAATTCCGACGCTACAAGCGGAGGCCCAGCTGAACACCCTCGACGAGCTTGTTGAACAGCGGAGGAGGGCACGTCACCTGAAAATTCAAACAATTCCCGTTGCTGCGGCATTGGCCCACTACTTCGATTCCAAGTCACCTGTTATATTACGAAAATCACCTGACCTTCCCCCTTGGAGCCGAAGCCAATCCACAGACAACCGGCCACTGACCCGGATACGCCGTTTTCATAATCAGTCCCTGCAGCCCAACCCTTTTCCCTCGGAGTCGGATGGCACAGCCGAGGCAATGCAAGTGTACGTCGACGCAGGCATGGCCCCAAATCTCCTACACACCAGCCTTGTGTGCCCCACTCATCCAGAACTGCAGCAGACCTGCTCATACCTCACCGAGGCACCTCTTCCCTCAATCATGGCAGAACTTCTGGCCATCCGGGATGGGTTATCCTCATTAGAGCCTCGATTACGCATAAACCCGCCGTCGTGCCTTCACCTGTACACAGACTCCACACAGGCAGTCCGGGAACTCCGACGCGTCGCCAAGTCGCTCGACTTGACCTGCGATGTGCATCGCATTGTGAACTCTTTTCCGTGTCCCGTGCGAGTTCTGTGGAATAGACGTTCAACACCTGCCCACACTGACGCTGACGCGGCCTGCCATCCCCAGAGGGTAACTGGGCCGCTACCCCTGCTCCAGTTGTCGCAGAGTGACACCCTCATCATTCACAAGGAGTCTCTCCGGCGCTCCACGCGTGCCCTTCTTCCCCCGCGTGGGTCGGACCTTCCTGGCGGTTTAACCCGCCGCGAGGAGGTGGCGCTTCGGAGAATCCGCGTGGGCGCAGCTTTGACCCCGGCGATAAAGGCCTCATGGAGGACGCAAGTTCCCCCAGAAACATGCCCCTTCTGTAAAACCCCTGCCACTGAAGCGACCCTGGACCACCTCCTTGATTCATGCTCGGGCCTCCAGGCAGCACGAGTTCGTCACATGAGGGCCCTTGGGTACCACCCAGGACGACCACCTGACCTTCGCCGCTGGACGCACGGTCCCCAATACCGGCCCCTCCTCGACTTCATTGTGGAGACGGGACTGCTGGACTACATCTAGTTTATGCCAAAGGGCGTACTTGCGTAAATAAAAAAAAAAAAGTGTCGGTTCATTTTTTGTTTTATTCTTCAGAGGGCTGGAACATGAGTTTTCATCATTGGGAGAGCGACATCAAAACAGCTCACCTTAGTTCGTAGTTTGCGACAGAAAAAATTATTATCAATCTCAACACCCCAGTTGAGGGGGGAAATTCGAAATTTTGGGGGCATAGAAGGGACTTGGAAACCCAGCGAAGGTAGTTTTTGGAAACCTCCGGGAGAGGCGCATTTGACAAACCTAGGCGCCTATATGTACCCCAATTGCGCCGCTTTTTCGCGTCGTACTAGATCAGTTGAACGACTTATAAATGTGCCGGTGGGTTAACCCGTCGAGAGGCTATGAAACTATCCTTATATTTTACAAGAATTCCTTTAATTGACCTGAGAGAAAATGTTGCAGCCAAAAAAATGGTGGTTGTACGGAAAAAACTACCCTCATTGGGACTGGAACCCAGGCGCTTGGCGGGAAACGCCACGACTCTGTCTTTAGACCACGGAGACACAACAACGTAGCCTGCTTAGCATTGCTCAATGGAATGGAAAGTGTCCGAAGAGAACCGCTAGATGGCGATAGTGCGGGTGCGTCTAGGCGGCCAGGTCTGTCAATCACGAATGGAGGACTTCGTACAGCAGTAAATCCGAATGTGCTGCAGTTGATGATGGTGAGAAAACTACTCTTTAAATGAATGCATGAATAAATCAATTAGACTTTCTTCCAGAAAAAAATTATGCCACCTCCGCTGACAACATAGCGAACGCTAATGATGACAGCGAAGCTGCCAGGCCTTTCCTAATGATAGGGCTAAGCTTCATAGAACTTCTCAAAGCCAGCAGACCAATTCCCTTTAGCGCCAATTCGTGTTTAGCGTCTTCCACTGCCCGGGCGATCTACTAGAACCTTTCCTTACTTTTAAATTGGTAACACGGCCAGGAGGGGGCGCTGCGAGCTCTTTTTGTTTTTTCACGGCGTATTTTTAACACGAAAGTGTTGTATGACCGGGTACACCAAGGTCACACGCACGTCATATCCGTCACAGAAGTGACGTCGCCAGAAAAAGTGCCATTGACGCTGCGCTGCCCGGATTCGAGCCTATGCCCTCTCTCCGCAACAGAAGGTATGTGGCGCTCTGCCGACTGCGCTTTGAGCAGCGACATGCGCAGCTCTACGAACGCGCTTTATGTCCTTCCCTATGACTCATTTAAATGCTGCTGCCGTCTAGCAGAGGCGAAGCGAAGTAGCGCATCATGACGCTAATGGTCGCAGACAGTTGTCGTCTCGATGGAGTGCCTTCGCGTACGGGGGACGCACGCGAATTGAGGCAAGGTTCCGCTGTGGCGTTGTTCCCATGACCGTTGTTTAAAGCTCGTGTTTCTGTGCATGTCATTTTTGGTTTTGCTGTCCCGGAATAAACCGGTTATTTTTTTGTCTCTTGCGGGCCGGCGTCACCTCGTTTGGCGGGGTCAGGGTCGCGAACCCTTCGCACATGAAGGAGGTTCCTTTAACATTCAACAGCTCCTGTGAAGGCACCTGTCATTTTCGTGTTTTGCTGATTCCTATGAAAGAGGGATCAACCACACTTTTTTATTTTCTGTCGCTAAAATTCGGCAGCCATGTTATTTTAATTATAACAATGCGAAAATCCCTTATGTAATGATGTCTTGCCCGATATGTGCTTATGGTTTTTTTTTTTGCTTCACAATGTTGACAAGCACAAAAATAGCCACCAGGGGCCCAGTTCTCGACGCCGTAAATTCACTGTGAACTGTGAACTCGCCAGAAGCTTTGTCTGGTTGGCTTTAAATTTTGGTCACGTGCTCCCTGTTGACAAAGCGGTTGTGTGTGTTTTTGTCATTTTGACGTTTCATGACGTTTACTGGCACCAGGTCTAACCTTTGGCTTATTTCGCTCTACTGAAAGCACATGCTTCTTCACCGTAAATGAAAAACATGAAATGCAGCGGACATGACAATGTAGGCCGGTGTATGCTATTCAACAACAGTACGGCTTGTATGTCACGCCCTCTTTGTGACTGGCTGAGAAGACGTGACGTAATTTATACAGTTGGTTGAAACGTTTACATCACAGAGTGGCCACTTCAGCCTGCGCAAAGTGACGTGTTCTTACATAACAGCTTGAATATGGCGGTCGAAGTCAACGTTAAATAAGGCAAAATCTTTCAACCACCTTTCACCGACCGTCGACGCCGTGGAGTCCTGTGAATTTGCAGAAGGCGCAGTTTCGCGTGACGCGCGGTTTAAAAATGTCTTACATGGAAAAAAATGATAGTATTGACTGCTCTAAAGTCAGCCATAACGGAGCTTAAAGATAGCATCCAGTATTTTGTTTTTATCTTGGGCAATAAAATAAAAAGCATTTGTTTGACGTAACAGCCACATAAGAGGGCAGTACAAGCCCCTCCATTACAAATAACTTAACCCATAGCAGCTGTCCACAACCCCCCTAGTAGCTATTAGGTCACATAGTCGAATTCAAGGGCCGTATTCTCGACAGCACAAATTTTCAAGGAACTGGGAATTTGCCGGAAGTGTTTTCTGGTTCACTTTCAGTTTTGGTCACGTGCTTCCGGTTAAGACGGGGTTTTGTGGGCTGTTGTCATTTTGACGTCTGATGATGTTTACGGGCACCAGTTTTAAAGTTTGGCTTATTTATCTTTACTGAAAGTGAATAACTCTTGGCCGGCAATGAAAAACTAGACTAAATGCACCGGACATAATAACGTAGGCCCGTCTTTGCTATTCAACAACAATACTGCTTGTAATACACGCCCTCTCTGTGATTGGCTGAGAAGGCGTAACGTAATTTAAACAGTTGGCGGGAACGATCACGTCACGCATTTGCAAATTCAGCCTGAGTATAACTGACGTAATGTTACGTAACAGCTTGAAAATGGCGACCTGTCTTGCTGCGAAATAGGGCAAAAAATTTCACCGGCCTTCGGCGCCGCGAAATATCCGTGAATGTGCATCAGGCGGAGTTTCGCATGACGCACGGTTTAAAGCGTGTTTTCTACCGAAAGAAATAACAGTTTCGACTATTTCCAAGTCAACGATCACGGAGCATACAAATAACGTGCAGTATTTTGCTTTTATGTTTGGCAATAAAATAACAGTTATTTGTTTGGCGTAACCGCAACTTAAGAGGGCAGTACAATCCTCTCCATGACAAAGAGAACCCAATGCATAGCATTTGTCCACGCTCCTCCTAATAAGCTGCTGGGTCACATGATAGAACTGAAGAGAAGAATAACAAAGAAAAGTGACTATTTTGCTCATTACAGCACTGAATGAATAGTCCCGGCGAGGGACATATCGCCGTGTTTTTTTAGGTGAACACGCCATGAACTTGTAACGAATGAGTGAATCGGCGACATTGGTACGCTCCGCAGTTATCAGGCGTAGTTGTTCCGACGCCTTGTTTTAGCTGCAGCCAGTGGCTGGACTCCTCCTCAGTGGCAGGACTCAGTGGCCAGTGGCTGGACTCGCTTCTTCAATAAACGGCATCGAGACTTGACACTGGTAGCGCTTCGCTGCTCTTATGTGTCATACAAGCGATGGTCGCGGCCGTCTTATTATGGGATCACGCCATAAACTTGTAACAGCAGCAGACGATAGTGTGGCGGCGGTGGCGGCTGTGGCGGCCGGGGAGGTAATAACCCATGGTGATAACGCAACAAAGATTGCATTGAAGCAGAGAGCCCAACTATTTTACTGAAAGCGATTGAAAGAAATAAATAGATACGGTAAAAAAATGTGTGATGTTCGTTAGCTCAATATCCACCTTTCGCTCGCTTTTGGAGCAACGTTACTATATTGCCTTGTCATTAATTGATTGTAGGGTTTAACGCGCCGACGCAACGCAGGCGATAAGGCACGCCGTAGTCGAGGGCCCCGGATTAATTTTGACCACCTCCTGGGTATCGTTAACGTGCTCCGAAATGTCGCACACACGGGCGTTTTTGCTTTTCGCCTCCATCAGAAAAGCGGCCGCCGCGGCCGGGAATCGAACCCGCGACCTCGTGCTCAGCAGCGCAACGCCTTAGCCACTGAGCCACCGCGGCGGGCTACATGCCAAGTGTTATCATATCTTTTATGCGCAATATTTGATACCTTGGTTGTGGTCTTTATTAGTGAAGCATCAAATTACCCTGCATGCCGTCATAGTTGTAGGTGTATAACGTCACTGGTTGCTTATGTCGTGCTTACGCAAAAAAACATGGCGAATTCCTCGCGAATTTGCGCAGTCGAAAAAAGGCCCCAAGAGCAAAATAACATAGAAAACTGACTGTTTTATTATTTACTGTGCTGATCGAATTTAAGCTTGACGCATGAGTGAATCGGCGCTATCAGCACCGATCCGCCGTTATCAGGCGTAGAGTCCAATTGTCCCGGCCAGGAACATGGCCGTGTTTTTTTTCGGTGAACACGCCATGAACTTGTAACGGGGTAGAAGACGATAGCGCAGCGGTGGTGATGGCCGGGTAGGTGATAATGCAAAACTTCCAGTGAAGCAGACAGCTCAGCTATGTTACTGAAAGCGATTGAACGAAATAAATAGATACAGCAAAAAAAAAAAAAAAAAAACATTTCGAGACGTTCTTTTGCTCAACAACCTCCTTTCGCCTGCTTTTCGGCCAACGTTACCTGATGGCTTTGTGCTGACGCCATTTTTACCTAAATAGCTTGGATGTGATCTTTCTGTCTTTTCTTTTCAAGATACAAGTGGTATTTGATGTTGCTGTAATGCTGTCCAGTGTTTGGGGGCTTTCAGCTCTGTAAAACTGTTGATTTCTGACCGCTTTTACGGCTCACCTCAAGCGTGAAGCGAATAAAGATGCGAATAAAGACAAAAAGAAACAAACAAACAAATACAAATACAAACAAACAATAAGCTTTACTGCAAATTACACTGCATGTCGCCATAGAAATACGTTCATCACGTCACTGATTGCTTACATTTTGCTTACGAAAAAAAACATGGAAAATTCACCGTAAATTTACGAAGTCCAGAATAGGGCCCCATATATTGGACTTGAGAAAATTTTCCCCTAGATAAGCGCCTCGTTCAAGCATTCTTTTCATTTGCTGCACGTGTGCTTGGCCGTTGCACTCTGCTTGGTTATGCCCTCTCCATATCTCTGCGACTGCGTTACCCTATTTCGTCATATGAAAGCGTCGACCAAGAACAGCTTCGCTTTAAAAAATTGGGTGAGGAAGGGAAAAGGAGTAGGTTTGGGTAAAGGTGGGTCACAAGTGGAACCCCAGGTCTAGGTCTTCAGTATAGATTGCTCCTGCCTTGGATCTTTCAAGCAAGTGTAGCTGGCCGTGTAGCCACGTGCTAACCAGGCGCGCTGCCCATGACTCAGTAGTGGTAGGGTATGTTCCGAAGTGTCTTTGAAATTATACCGGCAGCTGTGAGTATTACTGCACCTTGGGAGTCACTTATAATGTTCAGGCTTCGGGGTTGCTAATCTGCGATCAATATCGCAAGTAGTAGCGCTCCTACGTGGGCGCGCTTTATTGTGGTGTCTTAATGCGTAAGGCAGACCAGTATCAACTCTCGCTGAACAGTTACCACCAATCGGGTCGTTGTATCATCGCCGCTGTCTGCATCGACATATACTGTTGTCATGGTCGACGAACTTTTGGCGGAGAAAGATGGCCCGCACTTCTCGTCTCTCGCTGTGTATGATGGAGAGCATGTTTTTTGGAAGGGATAAGGCTCTCACGTGATTACGTTGTTGCGGGGTGAGGTCGTGCTCTCTTCTCCAGGTTCATCGAATCTGGTGGCTCACCTAGCGCCCATAAATAGTGCTTTCTCTGTAAGTCTTCCCCAAATATTTTTTTCAACGCGAAGTTGGAGACCTATATCATTCCACGAGACTCTCCAATGAAATCGCAAATATTTCGAAAGAGGTCGCGGCCCCCTTTGACAACTCTCCCCAACTGCGTAAACAAGGGAGTGCAGCAGCGTTCTATTAACTGGGTGTCCATGTCTTTAAAGTTTTGGAGTGTGTGATTGAGTAAGTAAATGAGTGAGTGAGTGCATGAGTGAGTTAATAAATTTTGTTTGGAACAAGCATCAGGCGCTGACGGTTGGGCGCCCGCCCGGTGGAGGGCCTCCTGTAGCCCGGGAAGCCCTGGTCAACGCTGGCTACCCGTGCTGGCTCTCTCCACCAGGTTACGCTGGACTACGAGGTCGGTAAGAATTGGTGTAAGGGATGGGGTTTTCTGACACTCCCACGCCACGTGGTACAGGGTGCCACGTTGTGGACAGAAATTACAGGTGGCTTTGTGGAGGGTGGGTTACATGGCATTGAAGAGAGGGTAGGGGGGATAGAAGTTCGTCTGAAGCCGGCGAGAGTCTGTCGCCCTCTTAAGAAGTGGCCTGGTAGGTATGAAAATCGGCAGCGCCATGTGCCTCGTCGTTTCCCGGAAGTTGCAGGAATCGTGTCTGGTGGTCCAGATGATATGCATTTCCGGGAGCTGGGACACACTTTGCAGAATTTTGAGGCCCGCGAATGATATGCGGCCTAGCATGAAGTTGCGGCAGGCAGCTTGGGAGTCGGTCATAACAGTAAAGCATTATTTCCCCTTTGTGGCGGCAGTGGCAACGGCAAGTTCTTCTGCTGTCTCAATAAATCTCGTTGAAACTGTAGCAGCCATCAGTTCTGCACCATTGCCGTCGGTGACACTCGCGGCATGGGCAGGTTGTTGGCAGTACGGTGAGTCATCCGCGAACCGTGTAAAGGAGGAGTTCTGGAAGTGCTTTCAAACGCCTCGTGTTCGCGCTTCGTGGCATGCCTTGTTATAGTTGGAGGGCATATTTTTAGGAATGGGTGCAACTTTGATTGAGCATCGGATGGCTAGAGGTGTGCGTTGCTGCTGTTCGAATTTTGGGAAAGCCCTCGAGCCAAACGAAAGGGTGGGCCAGTGAGTGCATGTTGTGGGAATACATCCCACATTTCTGGATGCACGGAGGCTCTTACACTCCTTTTTACTAGAGCGAAGTGATATCCCAGCGCGGCTCCCGCATCTCCCTACCGGGGGGACTCAGCAGGCACGGCTTGCCGGCGAGAGACGAACGACAGCCCCCCGGGGTATGTCCCACCTTTTGGTCACTCCTGGCATTTGTTGGTTTTACCATTGTTTTCTTCCCACGTTGGAGCGTGGAACACACGTGGCTAATTTGTGCATGTAATGATTGCGTCATTCCCTGCTCATTGAGGCGGTTCGTTGCCTTGCAGGTTAGGTCAGCCTTGGGCTACTCCAACCAGTGCAGGGTTGACACCGGTCCGCGAATTGGCTGCTGGCACCGTTAAAGATCACCGAACGAATGTAAATGACGCGAGGCTAGGGAAGTTCAAGCTGATTCCCACCGAAGATGTACCAACTAGCACAGACCAGAGCCATTTTGCTAGGGAAGTGGCTTGCGGCGAGCCTCCAGCTCCTTTTTTATCTCAGCGCGATGCCGGCGGAGGAGACGGTGACTAATATTCTCCCCATCGTCTACGTCTGCAGTTTTTTATTACCGTTCCTCATACTTGTGCGAAGGCAGTTATAGCTTTACGTTGGAGTGATTCGCGTACGTGGGCCGACCCTGCCCTGAGGCTTGCTTCGCACGAACCTGCATTGGGAAGACCCTCCGCAATCGATGCTGTACGAGAGTTAGAAGGGTAACAACAGTAAGAACAGTACTAATAAAATTGTAATGCTACGATGATAATTGAAATATAGCGCAGTGTTGAAATGCAGTGTTCCCACGGAAGGAAGGAAGGAAGGAATAAAGCTAAAGGAAAGGCAGGAATGTCAACCAGGCTGTTGCCTAGTTTGCTATCCTACACGTAGGGAAGGGGAGCAAAGGGAAAAAAGCTTAAAACAGTAAAAGAAGGGGAAGGTCAAGAGAGAGCGTATTGAGGTAGGGCCAGCGCCACGACACTATAGGCGATATAGTTCATTGACTTCACAGAGAGTAGTCCCTTGCACTACAGTCTGCTGTGCAAGTTCGTTGTTTTTAGGAAGCACAGGAGCGCTTTTGTGGCCTGTCGCGTAGGTGACGGTGAAGACCAGTGGCTCAGGATTTTCTCCTCAGATAACGGCCGCCGAGAATGGAGCTTCCGTAAAGTTGAGGACAGTTGCCTTCTTGCCGAAGAAAAACGCGGACATTCGCATAGAAGATGGTGTATGGTCTCCGGTGTGTCGCAGACTTCACACGCTTCACTGTCTGCCATTCTAATCAAATGGGAGTAAGCATTTGTGAAGGCGGCTCCAAGCCAGAGACGGCAAAGAACGGTTGCATCAGTCCGTGGGAGGCCTAATGGGAGAGGAAGCTGAAGATGCGGGTCCAGGGCATGAATACGAGAGCTCGTGAACTCTTGGGTAGTCCATTTGGCCATCGTCGGAGAGTCCTAGCGGCGTCCATACGGGATAATGGAATATATATGGTCTCCGAATTTTCCTGTGCCAAGCGGCCGGCAGCATCTGCACTTTCATTGCCGAGAGTGGAGCAGTGACTGGGAAGTCACTGCAAGGCAATGTCATCACCCGCTTGAGCAGCATGGTCATACAGTAGCCTTATCTCGGCCAGCAGCTGTTCATGGGGTCGACGGCACAGCGCTGACTGGAGCGATTGGAGCGCAGGCTTGGAGTCACAGAAGATCGGCCATCTTCGGCATGAGGCTTGCTCAAGGGTGTGAAGGGCGCAATGAATGGCGGTAAGTTCGGTATCCGTGGAAGTGGTGGGTTGGGCTATCTTGAATTCGGAAATTCATACCGGTGCCACCTGTGTGGGCCTGGGCGCAGTACTAGTACAAGACAAGACCGGATTCGAGGAGTACGTCTTCGCTTACGCGAGCCGTACCATTAGAAAAAAAGAAGTCGACTATTCTGTGACCGAGAAGGAATGTTTAGCGATCGTTTGGGCTATTACGAAATTTCGCCCGTACCTCTCCGGACGCCCATTTGCCGTAGTGACGGACCACCACGCCTTTTGTTGGTTCTCTTCGCTAAAAGATCCGTCTAGCCGCTACAGTCGATGGGCTCTACGGCAGCAAGAACATAACATACGAGTTGTATACCGGTCAGGCCGGAAGCACAGAGACCAAGACGCCCTTTCTCGGTCTCCTCTACCGACCGAAGGCGACGATTCATCTTCTGTGGAGTGCACTTTGGCACCCCTTGTTATCATCGACATGGCTGGCGAATAGCAAAAGAATCCATGGATCGCTTGCATTGGGGAATTTTAGTCACGACCATCACCAGGAGCCGCGCCCCGCTCTATTCGCCGTCAAGCTGTCCATTTCGCTGTCCGTAATAACTTCCTTACCGCCGAAACTACCTCCCGAAGGTCGCAAATTGCTGCGTGTTATCCCTCGTCATTTACGCTTGCACATCTGCTCTTCGTTCCACGGTGATGCGCAGTGTGCCCGCGAAGGCGTTCTGAAGACGTACCGAAGACTTCGCCTTCGCTTTTACTGGCGAGGAATGTACACTTTCGTCACGAAATATGTTCGTTCCTGTACCGACTGCCAGCGCCGTAGGTCTCCCCCGCAACCAACTACGAGCTAACTACAGCCTCTGCCGTGCCCTTCGCGTCCATTCGATAAAGTGGGCATCGACCTCTACGGGCCACTACCATCCACATCCAGAGAACACCGCTGGATTATCGTTGCGGTAGATCATCTCACGCCATACGCCGAGACAGCAGCCCTGTCAGCCGCCACAGCGCGAGACGTGGCATCCTTCCTTCTCCGTCGTTTCACCTTTCGACGCGGAGCGCCACGAGAGCTGCTGAACGACAGAGGTCGCGTCTTTTTATCTGAAGTTATAGAAGCGCTCTTGGCCGAGTGCAACATATTTCATCGCACTACCACAGCGTACCATCCGCAAACCAACGCCTTAACTGAAAGCTTCAACCGCCCTCTTAGAGACATGCTGTCCATGTATGTTACATCAGATAATTCAAACTGGGATAAGGTCTTTCTGTTCATCACATACGCGTACAGTACCACGATGAAGTCGACTACCGCATTTTCACCGTTCTTTCTCCTCTATGGACGGGAGCCGACCTGCACGCTGGACACGGTACTTTCACATCGCCCTGATCCCTCCCAGTGCACACCACATTCCCAGATTTGCAGTTTGCTGAGGAAGGCCGCCAGGTCACTTGTTCATTTGTTTCTGAACACGAGCAGCTACAGAAATCTCGCCATGACGCCTCCAGTGCACCACGCCATTTCTCTCCGGGCTTCCTTGTTTGACCTTGGGTGCCATGTCCCCCTCCAGGTCTCTCTCCGAAGCATACATCAAAATACCACGGTCCTTACCGTGCTATCAAAAGCACTTAGCCAGTTAATTATATCGTTGAGACAGTTATGCTCTCATCGGATTTTCCGCGCCGCGGCCGTTATTCTGCATGTGCAGCGAATCAAGCCCTATTATGATCCACTGGTTCGGTCGCCATTATGAGTCGCCAGGATGGCTCCCTCTCTCGCCGGGGGTGATTGTAGCGAAGAACATGAAAACCAGAAGGTGGGCACTTTCTCAGTGGCTATGTCTTATCATAAAATAGCAGTTGGTGGACAATCTTACCAGAAGGTTATGGCCATGCAGTGCTTTGGGAAGAAGACGATGTGTGTGCTCGGACAGCTCGGACGTCGGCCCCGGTTTGCTAGGCTCGCTCGGAATCTGGCCTGACTAGGCTACGTGACCGTCTGCAGGCGAACCTGTCAATAAACGTCACCACCAGCATTATGTATATATATATATATATATAGAACAGAGACGTACGGGACGAGGGATTCCGTAAAGACATATATCAAAGTTGCAGTCCTTATTGCCAGTGCTGTTTGGCGTTTTAACAGTGTTTTATAGTGCCGAATGAGGTATGATTGCCTTTTTTTTTTCGCTCTATAGTCGAGAGAGGAGTCGCCGCGGAACTAGCTCAATGGTAGAGCACCGCGCGCGTTATGCGGAGGTTGTGGGTTCGATTCCCGCTTCCGGAAAAAACGGCGGATTTTTTCTCGACTTCAATTTTTAATTATTTATTCCTGCATTAAAAAAAAGCAATCATACCACACTCGGCACTATAAAACACTGTTAAAACGCCAAACAGCACTGGCAATAAGGACTGCAACTTTGATATATATATATATATATATATACATATATATATATATATATATATATATATATATATATATATATATATATATATATATATATATATATATATATATATATATATATATATATATATATATAGAGAGAGAGAGAGAGAGAGAGAGAGAGAGAGATTTCGATGAGTTTTGCAACGGGCCAGAAGAAACGGTCAGGTAAAAGATAAGAACAATTTTGCGGTTAACTTGTTTATTATAAATTAGTCCGACAGTTTCGGAAGTGGAACTTCCTTCCTCAGGGACAATCCCACAATCCCACAACTTCCTTCCTCAGGGGATTGTCCCTGAGGAAGGAAGTTCCACTTCCGAAACTGTCGGACTAATTTATAATAAACAAGTTAACCGCAAAGTTGTTCTTATCTTTTACCTGACCTATATATATATATATATATATATATATAGGGTTTGAAAATGAGGGGCTCGTTAGGAAATACAGAAAGAAATGCCGGCAGTCTACAACGCCAAAGAAGGCATAGGGGAGTGGTTAGACTATTTATTACCGTTAGTGACGTTACATTATTATTAATTTTTATTAATTACGTGAGAAAGAAAGAAAGAAAAACACGCGCCCAGAGTGGGGACCGAACCCACGCCTTTCGATTAGATCTCGAATGCCTTACCAATTCGGCTATCTGGGCGACTGTGTTCTGCTTCACTTTCTGGGGTATTTATATTTACTACAACTGTATCTGACGCTTGAGGGTGGTAGCCAGCGCCACTCAGACTACACGGGGAGAAGGGGACCTTCTTTTCAACCCCCGGGGCGTGACGCGAACGTCTACAGCCGGTCATAAGCGGGTAACTGGCGGGAAACCCTCTTATGCTACCTTGGCATCAAGGCTGCCAGAACCGACGCCCTCGCTAAGCTTTCGCACGATAATAGGGTTTGAAAATGAGGGGCTCGTTAGGAAATACAGAAAGAAATGCCGGCAGTCTACAACGCCAAAGAAGGCATAGGGGAGTGGTTAGACTATTTATTACCGTTAGTGACGTTACATTATTATTAATTTTTATTTATTACGTGAGAAAGAAAGAAAGAAAAACACGCGCCCAGAGTGGGGACCGAACCCAGGAAACAAAAATAGCCTCACAGAAATACCCGAGAAAGTGGTGGGGAAACAGACCACCGGTAGCGTAGTGGATATCGCACCAGACCGTTATTCTGGAGGTCGTGGGTTCGGATCCCACCCGGCGGGCATTTTTTTACCACTTTCTTTCTGTCTCCAAAAATTCTTCATGTGTTTCTATGACCTACCGCATTCTCTCCTTTGGTTTTCCGAGGTTTTCTTGACAGCCAACTCTTATTACGGTCTTAATTGAACGAGCCCATCATGTCCTATTCGGATTCGCTATATATATATATATATATATATATATATATATATATATATATATATATATATATATATAGTAAGGAAATGAGGGGCTCGTTGAGGAAATAAAGAAAGATAGGTCAGCAGTCTACAACGCCAAAGGAGGCATAGGGGTGTGGTTAGGCTCTTTTCTTTATCACTACGGTTAATTAGGTAAACATTTTTTTTTATATATACAGAAGAAAGAAAGAAAGAAAAACACGCGCCCAGAGTGGGGACCGAACCCACGCCTTTCGATTACATGTCGAATGCCTTACCAATTCGGCTATCTGGGCGACTGTGTTCTCCTTCACTTTCTGGGCTATTCCTTCACTTTCTGGACTATTCCTTCACTTTCTGAGCAAATAGCCCAGAAAGTGAAGGAGAACACAGTCGCCCAGATAGCCGAATTGGTAAGGCATTCGACATGTAATCGAAAGGCGTGGGTTCGGTCCCCACTCTGGGCGCGTGTTTTTCTTTCTTTCTTTCTTCTGTATAAAAAAAAAAAAAAAAATGTTTACCTAATTAACCGTAGTGATAAAGAAAAGAGCCTAACCACACCCCTATGCCTCCTTTGGCGTTGTAGACTGCTGACCTATCTTTCTTTATATATATATATATATATATATATATATATATATATATATCTTTTCCTTAGGCATATTCTAAAATAAGGAACGGGTTGAACGCGTTTTTATGTCTCACTTGGTGTGCGCATGCTGTGCGTGATTGGGGCGACTCAATCCACATCACAGGCAGCCTTCCTTTCAGTTGCTGCAATAAAACCTATCTATAGGCTCTTTTGATTAAACCACAAAGACAAAACCAGAAGACGTGTCTGCTGCGGTGAGCGAATCCCGGAGTGCCGCTATCTGTTGGCGCTAACTATGCCTTTCCAAGTGTTTCCAGGCATGAATAATCGAGTAAAGCTGACATGTTCTGTGTTTCAGAAGACCTTTAAAGAGGGCGAAAGTACATTCCATATTACTCTTGAGAAATTGGAACGTGCTTTTTATCACAAAGTGTTTTTTTGCAGCATAAAACGCTACAGTAACAATTTCTTTCGCTCGTTATCTTTGTACAACTTCTGAGGGTCACCCATCTCGCAGAACGGCGTTCGCCGAAAAGGCTTCTTGGACCAGGTCACTGATGTCCATGAAGCTGGAAATTACCACCATCCGTGGCCGCCGTAGCCGCCACCTCCATAGCCTCCTCCTCCATGTCCACCATGGTGACTGACAACGATGATCTTCTTGCCGTGTCCACCGTATCCTCCACCACCGCCTCCTCCGCCGAAACCTCCACCTCCGTAGCCACCGTGGTGGTGGTAGTGGTGGCCAGCACTTACGAACGACGCGGCCAACACGACAACGAGCAGGGGGAAAATCTGGGGGAAGAGAAAGGTACGGATTAGGAACACTTGATCGTTTTCTTGCCAAGTTACAATTTATCTTTAAAATATGAAAGCAGAAGACCTTCAGATGTTCTGGGTGTATTAGGTTCCATGATTGCGTTGCCCTCTACTGCCTTGGTACCATAGCGGGTAGATTTTATTTAGAGGTCTGCCGATGCACAGCGACTATAGGCCTGTACAAGCAGGGGACAAACGTATGACGAATCGATTTAATGTACAGGAATTAATTTGTTTGGGCGTTGCCGGTTAAGCACCTGCAAAACGTAATAAAGAAATGCATTGATGCGCGATGCTCTGATTGCTTGGAAAACAGGAGCTACTGGGGGCACCCAGCAGATATCTGGTGGGAACCGACATTTCATGCAATGTGTAACAAGAAAAAGTTTTGAAGAGCTTTCCGTCAGAGATTGGGGCACGTTAGTTATTCCCCGGATCTACACGTAGGTCTTAGGCAAGTAGCACAGTTGTATTTGCACACTTAACGTGGAGATCACCTGAGCAAGCAGACATAATTGCTTGTAATTTGGCTTGGTAAAGAGGCACTAAAGGGAGGCTACATTGTACACCTTAACTAACGTAATCCTCAACATAACGGGTCAGCAAAGTTCTCATGCCTTAGCTCATCTTTAACGGTGACATAAAAAATCAGTATGATTCTTGTGGCCGCCGCATCAACTACAGCCGTGACGTAACTCTGGTTTGTACTGTGTCGTAATGGTATTTCGACCTTAGATTTCCACCGATTCCATTGCTAGTATTACCTTTCGTTTGCCGATGCACATGTTTTACAGGTAAAATGCTATCAATGGGCTACGTTTAGCTGCAAATCGGGGAAAAATACAATGTGAAGGAAGTGATATATTTAGAAGCTTGTTTAGGATGCTTTAAATGAGGCGAAAATGCTGCTCATCGGCAAATTTGAAAGTCTGCTTCACAATTCAGTGGCCGTTGTGTCACGTCGAACAATTCTGAAATCGGTTTCACAGAGTTTGAAGTTTATCCTATAACAAAGAACCTAACAGGACAGTATAATTCGTTGAACTTTGCCGCAAATATATCACCAGAGCTTTGTGAACACAGTAAGACTGGATGGCAGTTACGGTGCATTACCAGCTACACTCACGAAAGGAAACATTCCATGGTTGACGGGACAACTAAAAGCATGAGTGGAAATTCATACCATTATCTTCATCTTCAGTGGCTTGTCGGAGCACAACACGGCTGCAGAGTTTGATACGAGGGCAGCTACCGTCTGATTGCTCACCAAGGCGCAGCGTACGTTCTTATATACTCCATCTCGAAGGGCGCGGCCTTAACTAAACCAGATCACCAGAACCAACTGGAACACAAAACGGCGCAAAGCGCAAAGAGGCGAGGAGACATTGACGCCGACCTAAAAAAAAATAAAACTGTTCCACCCTTGCTTTTTGCAATTCTACATTGGCGACGTAGTGAAACGAATAGTGTGTAGAATCAAACAACACTGACGCGTGATTTGCACTGCCGCTGTGAGCCCGTAGGCACACAACCGTGACGCGCCAAGGAGTTGTCGATGCCGACGTCGTCGATGTTGGCGACAACCTCCAACAAGGGCAAGGACAAGAAAAAAAAAACAATTACGCACAAGTATTGCATAAAACGAAACAGTGCTGACGCTTTCCCGAGCGAACTGTAGATGGGCTTCCGGTGTCTCTGTTCGTTTTGATATTCTTTAAATGCCTTGCAACATTATTGGACATCGATGGGAGAGTGAGTAACGTTGCATTATCTTAGTTCATAGCCTTCGACAGAACAATAATTTCCAATCACAATACCAGACTGAGGCGGGAAATACAAACAATTTGAGGCATAGGAGCACCTCGGAAAGCTTCCGAGAGATAGCGATTGTTCTTTGTCCTGCGGTAGACCCAAATGAACTGTGGCTGATGATGATGAGGACATTTATTTTGGTGGTAAGTGGATTTCGTCACAATCTATCCTTCCATGCCTTCCCCCTACAACAAATTATCAAAGCTATTCTCAAGAGCAATGTTGTTAAACCGCAAAGCTTTCGCCCATGCAACACGTCAGAGCCAAAGTACAAAATCCAAACTGCTTTTACCCGGTCACAATGGCGCAATGGGATAGCTGTCGCGTTTATTACGCGAGGGAACAAGGTTCAGTTGCGACCACAGGAAGTATTGTTTTCTTGAGGCACCTGATGTATCTTCGCTTATCATCATCATTTTCAAAAACGCATTCTGTAAAGTTGGGTTTCCTCCAGTGGGTCATGTAACGACACGGAACGTCATCTGGTAATCATACAAATCTTCGCTTTAAAAAAACTGGATAATTTCATGAGAGGTCGTGGCCCCTTGGAAAGCCCTCCCTCATTGCATACGCCACGAGTTGGGGGAGCATTCAATTACCCGATCGCCCACGCCTTGAGAGCTTTAAAGTATGTATATGAAAAGTTGGGCAAGCGAGTGCATGTTGTGTGGATGCATCCTCTTTTTCTAGACGAACAGAGGCGCTGACGCCCCTGGGGCGAGGGTAGCCTGGAAAGGCTACCCTCTGCCACTGACGCCTCCGCGCCCTACAGGGGCGACTCGGCAGGTGCGTGAGTGGTCCGTCGGGGAGAGACGATGAAGTTGCTGCGTGACGCCTTTTGGCCACTGCTGGCCTGTATTGCTTTTGCCTCCCTCCCACGTGAGACAGAGAGACAGACAAAGAACTTTATTATAGGTCTTGAGACACCCTCCTGGATGGCCGCTAATGGTCCCCTTCAGGTAGTTGCTGGCCACACCCGCGTAGGGGGTGAGATACCTTGGTCTTCCGCCCCCTCGCGTGCTCTCTGGTCAGCCAAGAGTGCTTGTGAAAATCATTACTCGAGAGAACGCTCGTCCATTCGTGCTCGGTGCTGAAGTCCTTGCCGTATGTAACGCGGGAGATTGCCAGAGCATGTGTTTAAGATTGCAGTAAGCCTTTAAGCAGTTAAGGCAATGAGGTGCGATTGAAGGCAGGATAAGGTTGAACCTGCTCGTAGTGGGAAATGTATTCGTCTGTAGCATACGGAAAGCTATGGATTGTGATCGCGTGAGCTTGGGGTGAGGTGGTGGTAGTATCTTGCATGATAGCTGATAATGGGAAATGATTTCATGGAAAGTGAGTAAAGAGTCTCTGTACTCGCCCAGCCACGTGAGAGCAGGGCAGGCGTGCGTTATTTGCTCAAGGCTGTTTACTGCTTCGGATGTTTCCTCTCTCTAGGGCTCTCTCCGACTTGCGTAGGGTCGACCCTCGTCCCCGTTTTGATGGCTTGCTCCGTGAAAGGCCAGCGAACGAGTGCCAATGCAACTCGGTAACGCTAAATGGCTTGCTGCGTGTCGTTCGCCGTGTGCCTCCCGTTTAAGTGCGGAGCACTTTAGGGGCTCGCTTTGTCGTCGTAGCTCACTCGCTGTACCCACGTAGAGCCACATGGCGTTCCGTCGTAGCGGCTGTCGTCGCGGCGTAACCCACAGGCTTCGAAAGACAAGCCGTATAGTCATGAACGTTCCGAACTCGTGAACCGCTGGCGCTTCGCTTTGCACTGGCGAAAATCGATTTCAAGGATATCCTCATCTGAAGGCTTTAGGGGAGCCGGGATTCAGATACCAGGATTAGTTCTCATGAGCGTGTTCTACCCCGAACTCATCCGTTATAGCCCGTCATCAGAATAACGCTCCACTATAGTTAACGCGAGCAGAGGGATGCCGGGTTCTGCCAGACGAGCTCACCCGATCTTTGGTTGCCTCGATCATGTAATGTGTTTCCTCTTTTTCAGTAAAGGTCCGTTTTTTTGCACTTGGAGGAAGTGTACCATCATACGCGTTGGTCAAGTAATATGAGCCCTAAACTTGGGGGTGTCGTGTAGGCCCAAAAATAATTTGACTGCCTTATACAGAAACCGGCATCTGGAATTATTCCTCGCGGTGCTCTTTATCTGTGGGAAAGGCTGGTCATTTCCTGGTTAGTGAAAAGCAAGTCACAATTAATGCGGTGAGAATGAGTGCGGATGTACGTTGGTACGTAGGAGTACCTTCTTTCTTCTTGGACCATGTACTGTGGTAACTCCAGCTGTCCTTATTACGGAATCCAGATCTAGTTTTCATACTGCTTGTATTCCTGGTTTTTAGACCATGCCCCTTGCCTCTGCAGTTCCAGAAGTGTTTTAGAAATGGGGACTCAAGACAACCGGTAGCTATGAGAATCATGAAGAGGAAGAAAAAGACAACGATGATGACGATGACTTTACAACCCGAAGGCACCCTTTTCTAGATTCCAAAGTTTCTGATTGTCACATTTTATGAACACTTACTTATCCTCGTTCTTTTTGCGTTTTGCAGTTCTAGAAAGCAAGGTTCGCTTTCTTTCGGCGTGTGAATGCTTTTTCACACAGGCCGAACGTGAGTTTTGCTATTGCACCTTTATTCACATACCTGAAACGTGGTTTATTGATGGTGAAGCGGTGCAGGCGTAGTCAGAAACAGCTATGTCGGCCATCGCAGCCCCCATTTCTCGCTGCTGGCGATGATTATTGAAGGCGGATCATGACAACGATTGATGACAACGCATGCAGGATAGCTGGTCAGTTGTGTCACGCATTCCTCATTGCAATTACCTCCGGAGAGGAGAGGGCCTACCTGACAACTATGTAATAGAGCCGTAAGGCTCCGAACACTGCATAGTGTCACGACCACGCCGTCAAAGTTCTGCAGAGGGGGTAATAGGCTCCTCAATATATTTGACTTGGGCAGTGCCTCGAAAATGCGATAGGGGCTGTGATACCACGACAGGAACATGCTTGACAGTCCCATCCTGGTGACGCCTTTCGAAACGTCTCTCCTCCCCGCGGCACGGGTGATGTCCCTTCACGCGATATTGTATTAAACAAATGCTAACAGGAGCCACAGGTTCGGCCTTTATGGCCTCAAGGTAGAGTCACCTGTATTGGCACTGAAGGCCTGGGTTCGACCTCGATCGGGGAAGGAGGAATAAAAGCGAACGCTGAACGGAGCAGATAATAGGACAGTGATAGTAAAGAGGGCGGTAGGAGGAAATCTAAAGAGGGTAGTAGCGAGTAAGGAAACAGCTTTTCTCGAATGGAGGTCGTCCCTTAGCGGTTCATAGGAACGCGCTAGCACCGTCTTTCCTGCTCGTTCTATCCGGAGGCTACCGCTTGACCAAGCCTGTAACTGCGGCTACATGGGATCGCGGGCTTCCGGGGGACAATGGGGAGATGTCGGCCGTTGTGGTCCACACGCAGTGTGGTAGCGACCCAGAGCGCTGGTACGAATTGTGAGTGTAGCGTTAACACGGAAGTGACGTAGAATCAGCCGCCAGAAAGAAGGGCTGAAAAAATATCGCCAATTAATTATGGTCTTTAAAGAATGGTTTCTAGTCAGCCCATTAGGAGTTTTGTTCTTTTGTGTTGTGTTTATGTGATTTTTTTTATTTACAAATACTGCAGGCAGCACTGCTGCCCTAGCAGGAGAGGGGTTATAGTAACTGTGTTAGAAGCAATTTTTCAAAAGAGTTAACATTAGTACACTGGACAATACATTCAGGTAGCGCGTTCCATTGTTCAGTTGTGCGGGGGAAATACGACATTTGAAAGCGCTTACTTCGGCTACAGTAGGGGCGTACAACTTTAGAGTGATTTAATCTGGTTGATCTTAGGGGTACGGGATGTACATACATATCTCTGCATAAACCAGTTTTACTGTTAGACAGCAGAAAAAAAAATTTAAGCCTTGCAACCTGTCGACGCAGGTCTAGTGGTTCCAATTCCAGCTGCTGCAACATGTTTGTAACAGATGACGAGGATCGGTAGTCATGCATTATAAATCTTGCCGCCAATCGTTGTATCCTCTATATGATTGATTTGAAGAGGTATTAAATCATACCAAAGCGCGATGTCAACAAAATAACATATGTTCCCAGCTGCGCACGAAATTCTCACTACATTAAAGCCTTACTGGTGGTGGATTTTGTTTCTCATTTTGTTTTTCCGTATCATAAGCTGTTTTACAAAGTTGACAAAAAGCGGCTCCAGTACTTCGATTAGGAGCCACCGAGTGCCAACCCAAATATTTATGCTCTACGCATTATATGTATTTTTATAGTGGGTAAAATGACTTTCTTGCGAACCTGTCACGTATAACTTAATTCGTGACATCAAAATTGGCTGAGCAAATACGCCAAAAAAAAAGATAAAGTATCAATTAGGCCAGCTTCAGTGGTGCACTCGCGCTCACTCATCAATTTTTTTTAGCGTACTTTCTTCCCCTATCTCCTCCATTTGTGCCCCAGCGTTTTCCTGCCTCCTTTATATTAATCAAGTTATTACTACCTTCGTTTCCAATGCATTGTTTGAGGGTTTGAGAGAAGGGACTCCATTAAGAAATTGCAGCCATCATCCGGCGTTCATTTTAGTACCTCAATGCCATAAACCCTCCAAAAAAATCGCTACTAATGCAAGGCTGAAGCCAGAAGATTGTCTGCTACTGGAAAATCACGCTATGCTGCTCTCTGCTTGCGATAAGTTTAGGTTTTAAAGTGCTTCCAGGCCGAAGGCAAAACTGAATGCGTACATTTTCAGTGTTATAGGGGACGTGAAGAGGTGGCCAATGTATTCTTAGGAGTTTGGCTTAATGATTTGAAACATGCATTTTTATCACACAACTTTTATTCCCCGTTTCGAAGACTACAGTAGCCATTTCTTCGAATACGTATTCTTTGTACAACTTGCGGGGACTTGCGGGGGCCATTCATGACGCTGGAACAGATCTCCCGATGAGCTTCTTGGCCAAGGTCCCAGAAGTAGATGAATGTGGGTGTTACCACCATCCGTGGCCCCCGTACCCGCCACCGCCCCCGCCGCCTCCTCCGTGCCCACCGTGGTGACTGATGAGGATGATCTTCTTGCCGTGTCCACCATATCCTCCCCCACCACCGCCTCCTCCGCCGAAACCTCCTCCTCCGTAGCCACCGTGGTGGTGGTAGTGGTGGCCAGCATTTACGAACGACAGGGCCAACACGACAACGAGCAGGGCGAACATCTGTGGGAAGAGAAGGGTACGGATTAAGGGCACCTGATTGTCTTCCCGCAAGGGAAGACATTTTCTTTAGTAAATGAACGCAGAAGGCTTCCAGATGTTGTGTGTGTATTAGGTTCCGGGACTGCGTTGCCCTCTACGGCTTTGATAAGATAGTGGATAGATTTTGCTTAGAGGTCTGCCGATACAAAGCGAATACAAAGCGATACAAAGCGATACATACGTTTGTTCCCCGCCTGCACAAGCGGGGGACAAACGTATGAGGAATCGATTGAATTAACGGGAATTAATTTGTTTGCAAGTTTCCGGTTAAGCATATACAAAACTTAATAAAGAAATGTATCGATGTGCGATGATCTGACTGCTTAGAAAACCAGAGCAACTGGTGGTTCCCAGCAGATATCTGCTGAAAACCGACATTTTATCAAATGTATCGAAAGAAAAAATTCTCGAACAGCATTCTGTCAGAGAGTGAAGCACTTTAGTTATTCCCCTGAGCTACACGTAGGCCTTAGGCAAGTAGCACAGTTGTTCTTGCACACTTAACGTTGAGATCACCTCAGAAAGCCGACAGTAATTTGCCGACAGTGCAAGTAATTTGGCTAGATAAAGAGGCACTAAAGGGAGGCTACATTGTACACCTTAACTAACGTAATCCTCAACATAACGGCTCAGCAAAGCTCTCATGTCTTAGCTCACCTTTGACGGTGATATCAAAGAAATCATCCTGATTCTTTTATGACCGCCGAGTCAACTACAGCCGTGACGTAACACTGGTTTACACTGTGTCCTAATGCTGTTTCAACCTTTGATTTTTCCCGATTCCATGGCTATTATTACCTTTTGTTTGTCGGTGCACATGCTTTACAGGTAAAATGTTATCAATGGGCAACGTTTAGCAGCAAATCGGTGGAAAGTAAAATGTGAAGGGAATGAAATTTCTCGACGCACGTATCTTGTTTAGGATTCATGTAAATGAGGCGAAAAAGCTTCCTATTGGCAGAGTAATTTGAAAATATACTTCTCAATTCAGTGGGCGCTGTGTCACGTCGAGCAATTTTAAAATCGGTTTCAAACAGTTTAAGTTCATCCTATACGAAGAACCTTAACAGGACAGTATAATTCGTTGAACGTTGCCGCAAATATATCACCAGAGCTTTGTGAACACAGTAAGACTGGATGGCAGTTACGGTGCATTACCAGCTACACTCACGAAAAGGAAACATTCCATGGTTGACGGGACAACTAAAAGCATGAGTGGAAATTCATACCATTGTCTTCATCTTCAGCGACTTGTCGGAGCCCAACACGGCTGCAGTGTTTGATACGAGGGCAGCTACCGTCTGATTGCTCACCGAGGCGCAGCGTCCGTTCTTATATACTCCATCTCGAAAGGCGGGGCCTTAACTAAACCAGATCACCAGAACCAACTGGAACACAAAACGGCGCAAAGCCAAAGAGGCGAGGAGACATTGACGCCGACCTCAAAAAAATAAATAAATAAAACTGTTTTATCCTCGCTTTTTGCAATTCTACATTGGCGACGTAGTGAAACGAATAGTGTGTAGAATCAAACAATACTGACGCGTGAATTGCACTGCCGCCATGGGCGCGTAGGCACACAACCGTGACGCGCCAAGGAGTTATCGATGGCGACGTCATCGATGTTTGCGATGTGACGAGCTACAACAACGGCGAGAACAAGAAGAAAACAATTACTCACAAGTATTGCATAAAACGCAATAGTGCTGGTATATTTTCCCGAGCGAACTCTACATTGCTTTTTTGGTGTCTCTGTTCGTTTTGTTACACGGCCTTGCAAAATTACTAGTCATCGATGGCAGAGTGGACATTACAGTCGCATAATCTCAGTTCATAGCCTCTGACAAAACAATAATTATCAATCACAATACCAGACTGAGTCGGGAAACACAAAAAAAATTGGAGCATAGGAGCACTTCGGAAAGCTCCCGACAGATAGCGATTGTCCTTTCTCCTGCAGTAGACCCAAATGGACAGTGGCTGATGATAATGAGGACATTTCCTTTGGTGGTAAGTGGATTTCATCACATCTATCATACCATCCCTTCCCCCCCCTTCCCAACAAACTACGAAAAGCCCATTCTCGAGAGAAATATGGTTAAACCGCGAAGCTTTCACCCATGCAACCTGAGTCAGAGTCAAGTCCAAAATCCAAACAGCTTTGACCGGTTCGGAATGGCGCATTGGAATCCGTCCGTCCGTTTATGGCGTCCGTTTATTACGCGAGGGACCCAGGTTGAGTGGCGGCCAGAGGAAGCCTTGTTTTCTTGAGGCGCCTGATTTGTCTTCGCATATCATCATTTTTTTCGAAAACCCATCCTGTAAAGTTAGGTTTCCTCCAATGGGTCATGCAGCGACATGGAACGTCATCTGGGAATCATACAAATCTTCCCTTAAAAAATCGAATAATTTCTAGAGAGGACATGACTCCTTGGAAAACCCTCCGCCACTGCGTACGCCACGAGCTGGGAGAGCATTCAATTACCAGATCACCCACGCCTTGAGAGTTTTGAAGTAGGCATACGAAAAGTAGGGCAAGTGAGTGCATGTTGTGGGGATGCATCCCATTTTTATCGACGAACAGAGGCGCTGATGCTCCTGGTGCGAGGGTAACCTGGAACGGCTACCCTCTCCACCTGACTCCTCTTCGCCCTACAGGGTCGACTCGGCAGGTGCGTGAGTGGTCTACCTGGGAGAGACAATGAAGTTGCTGCGTGACGCCTTTCGGCCACTGCTGGCCTGTGTAGCTTTTGCCATTGTTTTCCTCCCACGTGAGAGCACGACACGCACCTCTTTCATTTGTGCATGGCAGTATTGCGTTATTTGCTGCTCGAGCAGGCTACTGATTGTCCTGGATCTTCTTCTCTCTTGGCCTTTCTCCGATTTGCGCCGGGTTGCTCCTCGTCTGCGTTTTGATGGCTGGCGCCGGGAAAGGTCAGCGAACGACTGCCAATGCAACTCGGTAAAGCTAAACGGCTTGCTGCATAGCGTTCGCTGTGTGCCTTCCTTTTTAAATGCAGAACAGTGTAAGGGCTCGCCTTGTCGTCGTAGCTCGCTCGGTGGACCCCAATAGAGCTACACGGCGTTCCGTCGCAGCGGCTGTCGTCGCGGCGTAACCCAGAGGCTTCGAAAGCCAAGTGGTTTATATAGTCATGAGCGTTCGACACTCGTGAACCACTGGCGCTTGTCATGCATCTCCCCGTTGTTTATCACAAAACAAACTGCAGGTAAATTAAAGGCAAAATATACGTGATTAACCGACAGCGTCTGCGTTCATTTAGTTAGGAAGCCTCCTTGGGTTGGTTTTTACAATTGTAAGGGGAAAAAAGTGGAAGTGCAAGGACGCCACGCCCGGGTGGAAAAACAAGCACGAGAAGAACAGAAATCCCGCTGGCACAGTTTCAGGCAGGGGCCACACAAGCCATGCGAAGGCGGTAAATTTGAATGGGATTGGGTGGTAGCAGTGAGCGTATAAAGGCGCTACCGCCTATTCTGACAAATCACTGCTCGGCACTTCGGACAGCTTTCACACTGAGTGGGGCAGTTTTTTTCTTAAATCAGCGCAGGCGCTAACTGGCAACTGATGTCGGGCTCGGAAGATGTTGATGGTTGTTTGCCACAGGGGCTAGACGTTCGGTGCAGTGTTGTTTTTGTATTCTGATCGTCCAATAATGAACCGCTGTGATATGAGAGTCACCGCATCCCCTTGGAGGGATAGGCGTACGAGAGCCGCCTCTGCTCTGTGGCTTGGTTCGTTCGAACGCGTAGTGGACGATGCTGTACCATAACAAGAATAGTAACAACCGCGTTGTCATATTTTAATGCAACTAACGTAGTTGTAGTTTTGTAGTTTAGCGGGGCCCACAATTTCTAAGAGGCAGTGGTGCATAAGATATTAAAAGACAGAGGATATTACGATTAATAAAATTTTGGAATAAAGCTAAGTTACCCTTACAAATTGGTAGAAAAGAGCCGGATAATTGCGCTCTGAGCTTCTTAGGAAACAAATAGCGCACAGAAGCAAGTCGTTTTTTGACCGTAATACCGCGAAGAATGGGAGGCATGGTCCCGATATTCCGCACGTTAGGTGATAAGGGATCTTGCGCTACCTCTGTTCCATTTCTAACACATATCGTGTTCTTCCTTGAGCTGGTGCGCTTTGTTCATCAACACTGAACCCCCCCCCCCTCCCAGTTGAATTCATAATTAGATAATTGCTGGCATCCCTAGAGCCCATCGATAAGCGGGAGAGAGATGAAAATTTTGTTGCCCATTGGGACGATGAAATATCCCTGCCCATCATATGGGGATATGAGCCATCAAGATATAGCGCTGTATTCTCAGTCTGTCCTCCACTCCACGTGTTTCTCGAATCGGCACAGTGCAGGACACCGCAATCCTACTATATGCGCAAATTTCTTTCAAGGATCTCCTCGACTGGAGGCTCTAGTAAAGTCGGGATTCAGAATACCAGAAATAGTTCTCGAGAACGTGTTTTACCCGGTACTCATCCGTCCTAGTCGGTCATGAGAATAGCGCTCCATTTTTGTTAACGCGAGCAGCGCGATGCCATGTTCCAGCTCCCCCTATCTTTGGCTGCCCTGATCGTGTACGGTCGTTCGTCTTTTTAATGAAGGGTCTGTTTTATTTTTCACTTGTAGAAAGTGTACCATCATACACTTTGGTCAAGTAATATGGGCCTTAAACTCAGGTGCGCCAGTGTAGGCCCACAAACAGTTTGACTGCCTTGTATCAGCGACGGCGTCTGTGATTATTTCTGGCGCCGCTCTTCATGTGCGGGAAAGGCTGATCATTCCCTGGTTAGCCAGAAGCAAGTCAGGAGGAGGGCGGTGACGAGGAGTCGGGATGTACGTCGGACGTACGTACACGTTCTTTCTCTTTGGAGCTTGTTCTGTGGTAACATCAGCTGCGCTTGCTACGGAAAGCAGCTCCAACGCCTATATTTCTCGTATTCCTGTTTGCTAGACACCGCCTCTTGCCTCTGCGGTTCGGGAACTGTTTTAAAAATGGTGGCTCAAGACAACCGATACTTATGAGAATCATGAAGAAGAAGAAAAAACGATGATGATTATGATGACTAATACCTGAAGGGACCTTTTTGAAGATTGTCAAGTTTCTGCTAGTCAGATTGTATGAACACTTATCTGATTTCGTTCTGGATTTTGTAGTTCTAGAAACCAGGGTTCGGTTTCTTTCGGCGTTTCAATATTTTTTCACAGAGGACGAACATGATTTTTGCTATTGCACCTTTATACAAATGCCTAGAAAGGGGTTTACTGATGATGAGGCGGTGCAGGCGAAGTCAGTGGAGTTGGTCGGAACAGCTACGTCGGACATTCCCAGCCCCAATTTCTCGCTGCGGGTGGTGATTCGTGAAGGCGGATCATGACAAGGATTGATGAGAGCGCATACGAGGTATTGGCCAGTTGTGTGACTTAATCCTCCTTGCAATTACCTGTGGAGAGGAGAGGGCCTACCTGATAATTATTTAATAGAGCCGAAGAAACTAAAGATCCGTAGTAAGGCTCCAAACATTGCATATTGTCACAACCATGCCGTTAAAGATATGCAGAGAGGGTAATAGGGTCTTCAGTATATTTGACTGGGGCAGTGCGTTGAAAACGCGGTAGGGGCTGTGATAGCGCGAGAGGAGCACGCTGGAATATCCCATCTTGGGGGTGCGTTTCGAAACATCTCCTGCCCAGCGCCCCCGCGTGGCATGTGTGACGTCACTTCGCGCGATATTCTATTAAACAAGTGCTAACAGGAGCGTGCTGCTCGGCCTCTGTGGCCTCGAGGTAGAGTGCCGGGTACTGGCGCTAAAGGCCTGCCTTCGAGCTGCCCCAAGGATGAATAAAAGCGAACGCCGAATGGAGCAGGTAAAATTCACGCATCTCCACAAAGTGAATCATGACGAGGGGGTGAAGCACTGGGGATCGTTCTTACCGTAAATCACCCATGGCAATGCCCACTCGCGCATGTAAATGAGTTACAACGCGTGAGTACAGTATATACAATTCCAATCCAATCCAATCCAATTGAAATCAATTAATTCCAATCCAATCCAACCCTTTCAGTCCAATCCAACGCTCCTCGCGCATGTGCAACACCGTGTACACGGACGTCAAGCCCCGGACAGAGCGAGGTCCTTAGGTGGTTCACCCCTAATAGGACAGTGATAGTGAAGAGCGTGCGAGGAGGAGTTCTGAAGGGGAGAGTAGGGAGTAAGGAAACAGCTTTTCACGAATGGAGGTCGTCCCTTGTGCGGTTCAGCGGAACGCGCTAGCACTGTCTTTCCTGCTCGTTCTATCCGGAGGTGACCGCTTCACCGAGGCTGTAACTGCGTTTACATGGGAGCGCGAGTTGCTGGGGGACTACGGGAAGATGTCCACGGTTATGATTCACGCGCAGTGTGGTAGCGAACCAGAGCGTTGTGACGAATTGTGAGTGGAGCGCCAACACGGGAGTGATGTGCAGCCAGGCGCCGTGATGAATGGGTTAAAAAAAATTCGTCGATTAATTTTAGCCTTTCAGGAAGGGTTTCTTGTTAGCATGTTACAATTTTTGTTGTTTGTCTTGTGTTTATAGGGTTGATCTGAAGCCGTATTTAATCGTACCAAAGCGCAATGTCAACTGAATAACAGATCTCCTCAGCTGCGCTTAAAATTCCCACAATGTTTGATAGTGGTGGTGAATTTGATTGTAATTTTATTTTTAAACACCAAAAACTGTTTTACAACGCTGATAAAAGAGGATCCAGTGCTTGGATTAGCAGCCACCGAGTACCCACGCCAAATATTTCCGCTCTAGGCATGTTATGTATTTTTAGACTGGGTTAAATGATTTTTTTGCAAACCTGTCAAGTATAACGTAATTGGTCACATCCAAGTTCGCTGAGCAATTACGCCAACAGAAAGGATAAAATATCAATTAGGCCAGCTTCAGTCGGGCACTCGCGATCACTCGTGAATTTTTGTAGCGCCCTTTCTTCCCCGATCTCCTCCATTTCGCCCCAGCGTTTTCGTGCCTCCTTTATATTAATCAAGTTATTACTACCTTCGTTTCAAACGCATTGTTTGAGTGCTTGAGTGACGGGCCTCCCATTACAAAATTTAAATCAGCCTGCGTTTATTTCAGTAGCAGTAGCGCATCGATGCTATCAACACTCCAAAAATATCGTGGCTAATGCAAGGCAGAAACAAGAAGATGGTCTGCTACTGGAAAATCACGCTGTGCTGCAGTCTGCTTGCGATAAGTTTAGGCTATAAAGTGCTTCTAGGTACGAATAAAAAACTGAATGGGTAGGTTTTCAGAGTTGCAGGGGACTTAAAAACGTGGCCAATGTATTCTTCGGAGTTTTTTTTTTAATTTGCATTTTTGTCATGCGCCATATAAAGAAAAGATAAGACATTAGGTAGAATAAACATACCGGGTACAAAAGCACAGGGAGTCAGGAAATTGTTGACCCTGTACAAGTCTAACGATAGGCATGGAGTCCGGCCTCGTGTAAAAAGTTCAGCAGCGACCTGCAGTAGCGGTCTTCGTGCACCCACCGGTTGAAGTCCCCCGGTTTATCCCACCGAAGACCAACCACTCTTAGCGCACTGTCCCGAGCTGTTCTGGTTCCTGTGCACGTCCACAAGAGATGATTGACATCAGCTTCAGCCGCCGAAGCCGGACACTTGGGACATGTTCCTGGGTCTTCTGGTGCGGGTCTCCAAGTCCAGGTGACTGAAGGTGTGAGAGCCACCCCAGCCCGAAGCCTCCTCAGAGAAACTTCCTGGGCGTAATGGTTTGAAACATGCATTTTTATCACACAACTTTTATTCTCCATTTCAAAGACTACGGTAACCATTTCTTCGAATACATATTCTTTGCGCAACGTTTGGGGGCCATTCATGACGCTGGAACAGGTCTTCCGATGGGCTTCTTGGCCAAGGTTCCAGAAGTCGATGAATGTGGGTGTTACCACCATCCGTGGCCCCCGTACCCGCCACCGCCCCCGCCGCCTCCTCCGTGCCCACCGTGGTGACTGATCACGATTATCTTCTTGCCGTGTCCACCATATCCTCCCCCACCACCGCCTCCTCCACCGAAACCTCCACCTCCGTAGCCACCGTGGTGATGGTAGTGGTGGCCAGCACTTACGAACGACACGGCCAACACGACAACGAGCAGGGCAGAAATCTGTGGGAAGAGAAGGGTACGGATTAAGGGCACCTGATTGTCTTCCCTCAAGGAAAGAAATTTCTTTAGTAAATGAACGCAGAAGGCCTCCAGACGTTGTGTGTGTTCTAGGTTGCGTTGCCCTCGACTAGTTTGGTACCATAGTGGGTAAATTGTACTTAGAGGTATGTTAATGCACAGCGTATATAGGCGTCTAAGCATAACAGCAGCATAACGTTAGATGGCTGAACTACAAACCTAAATGCTACAATGTTCGATGCACAACCGGAAGAGAACCGTATAAGGAGTCGATTTAATCTACGGGAATTTATTTGAAAGTTGCCGGTTAATCATCTGAAAACTTAATAAAGAAATGCATTGATGTGTGATGCTCTGACCGCTTGGAAAATCAGAGAAACTCGTGGTTTCAAGGAGATCCGACTGAGAACCGACATTTCATACAATCTATCGCAAGAAAAAGTTCTCGATGAGGTTTCTGTCGGTGATGGCAGCACGTTAGTTATTCCCCTGAGCTACACGTAGGTCTTAGGCTAGTAGCACAGTTGTCCATGCACACTTAACGTTGAGATCACCTGAGAAAGCCGACATTATTGCAAGTAATTTGGCTTGGTAAAGAGCCACTAAGGGGAGACTACATTGCACACCTAAACTTACGTAATCCTCCACATAACTGTTCAGCAAAGTTCTCATGGCTTAGCTCATCTTTAACGGTGATATGAAAGAAATCAGCACAATCCCTTTGTGGCGACTGCATCAACTAAACAGTGAGGTAACAATGGTTTGTGCTGACTGTATGGTAATGCTGTTTATATCTTGAATTTGCAGGATTACATGGCTAGTATTACCTTTTGTTTGCCGATGCACATGTTTTACGGGTAAAATGCTATCAAGGGGCTGCGTTTAGCAGCAAATCGGTGGAAGGTATAATGTGAAGGAAGTACAATTTTTCGACGCGCGTCTGTTGTTTAGGACTCAGATAAGCTGAAAAAACTACTCATTGGCAAAACAATTTGAAAGACTACTTTTCAATTCAGTGGCTGTTGTGTCACGTCGAGCAAATTGGTTTGTGTCTCGTCGGCAAATTCTCAAATTGGTTTCGGACAGGTTAAATTTCCTTCTATAGCAAAGAACCTTAACAGCTCAGTATACTTCGTTGAACATTGCTGAAAATATATCACCCAAGCTTTGTGATTACAGTAACACTGGTTGGCAGTTACGGTGCCTTACCCGCAACACCCATGAAAAGGAAACATTCCATGGTTGACGGGACTACTAAAATCACGAGTAGAAATTCATACCACTGGCTTCATCTTCATCGGCTTGTTGGAGCACAACACGGCAGCAGTGTTTGGAACCAGTGCAGCCACCGTGTGAGTGCTTACCGAGGCGCAGCTTACGTTCTTATATACTACGACTCTAAAAGCGCGGCCTTAACTAAACCAGATCATCAGAACCCACTGGCACACAAAACGGCAGCTCCAAGAGGAGAGAAGGCATCGACGCCGATCTGAAAAAACTGTTTCACCCTTGCTTTTTGCAATTCTACAGTGGCGACGTAGTGACACGAATAATGTGTGGAATTAAACAATACTGACGCGTGTATTGGACTGCCGCCGTGGGCGCGTAGGCACACAACCGTGACGCGCCAAGACGTTGCCGATGGCGACGGCGTCGACGCTTGCGACGACCGCCAACAACAGCAAGAATAAAAAAAAAAATGTACTGGCATTTTCCCGACCGAACTCTACATTGCTTTCCGGTGTCTCTGTTTGTTTTGATATTCTTTAAATGCCTTGCAACATTCCTAGTCATCGATGGGAGAGTGGAGATAAAAACGCATAATCTTAGTTTGTAGCCTACGACAGAAAAATCATTACCAATCACAATACCAGACGGAGGCGGGAAATGCATAAACTTTGGGGCATAGATCGAATCAACTGGGACAGCCCCCGACAGATAGCGACTCTTCTTTGTCCTGCAGAAGACCCAAACGGACTGTGGCTGATGAAGATGAGGACATTTCTTATGGCCGTAGGTGCATTTCGTCACATCTATCACAACCATGCCAGCCCCCTTGCCCCCCCCCCCCCAAAAAAAAAAAAACTATCAAAAGCACATTCTCAAGAGAACTATGGTTAAACCACGAAGCTTTCGCCCATGCAACCTGTCAGAGCCAAAGTACAAAATCCAAATTACTTTGACCTGGTTTGAATGACGCATTCGGATAAATGTCGCGTTTATTACACGAAATACCCGGGTTCAGGTCCGACCACAGAAAGCATTGCTTTATTGACGCGCCTGATGTGTCTTCGCTTAACATCATCATTTTCTGAAACCAATTTTGTAAAGCTGGGTTTCCTCCAGTGAGCCATGTAGCGACACCAAACGCCAGCAGGAAACCATACAAAGCTTCGCTTAAAAATCATAACTTGAGGAGGCCCCTTGCAAAGACCTCCCTCGAGCGAACGTCATGAGTTGGGGGAGCATTGAATTACCTGAGCGCCCACGCCTTGAGAGTTTTGAGGTATGTATATGAAAAGTTGGGCAAGCGAGTGCATGTTGTGGGGATGCATCCCCTTTTTCTCGACGAATCGAGGCGCTGACGCCCCTGGGGCGAGGGTAACCTGGAATGGCTACCCTCTGCACCTGACGCCTCCTCGCCCTCCAGGGGTGACTCGGCAGGTGGGTGAGTGGTCTGGCGGGGAGAGACGATGGAGTTGCTGCGTTACGCAATTTGGCCACTGCTGTCCTGTGTAGCTTTTGCAATTGTTTTCCTCCCACGTGAGAGCACGACACGCACCTCTTTCATTTGTGAATGGCAAGAGCGCGGTATTTGCTGCTCGAGCAGGCTGTTTATTTTATTGGATGTTTCCTCTCTCTTGAGATCTCTCCGACTTTCGTCGGGTCGACCCTCATCCCCGTTTTGATGGCTGGCGCCATCAAAGGTCAGCGAACGAGTGCCAATGCAACTCGGTAAAGCTAAACGGCTTGCTTTGTGTCGTTCGCCGTGTGCCTCCCGTTTAATTGCGGAGCACTTTAGGGGCTCGCTTTGTCGTCGTAGCTCACTCGCTAGACCCAAGTACAGCCACACGGCGTTCCGACGTAGCGGCTATCGCCGCGGCGTAACCCAGAGGCTTCGAAAGCCAAGCTGTTATATAGTATGGTCATGAACGTTCGAAACTCGTGAACCACAGGCGCTTCGCTTCCCCCAGGCGAAAATCGCGTTCAATGATATCCTCGATTGAAATCTCGAGGGGAGCATGGAGTCAGAATACCACGAATAGTTCTGAAGAGCGTGTTCTACCCTGTACTCATCCGTCATAGTCCGTCATCAGAATAGCGCTCCACTCTAGTTAACGCGAGGAGAGGGATGCCTGGTTCTGCCAGACGAGCTCACCGGATCGTTGGTTGCCTCGATCATGTAATGTGTCTCGTCTTTTTCAGTAAAGGTCCGTTTTTTTGCACTTGGAGGAAGTGTAACATCATACGCTTTGGTCAAGTAATATGGGCCCTAAACTTGGCGGTGTCGTGTAGGCCCAAAAATAACTTGACTGCCTTATACAAAAACCGTCATCTGGAATTATTCCTCGCGGTGCTCTTTATCGGTGGGAAAGGCTGGTCATTTCCTGGTTAGTCAGGAGCAAGTCACAATAAATGCGGTGAGAATGAGTCCGGATGTACGTTGGTACGTAGGATCACGTTCTTTCTTCTTGGAGCATGTACTGTGGTAACACAAGCCGTCCTTGTTACGGAATCCAGCTCTGCTTTTCACAGCTCTTGTATTACTGCTTGCTAGACAATGCCCCTGACCTCTGAAGTTCCAGAAGTGTTTTAGAAATGGGGACTGAAGACAACCGGTAAATATGAGAATCATGAAGAGGAAGAAAAAGACAACGATGATGACGATGATCTTAAAACCTGATGGCACCCTTTTCTCGAATCCAAAGTTTCTGTTAGTCAGATTTATGAAAACGTACTCATCTCCTTTCTGTTTGGCGTGTTGCAGTTCTAGAAACCAAGGCTCGCTTTCTTTCGGCGTGTGAATACTCTTTCACACAGGCCGAACGTGGGTTCTGCTATTGTACCTTTATTCTAATACATGGAAGGTCGTTGTTTGATGGTGAAGCGGCACAGACGAAGTCAGGGGAGTTGGTCGGAACAGCTATGTCGGCCATCGCAGCCCCCATTTCTCGCTTCTGGGGATGATTCGTGAAGGCGGATCATGGCAAGGATTGATGAAAGAGCATACCAGGTAGTTGGCCAGTTGTGTGACTTAATCCTCCTTCCAATTACCTACGGAGGGGACAGGGCCTACCTGACCATTATTTAATAGAGCCGAAAACGGAAGATTCGTAGTAAAGCTCCGAGCATTGCATAGTGTGACGAACACGCCGTAAAAGTTCTGCAGAAAGGATATTAGGCTTTTCAATATATTTGACTTGGGCAGTGCGTCGAAAACGCGATAGGGGCTGTGATACCGCGACAGGAACATGCTGGACAGTCCCATCCTGGTGACGCGTTTCGAAACTTGTCCCTCCACAGCGCCCCCCCCCCGTGTCACGTGTGATGTCACTTCGTGCGATATTGTATTAAACAAGTGCTAACAGGAGCCCCATGTTCAGCCTTTGTGTCCTCAAGGTAGAGTGCCGGGTATTGGCGCTGAAGGCCTGCCTTGGAGCTCACGAGGAAGGATGAATAAAAGCGAACGCTGAATGGAGGCGATAATAGGACAGTTATTGTAGAGAGCGCGGGAGGAGGAAATCTGAAGAGGGGAGTAGCGAGTAAGGAAGCAGCTTTTCACGAGTGGAGATCGTTCCTTGGCGGCCCAGAGGAACACGCTAGCACCGTCTTTCCTGCTCGTTCTATCCGGAGGCGACCGCTTGACCAAGGCTGTAACTGCGGTTACATGGGACTGCGGGCTGCCGGGGGACAATGGGAAGATGTCTGCCGTTATGGTTCACACGAAGTGTGGTAGCGAACCAGAGCGCTGTGACGAATTGTTAGTGTAGCGCTAACACGGAAGTGAGTAGAATCAGCCGCCCTGAGGAAGGGCTGAAAAAAAATCGCCAAATAATTATGGCCGTTAAGGAATGTTTTCTAGTTAGCCACTTAAGATTTACGTCATTTGTCTTGTGTTTATAGGACTGATCTGAAGACACAATAAATCGTACCAAAGCGCAATGTCAAAGAAATAACGTATCTTCGCAGCTGGGCACGAAATTTGCATTATATGAATGCTTAACTTGTGGTGGATTTTGTTTCTAATTTTTTTAAACATCATAAACTGTTTTACAACTTTGACAAAAAGCGCCTGCAGTAATTAGATTGGTAGCCCCCGAGTATCCAAATCAAATATTTCTGCTCTCCGCATATTATGTATTTGTCGACTGGGTAAATTAATTTTTATGCATCCGTGTCACGTATAACGTAATTGGTCCCATCAAAGTTCGCAGATATACTACGCCAACAGAAAGGATAAAATATCAATTAGGCAACCTTCAGTCGTGCACTCGCGCTCACTCGTGAATGTTGTAGTGTATTTTCTTCTCCTATCGCCTCCATTTGCGCCCCAGCGTTTTCGTGCCTTCTTTATATTAATCAAGTTATTACTACCTTCCTTTCGAACGCATTGTTTTAGTGCTTGAGCGACGGGAATCCATTAAGAAATTGCAACTATCCGCCGGCGTTCATTTCAGTAGCAGTAGCACATCGATGTCATAAACACTCCAAAAAATATCGCGACTAATGCAAGGCAGAAATCAGAAGATTGTCTGCTACTGGAAAATCACGCTATGCTGCTCTCTGCTTGCAATATGTTTAGGTTTTAACGTGCTTCCAGGCGCGAAGGCAAAACTGAAGGAGCAGGTTTTCAGTGTTGCAGGGGACTTAAAAACGTGGCCAATGTATTCTTAGGAGTTTGGCGCAATGATTTGAAACATGCCTTTTTATCGCACAACTTTTATTCTCCGTTTCAAAGACTACAGTAACCATTTCTAAGCATACACAATCTTTGTACAACTTTTGGGGGCCATTCCCGTCGCTGGAACGGTTCTCCCGATGGGCTTCTTGGCCAAGGTCACAGAAGACCAAGAAGCTGGGCGTTACCACCATCCGTGGCCCCCGTACCCGCCACCGCCGCCGCCGCCGCCTCCTCCGTGCCCACCGTGGTGACTGATGAGGATGATCTTCTTGCCGTGTCCACCGTATCCTCCACCACCGCCTCCTCCGCCGAAGCCTCCACCTCCGTAGCCACCGTGGTGGTGGTAGTGGTGGCCAGCACTTACGAACGACACGGCCGACACGACAACGAGCAGGGCGAAAATCTGTGGGAAGAGAACGGTACGGATTAGGAACACATGATCGTTTTCCCGCAAGGAAAGAAATTGTTCTCAGTAAATTAATGCGGAAGACCTTTAGAGGTCGTGTGTGTATTAGGTTCCATGATTGCGTTGCCCTCTCTTGCCTTGGTACCGCAGCGGGTAGATGTTATTTAGAGGTCTGCCGATGCACAGCGAATATCTGTATTTCAGCATAACAGCCGCTTAACGTTAGATGGCTAAACTACAAACCTGGGTGCTCCAATGTTCGATGCACAACCGGGAGATAACCGTATCAGGAATCGATTTAATCTACGGGAATTTGTTTGCCAGTTGCCGTTTAAGTATATACAAAACTTAATAACGAAATGCATTGATGTGCAATGCTCTGACTGCTCGGAAAACCGCAGCAACTTGTGGTTCCCAGCAGATATCTGCTCGGAACCGACGTTTCATACAATGAATCGCAAGAAAAAGTTCTCGAAGAGCATTCTGTCAGAGATGGCGGCACGTTAGTTATTCCCCTGATCTACACGTATGTCTTAGGCAAGTAGCACAGTTGTCCTTGCATGCTTAACGTGGAGATCACCTGACGAAGCCGACATAATTGCACGTAATTTGGCTAGGTAAAGAGGCACTAAAGGAAGGCTATATTTCACGCCTTAACTAACGTAATCCTCAACATAAGGGCTCACCAAAGTTCTCATGTTTTACCTCAACTTTAACGGTGACATCAAAGAAATCAGCACGATCCCTTTGTGGCGACTGCATCTACTAAACCGTGACGTAACACTGCTTTGTGCTGTGTCCTAACGCTTTTTCGGCCTTGGATTTCCACCGATTCTATGGCTGGTATTGCCTTTCGTTTGCCGATGCACATGTTTTACAGGTAAAATGCTATCAATGGGCTACGTTTACCTGCAAATCGCGGGAAGGTATAATGTGAAGGAAGGGATATTTTTTGAAGCTTGTTTAGGATGCTATAAATGTGGCGAAAAGGCTACTTTTTGGCAAAGTTATCTTAAAGGCAGCTTCGCAGTGCAATGACCGTTGTGTCACGTCGAACAATTCTGAAGTCGGTTTGAAAGAGTTTGAAGTTCATACTATAACGAAGAACCCTAACAGTACAGTATAATTTGTTGAGCTTTGCCGCACATATATCGCCAGAGCTTTGTGATCACAGTAGCTCTGTTTGGGAGGTACGGTGCCTTTCCAGCTACACTCACGAAAAGGCAACATTGCATGGTTGACGGGACAACTAAAAGCACGAGTACAAATTCATACCATTGCTTTCATCTTCATCGCCATGTCGGAGCACAACACGGCTGCAGTGTTTGATACGATGGCAGCTGCAGTTTACTTGCTCACAAAGGCGCAGCGTACGCGCTTATATACTCCATCTCGAAAGGCGGGGCTTTAACTAAACCAGATCACCAGAACCACCTGGAAAACTAAACGGCGGGAAGGGGCGTGGAGGCACTGACGCCGACCTCAAAAAAACTGTTTCACCCGTGCTTTTTGGAAGTCTACAGTGGCGACGTAGTGAAACAGATAATGTGTAGAATCAAACAATACTGACGCGTGAATTGCACTGCCGCCGTGGGCGCGTAGGCACACAACCGTGACGCACCAACGAAATGTGAATGGCGACATCGTCGATGCTTGCGACGACCGCCAACAACGGCAAGAAGAAAATAAAAAACCAATTACTCACAGGTATTGTATAAAACGCAATAATGCTGGCATTATCCCGAGCGAACTCTACATTGCGTTCCGGTGTCTCTGTTCGTTTCGATGTTCTTTAAAGGCCTTGCCACATTACTACTCATAGATGGGAGAGTGGAGATAAAAGTCGCATAATCTTAGTTTGTAGCCCACGACAGAACAATAATTGCCAATCACAATACCAGACTGATGCGCGAAATGCACAAATTTTGGGGCAGAGATCGAAGCAACAGGGAAAGCCACCGACAGATTGCGACTGTCCTTTGTCCGGCAGTAGACCGAAACGGACTGTGGCTGATGATTACGGTGGTAGCTGTATTTCGTCACATCTATCTTATCGTCAAAACTATTTCGTCAAAACTATCAAAAGCCCATTATGAAGAGAAATATGGTTAAACCGTGAAGCTTTCGCCCATGCAACCTGTCAGAGCCAAAGTACAAAATCCAAATTGCTTTGACCGGGGCTGAATGACGCATTCGAATAAATGTCGCCTTTATTACACGAGAGACCCAGGTTCAGTTCGGACCAAAGGATGCATTGTTTTCTTGAGGCGGCTGATGTGTCTTCGCTTAACATCATCATTTTCTGAAACTAATTTTGTAAAGCTGGGTTTCCTCCAGTGAGTCATGTAGCGACACCGAACGCCACCAGGGAACTATACAAAGCTTCGCTTTAAAAAATCATAATTTGAGGTGAGGCCATCCCTTACAAAAAATCCTATGGTGTTTTTAATGTGTTTCTGTAGAATTTTGTCCACACCTTCTATAGAGATTTTTTAGACTTTACGAAGAATTTTTTTGACGAACTTTTGACGTGTTTTAACAAGTATTTGGCCATGGAGACTCTTTAGAGAGGTTGACGAGTGAATTTCTGTAGAATGTATGATGCATGTTTAGTATTTTTAACTGGATTTATATGTACTTTTGATGCACTTCTATGGTTTTCGTGACGACACCTTATGTACTTCATGACGGATTCTTATGTTGTTTAATTCTGCGTACTTCCTGACGCGTTTTTGTCACTTTTGCAATGCATTTCTGTGAACTATGTGCACATATTAGGTTTTCATTCCAAATTGATACATAATTACACATCATTGTACATTTTTACTGCAAGTGTTGTTAGGCAAAATAGGTATATGTTTGGCAGTGTCGCAATGTGTTACCACAGCAATATTCATACGTAAATTTAGTCAGACAGGGACAGCCAGCTGAAAGGCCTGCCAGTCAAAGCTTCTGAAATATATAAGCAGCCACAAAACTCAGTTAAGGATGACAGATTTATTTTTTAGAATACTACGTGCTAGGCTGCACTGGAGCTTTGATCTCCCTCGACACAAGGGATGAGAGGGTGGCCTTGATTACTTGCCGAGGCACGCCGAACTTGGCACACGTGTAAGCTGGAAAGGAAAGAAAAAGCAAACTTGCATCAGGATAGAACACATCAAATGTAATATATTTTTTTTCAAATAAGCTACTCCAATCCTAAATTTAAAGTCATGATGAATTTCAGGAAATCAAGACAAGAGGTTGGGGATATCAATTAATGCAGCAGTGGTCAGGACAGCGATCAGCACCACTGTGCTGTTTACAAATCAGTCGTGCAAACAAGGCAAGAGGTCAGAGCATCTATCAAACTGTGCCGCGACTCCGCAGAGTGCACATACAACTGCGCTGCTTGGCACTCTGTAAACTGAAAACAGCTCACAGTGCTCGTCAGTCACGCTACATGTGCTTGGAATCTTGATGAAACATGTGCCTCCCATAACCGACCAGAGTCTAGCGCGTCCTTGACATGTCCCAAACCCTGCAGAAAACAGTGGTCACAACACAATGGCGATGCTGCCGCCAACCTTGAGGTTGAATTTACATGAGGATGCACACGGTAACGCAGTCCGATTTTTTTCTTGTTCTCCACTTTAGACGGACCAACAGAAAGAGGGACTTGGAACATTCACATTTGCGATTTTTTGCTCTTAGTCTTCAGGCAGATATAACATCCAAATAATCAAATCAGCAGGCTGTGCCGATTTTTGATGCATCCTTACAAACCTGCATGTATAATGTGTATACTCACTTGTTCGCTAAAAAAAGCATTTATTAGAAGATTGAGTGCCACTATCACAGAATATAAAGTTAGTAATGCTCATGTAACAACTATGTTCCTGAACATATCTAAATATGTTCAGCAAATCACAGCAAGGAATTAAACACGAGGAATTTACCTGAGCACAGCACAGGAAGGAATTAACCACGAAGTAGAGTAAGACTAAAGGCTATGCTTCGCCTCTTTTGGCTCTTATCCCTTAAATGAGTACTTGCACGAAATTTCAAAGCTGAGATGACTCTGTAAAAGGCTTCCTTTGTAATTGGAGATATCTCCCAGAACGTTTCAACAGTAACCGTCCAATGTAGCATATTTCGAATCAATTTTCCTTCTTGTGTGCACATGAAAGGTCAGAACCAAAAGCCTTTCGCAAATGGCATCAGCATGATGCCACCTGATTCTTGCCCCAAACTGCTGGCGTGAGGGCTACCGTGAAATGACCAACGCGCTGGCTGCCGTTGGCACGCGCTGTACCGCCTTGTGTATCACATCACGGTTGTGGGAGTGACGTCATGCTGCCCAGCGCGCGGAGATAGTGGACACCACGGCCAGTCTGGGAGTGCGCGCCCACCCCGGCTGTGGTGTGACAAGGACGGTAATGGCACGAGTGCCATTCTGTCATCGCGGCCACCTCGGTGTTCGTATTATCGAAACCAAAGCTGACACGAGTAAACGAGGCCACTCCGGCCTAGCAGGGATTGAGGCGGCCCACGCCGCAACCCGCGCACTTCCCTCGCCTAGCCTCGACCAAATAACTCCCCCACCCCCCCAACCCAGCAGCCCTGACACCTCTCGACCCCAGGTACAACTCCATCCTCTCCCACCACACTAACTCCTGACGGCGATACCGGCACTCCCCCCCCCCTTCCCTCACCGCCCAACAGGCCTACATCCTCCGCTGACTACAGACCGAAACCTACTTGAACCACATCATTCTATCCCAAATTTCCCCTTGTCTCTTTCCACTTGACTACCCACATTGTCACATACCTTTCAACACCTACCGCCTCGTCTTCTCCTGCCCCCAACACCTACATCCCCACCCCTCCACTTCTTCCCCTGAGTAGTGCGAGTCCCAGCTTACCAGCTCCGCACCGGAGTGCCAGGTCGCCCTGGTGTGGTGCGCACTGGAGGCAGCCTGGACAAGAGGCCTCCTGGACTTAGGAGGCTAACCACACCCTTATATCCCTTCGCTTTGGCTCATTAAACGTTTTGCCACCACCACCACCACATGCTGCTATCCAATTCCATAATGCGTCGTTCTATGATTAGTGGGCTGGTAGCTGCAGTAAAAAACAAACACGAAAATTCTGTGTCAGTACTCCTTAAAGAGGAGACAAATATGCAAATACTGTGCACGTTATGCATGCTTTCACAGTTAGTCTGTAAGCTATAAACCACTAATAATTGCTCACGAAGTCTAAAGGCTGCATGTAACACAACCTTCAGATGTTTTCTTTTGAGTTTGCATTCCCTATAGCATGGAGGAAAGAATACTCAGGAGAGGCCCCTAGCATCCCAATGCATTGCAAAAAGTGTGGAGGAAGTGACGTCATTTTTCTTGAGCCCATAGACAATGTTGCTTACTTGTTTGCAACTGCGGTGGCCAAACCTGGGCTAATATAACGGAGAAATTTTTAAAGGGACAGACAACCGATTTTTGTCGAGTATATATTCTCTATCCCAAATGAAAGGGCATCACTTAAAGCACCTTGACGAGAAGCGGTTTAGCTGATAACGCCCTGGAACTTTTTAAATCGAAATTTTTAGATCTGCAAGCCGTATGTGTCCCTCTCAAAAATGATGCTGGCAACCATGACATAGAGTAGCTCGGCAACATACTTTTGTCTGTATGCGAAAGGAAAAACAACCTTTAAAAACTTGTCCCCAGCAAAAAAAGTTTGAATCGCAAGCTTTCCTGTTCCGTATGTGTTTTTTCAATGCAACGGTCTATTGTTCACGAATGCGCCATCTGTTGGGATAGACGATAGGTAGAATCTGGCTTCAGGTTGCGGAGGTGGGAAGTTCGATTCTCAGCGGGCGCACCGTTTTTTTTAAGCTGCCGTTGGCGTATTTGGAAACTGAAATGAAATATTTTGGCAGAACAAACACCTCTGACTCAGGGAGAATCGTCAAAGCTCCTTCACTGGGTCTGTTTACTGAATGCTGCTGTTGATCGTGGTCATGGTGACTCAGTTAGCCACACTGAGAGCAACCCAGCGGCGGCGGGCGGCGTGTCTTTAGAATTTTCAAAATAATGTTTAGAAATAGATATACAATTTAACCTTGCACAAATACTTGTGTTGAAAGGTTTTCAATACGTAAATAAACGTTTCAGCAGTTACAGTAGCTGCTAGGTTTGCAGGTCAAGTGACAGGGACACATATTGTAGTGCAAAGTTTCGACACTACAAACCGCCACCCTTCCGGTTTCAGGAAGTTTGCTGCCAAATTAAAATTATTTCCGCCGGTTTGTTTAGAAATTGCTTGTGATTACCGGGCTATATAAAACGGTGGCTTTCATATGAGCTAGAGAACATAAACGCGACGAAAATCGGTTGTCTGTCCCTTTAAGGCACTTGGAATGTGGCTGCCTCGCTGCACTTGCAAACCAGCGCAATCGCTACGACAAACGTTTTTAGATTAGGCCAGTTTGAAAACTCTGCCGTCGGAGGTGCCGCTAACTCGTACCCGGGCCGCAGCGGCGCTTACGTCACGTCGAGATCGGCGGAGCGAGCCGCTGCCGCCGCCGGCGACCTGCTGGGAAAATCCCCTTCGCTCAGAATTGGCGAGAGCCACAGTTCGTTCTTTGCTCGCTTTGTGTTTCTTCGTTGTGAAGTGAAGTGAAATTTATCGCTGCTGAGACGTGGCGCGCAAAGACCGCAGTGCTGTACGACCCCAAACAATGCTCCCGTCGTCTGCGTTCGCCATCGCGCGAGCCTGTTACTATGACGACGACAAACACTACTTTGCGAGGCTTAAGAGCTGAAAAATCGTCGTTCTATCTCAAAAACGAAGGCCGTTTTTCGATTGAAACTTTGGGTGAGGGTTAGAATGGGCAAATTGAACGCGAATTCAACAGCTTAGAACATGACATCTCACCGACGAATTAGCGACGAAGCTGTTTTCGCTTCGAAGCGGGAGGGCAGGGCGACGCCATGTTAGTCAATCAAACCGGAGACAGCAAAGGATGATGGGATAGAGTGCTGGGCTCCGTGGGCTCAAGTCATGGTGGGACTCGGCTTCACAAGCGTGACGTCAGGGACTCTCCTAACCTTTTCTTTCCTCCATGCCCTATAGGGACCGGGCAGCTGGACGGGTGGCGCCACCACTGTGCTCTCCCCTCGTTAGTGGAATGAGCCAGAGCATTGGTCTACGCAGCCTTGCATTGTTTATGCCGTGTTTCTGCTTCAGTGCTTTGAATGTTTAGCGGGTGTGGTGAGAGGATATGTGCAGTGAAAGGAAGTCTAGAGAGATGTGTTGGGTTCTTTGATGCACTAACTTCTAGGTAAACTTGTTGGACGCTTCGAAGGTTGCGCATGGGCTACATCGCCACATTGCTTTGGCCTGCTGATAATGCAGTTTAAAATGCTGCTTTTCAGCTATAATGCAAGCAGAATAACACCAAAACATTCCTTCACTGCAACATGGAAATTGTGTAACAGCAAAAAATCGCTGTGAAGACCCGATACTTCAGTGAATACCCTGCGATGCAACAGCGAGGACAGCAGATAAGTGGGTGAAATCATAGTTAGATATTATTCCCAAGGCTTGGGAGGAGACAATGGCACACAATTTCTCGGAAAAGACTATCCGATCTTCATAGAGATAAGTGAAAATACGACGATTGCATTCACTGTGTGAACTGCACCAACATGACTGCAAAATGAAATTTTCAAGACTGCTTACAGATCACAGCATTCAGCCGCACAGGGTCAAGACCCTCCTTTTCCGTGCCCTTGTTGGCGTTGCTGACTTTCCCGGAGAGGGACTTGCCCTGCAGCTCCTAGACCGAAAAGATAGAACGGAGGCATACTTCGTTGGCTACCCCTTGCAATAAGTCTCAAGGCGCTCCGGGAGCACGGCCTCCACAGTCACCCGTCCCCCAATGTCCACCTGCATATTAAAGCGTAAAAAGAAGGAAACTTCAGATGCCAGCATTTAAACATGTCTGCAAAGAACGTACAACTAAAACTATCACAAAGTAATGTTTTCTCATATTAATCCCTCCAGCAAACATTAAAGCTCAACACACAGCTATGATACAGTAAAAACAAAGCAAATTAAATGACGATGAAACTTTTTTTAAACTCCGAAGTTCTTTATCATCAGGGAAAATACAAGAGGACCCGCCAACACCCCATTCGACATTTGGAACAAAAGATACCCCTTTTGAACGTGAAAGCGTTAAATCACTGTTTTAAATATGCACAGAGTGAGGATGAGAAAATAAGTGGTATAAAAAAAATCGCGCCAATCCACCCCGTGAATGTGGTTGGAAAGCAAAGCTGTAAACGGCACCCATAACGATTACTCGTGCGACGTCACTTAAATTCACTCACATACCTCTACAAATAGCAAAACCAGAGAGAAGTGAAATGCACTTAACCACACCATTTATTACTTCAAAGAGATATTCTTGTTAAGGTTAAATCAATGCATGAAGTATTAACGGTGTTTGGTTGGGTTGTATTGGTGTAGCACAAGAGTGGAAACGTTTTTTGTAAAATTAAGGCAAGCTCCAACCGGGTGTTAGACGATCTGTCTTCTCCGTCTTTGCGCCACGGACGAAGGCGACGAGATTTGCGGCAGAGAAGGAGGAGGAGGAAGAAATACTTCTGTTCAGATTTCTGAACGGCCCAGAGTGCAGCCCTGGGAGTGATTCCTTCCTCTGTGGGGCCCATATGCCGTCCGCGTGGCCTGTGTTCTGTCCACCCGCTGAAGCTGTGTAGGTAGAGAGGGCATGGAAAGCAGCATCTCCCATTCTTCTTGTTGCGTAGTTAACGGAAAGAGAGGAGGGTGCTCAGGGATAAAGTCGCACAGCCCGATTACGGGGCGGAGTGTTCCTACTTCTGAGCAAAATTTACATTCAGCGTCGTAGCGATTCGGATACATTAGGTGAAGACGCGTAGGATGTGGGAAGGATTCCGGATTGTATGAGCCGTAGGGTAGTTTGCTGTTCTCTGGAAAGGTCAGGGTAAGTAAGGCGATGGCACGGTCTGTCTCAGAAGGCAATAATGCTGGGTTATCTCCCTGAACGTGACAAGCGGGTGACTGTCCTCGTGTAGCTCCATAGCACGGGAGGTAAAAGCGCAGGCTTGTTGGGTGGGCGTATTTGTTTCCCTCCATTGAAGCGTGAGGGGATGTTCAGATGAGCTGAATGGAACGTTTGGGGAGTGTTTTTTTAGCACGCGCAGTGCAGGTCAGGACACCCAACCCTACTGGTAATTCCAGTAGGCTTGCTGGGAATCGATGACTACCCTCCGAACCCCTGGTTGAGCGAGAGCCATGGTGATGGCTGCCTCTTCTGCTGCCGTCATTTCTTGGGTCCTAAGCGAGGTACACGCAAGGAGGTTTGTTCTGGAGGTAGCCACGATGATGGCGTATTGCTGCCCTCGATATTTGGAGGCGTCTGTGCAGATAACTGCATGATCCCCACCGAGGGTGGTGTTTAGCGCTTGAGCACGTGCTTTTCGGTGACCCTCGTCATGTGAGGGGTTCATATTTCTAAGCAAAAGGAGCATCTTTAGTTTTAGTCGCCAAGCGTCTGGGAGTAGGTCAAGCGGAGTGACATTCTGGGCTGCCCAGACAATCTGGTGAAGCATGCGGTTACCCATTGGAGTTCTGCTTCCGACCTTCTGGTTAGAAAGATGACCTATCATCTCTTCCACCGTGTTGTGGAGCCCCGTGCTAAGCAGCCTCTGTGTGGACGCACTCATGAGAAGACCAATCGCCTGCTCCACCGCCTTTCTAATCATTATATAAAGCATCTCAATGTCTTCCTTGTCGAGAAGAAGACAGGGAGTTGACGTAAGTAACTCTCGAGAGGACAAAAGCTTCAATTATTCGAAGTGTAACGGATTCCTTTAGGCCTGGCTTCTTGGTGGCAACTCGCGTGATCATGTGTATGATTTGAGTAATGCTGTTTTTGAGGCGCTGTAAGGAGACCTTACTCTTATACTCTTGATGTTAGCCTCGAGATGTAGGCCCAGGATCTTGATGCTGGGGCTTGGAGTGATGGCCTGGCCACCTCTATTGAAAATGTGGATTTGATAGAATCCATCAAACATCAACATGGTGGATTATGGTAATGGCATTAATGATGGCATGACGGCAGATGTCTGCATGCTGGCAGGGGGATGGATGACGGCATGCTGGTAGACGTCGGTACGGCGGTAGCTGACGGCATGCGTTGGTAGCTGACGGCAATGGTAGCGTCGATGCTGGCAGGTTGAGTGACGGTATGACGGCAGATATTGGAAATTGCACAAAAATGATGACGACATGAAAAGGAAAGGTGCTATGCAATGCTAATTAAAAACTGGTTTCATTTCTTGCAAATAAATTTATAAAATAAGATTTGCAGCAAATAAGTAAGCTTGCATATGTGTTTTTCTCTGTCCATTTATGTCGTGATCATTTTTCTGCTATCCTGCTACAACGCTCGGAAAACTTATCAACCATTTTATGAGAGCTTAGAGGTGTGCGCTGGGGTGCTTGAAAATATTACACAAAACAAACTTCGTTTTAACGTTGAATATATTATCATTAAATTTCAAATATGGTCACTATCTTCGAACAGGTGGGCAGCTGAAAAGAAAAAAAACTGAGTTACACACTAAAGCGATCAACTCAAAACAAATGTATATTCACATTTCACATACCTCCTCAAACATTCTGAGATGGTCACTCCGATGTGGTCCCTTGCTTCTGCCATTCCTCTTTGCCATAAAAATCGAAAGCCTGCAGAAAAAGAACATTTTCACCAAATTAGGTGGAAACCACCCTGCTAGGACCCCTTCAGGTCATGGAAGGGTGCTCTTGACCGGCACTGCTCTAAAAGGCACCGCATGGTGGCAATGCCTTTCCCGGGAAAGGATTTTAGTAAGATGCAAGCGTGCATGCATGCATGCATGCAAGCGAGAATTTCAAGAGAACATGCATTAGCAGCAGGTGGGAAAGAAGCAAAACACCATCGTCTAGAATAATTCTACGCTCAAAGTGCAGCCAGCGAATACCAGGCGCAAGAAAATCTAGCTTCAGGCGAGTGTGTTGAAGGTCAGGAACACGTTAAATTGAAAGGTGAAGAATGCCAGATGACATTTAACCTGGTTGGATGCATTGAAGCGATGAAAAGAAACGCACATAGTCTTGAGATGAAAGTGCAGACTAAACGAACGCTTGCAAAAACTTCAGCAAACTTGTGATAAATTTAGAGAAAGTTCAATACTATGAGGACAACCGAGCTGTGCAAGCACTAAAGACCCTTTCGGAAGCTGCACAAGAAGGAGAACGGGTGTGCCAAATTTGCCATGGAACAGATTATCAATAGTGATAAGGCGCGTTGACTAGGCAGGAACCCGCGTTGCGGCAAAGTGTTGTGGAAGGCGACTTCTTGTAAAGGATACGGGCATGTGAGGGGCAAAAAACTGCTGAAGCTGCCGTGTCAAAGCACACTAAAAATCTTGTCGGACCTTCTGCAAGAGACTCGAGTAACAAACCTAATAAAGCAACGGCTTCAAGTGGAGGGACAAAGCTTGCGGTCACTAAAAGAACCATACTGCAGCGTGATTACTCACGAAATGTCAATACAGGAAAAAGTAATTTATGGCTGCCAAGTCGACAAATTTTCGGCCTTGATATAAGCTGTGCACCTTGAACCGGCAGTGCCACTTGAAATAGCCTGCAGGCTCCTTTGGTTTGTCCTGCGAGGGCTTTCCACGGCTGACGTTATCCCCTTAGGGTATTTTTTTACCGGGAACATAAAGCATGACCGGCTCCGTAACCTGAATTTTAGTGTGCTCAACTCTGTGTAAGAGGTGGGGTTCTTCATTATCCGTATAGTCACAGACAGCCACCAGACAAACAGCGCCATGTTTCTAGGCATGTCGGTTGACAACACACTACAGCATGTTTTGCTACATCCATCGCGGCAAAATGACCCATCATTCCTGTTATTTGACCAAACCACCTCATTAAGAACCTTAGAACAAATTTTCTAGAGAGAGAGAGAGGGAAGTTTGATGGAATGCAGAAAGTTAGGGAATGTTTTGTTCTCAAGGCCCTCTTTAAGATCCAACACAAGTTGTCAATTGTGAACCCAGTTTGGCTTCTAAGCTGATCGCACATTGAGCCGAACCAGGAAAAAATTAAGCTGTCCCACGCCACCTTGATATTTTCGCCTGTCGTCATCAGCAGCCCGAAGTTCCTTCAGGAAAATCCCAAAGGTCACGAACACGCTACAGAATCGAAAATTCCAGTAAAACAAGCTGAATAGTGCAATCACAAATTAAGGACCATGCATCTACTCCACGTAAATATGTGACTGCAGCCTGTTCAGCAAGGTGTCTCAAGTGAAGCATGACAAAGCGCAATAACACTACAGCCGAACCAAGAACTGCTTGCGCGGATGGTTGATTGTGTGGCCGCTTTCCGAATTGACGCCACCGCATCACCGATAGCGTGCACCACAGGCGACGCGGTGGAGGGAAAGAGCTATCGTTCTCACAGGCGGAAAGTTCGGCGGTCTGCACCAAAAGGGGGATATCAAGCTGCTGTGTCACTTCCAAATGTTGCATCATGTGTATCCTATTTCTCTTTTTTACTAAGAACTCCCACCTTCGTGCTTGTGTTTCAGCAGTCCAATGTACAATGGCAGCAAAGGTTCATGTTAAACAATACATAAAGACGTTAAATACAATACATCCAAATTCACCGATTCCAAACTCGGAGAGCAATGAATTGCTGAAATGAAGAAGCCGACATGCATATATATACAGTGCTATTGGAAGACCAAAGCACTGCACTCTCGGTCAAATTAGGCAAGTTCTGGTAAACGAATTTCACAGTGCACGTCATGGCATTGCACTACAATTGTATAGAACTAGGTGCTCAGCTATTGTAACCAACCTGAAAAACAACCAGTGACATCTGATGAGAGGTCCATCCAGATCACCAAGTAGGGCATGCCAGCTGATCTCCACTGCAAGGTGTAACAGTCAGTAGCCTGCAAGATAGAAGTGAGTGGCAAACAACAAGCAAGTTGCATTAGCCTTAATCTTTCAAAGTTCTAAATGCGATATTAAGGTGTCGAGCAAGGTGTTCTTCACACTCCAAGCGAGAATATGAGAACGTTAAAATACCACATTAACTGGATGTAAGGATGGCCGAAGTGACTATCGCAGCATAGTGACAATGTCAAAGATAAAGTTTCTAACTCAATTCTCTCTTTGGGAGTAGATGCCGTTCATTATGACCAGTTCATGTATGCGTAAAAAGGTGCCGAGATGAGCTCTCTCATTGCTACTACGGCAAATTGCCCCCGCGATTCTGTGACAAAGCGCAGACCTAAATGATGATAACGTTGCCTTAACAATTAGGGAGTGCTTACCATTCCGTGCAGACGGAATGCTAAAAACTGCTAAAGTTCCGTCCAGACTGAACTCCAAATGAAAACCAGCCGATTAGCCGCCATTTCTCATTCTGGGATTTTGTGTAGTGGTTCCGCGGCTGACTACGGACGTTGTAGTCCCTGGTTCGATTCTCGCACCGTTTTTTGCTGGTGTGTGTGCGGCCGTGGTTAGCGTTTTGTAATAGCAAAACTTCACGCCCGCTTTACAATTCACGCGATGACAACAGTCGGTCTTGGTTTTTACTCAAGCGGCCGAGCCGCTCCCGCTCGCTGGAGCCAAGGCCGACGTAGCCATCGCCAGTTACGCCCGATCTCCTCTAATTATTACCAGTCATTAATAATTAACAGTGACTCTGGCTAGTCAGTGAGCGGAAGCGGTTTGGCCGGCTAGGTAAAAATCAAGACCGACTGCTCTCACTGAAACATTGTGAAGCGGGTGTCGGTTGGCGGCTTGGAGATCCGTCCAGTTTGAGCTAGAGTTAGTCCGATCATCTGTAATTATTAATAATGATTAATAATTATCAGTGATTCTGGCTAGTAAGTGAGCAGTAGCGGTTTGGCCGGATGGGTAAAAATCAAGAGAGACTGCTCTCAACGTGAGTTGTGTTTCCTCTGGACGGAACTTTAGTGACAGTTACCGTTCCGTATGGACGGAACGCTAGACACAGCCTAACAATGCTGCCAAAGGAGGCTGTAAAGGCTGTGATGAACTGCTGAACAAAAATAGAAGTGAAGCAATTTTTTTTGTTTCTGAAGTCTCTTCTAGGTGATTGCAGCTTAAATCAGGTTCAATTCTCCTTCCCACGCAGTGCTTGAAGCCCACATGATGTGTCGGTGCATGTTTTCAACTGGTACCGTCAATATCATGGCAACAATTTTTTTTCCTTCAAAACATGAATCTAATAAGTCCTTAATAATGGCCGCGATGTCTTAGGGAAGCATAGGGAACTAGATTTAAGGTTGTGCTCACATTTGACATCAAACCCATTGAAACGATTTTCAAAAATTTGAAACATGACAATAATGCATTACTGCCAATAATGACAATAGCCAGTGCTTAAAAAATATATTGCGATGAGAAAGAGGTTATTCTCTTCTGAAAAATTAAAAAAAAACTTTCAGTGTGATAAAACTATCTAGAAAAGGCTGTTCTCCCATCTATTATCTAGCGGTATATTTTCTAGAACTATAATTATTTACATCAAGTCATGTGTGTTTAACAAAGAGTGTATTCTTTGCTGTGCTATTAAAAAGAGACCTTCGGCCTTAACCAGTCCAGAGGAGACCCCTTTTTTTTTTTGAAGCATTTGCTCTTGTGCGGGGTGCACTCATCCACAGAATGAGAGCCCAATACAAAATTTAACTGAGCAACACGCGTGGCCGCGAATTATTCGGAGACGGTAGTGAATGTTGCAGTGCTTAAACGCTCCCCATGCGCGGCCAGCATTGCTTATACCTCTGCACCAGACGCAAGATACGCATGTAGTTTCGACGTGGTAGCAAATTCGGGTTGAATGAACGTTTTTGGTGCTACTGATACACATGCACAAACATATATGCGATTATCGAATGATTGGAACACTCAAACATTCACTGCACATGCGGGGCTTGCGAGTGTGACGCCAATTTCAGCCATCGTACCCTCAATCTGAACGCAGAGAGCCTTGTTTGTACTAGTGCACGTTACTGAGGGACCGCTTTGAAACATGACAATCTCTGCAGTGTAGTGTAGACTGCTATGTGCCTCGGCTAAAAGTTACCTAAAGCATACCACTCCAGTCCAGGTACGAAAAAGGATGCTAAGAAGTACAATATTGCAATTCCTTAAGAAGAACTACCCACAAAAAAAACAAAAAAACTTGCGAACTCAACCTGGAGCGGCACAAACATAGGGCTCTTCGATTTACAGACACGAATTCACCGCGGATATTCCGCGGGAGTCCGAGGATTCCCCGAAGCCATAAGGATACACAAGAAAATCGAATGCCTGACTGCTTTCAGGGAATCGGCGGTGACTCCGGGACTGTAAATCGAACAGCCCTACTGTTGCTACTCCCGCACGCAATATCCGCGGTCGAAAGGCAGATCTTCGTAACCCTCAAAATCAGTCGCTGTCAAAAAATATTAGGGCTAACCGACTAGCAGATGTCTAACACAGAACGGAAGAGCCCTGCCCTGTTAAATACACAAGTAAAGTGCGAAAAGTTGACTAGTCACTTACCTTAAATCACAGGCGACATATCTTCGTCGAAACAATAATCCAATGTCTTCAAAACAACCACAACAATGCCACTCGACAAGCGCGTACAGCTCCACCGACTCGGCGGCCAGGAAGAAGGGAATGCGACGGCGTGATGGCGTGGCGATGTTGCTGAATGGAGCAGTGGAGTACTGAGGACAGGGTTTCGGTTTCGGCTGTGCCTTTGTTTTTTAAGTGCGAATGCACTTTATAAGCGACCCTGAATTCCGTTGACCGCCGTCCGTCCACATAGCAACAGCTGCGGGTGCGCGCGCTCCTCGTCTTCCTTGGCAACGGGGGGAGATGGCACATACCCACGTGGGGGATTGGCCAGGAATCTCCTCGTCTTCCTTGGCAACGGGGGGAGATGGGCGCGCGCTGCCTGGCCGCTGACATGGCACATACCCACGTGGGGGATTGGCCAGGAATCGGGCGTGAGAAGGGCTAATGCACCCGCTTAAAGGAGTACTGACACGAAATTTCAAAGCTGAGATCCGCTCTAGCAATCAAGTACAACGACAACACAAATAGGTGTCTGTGAATAAATGCATCTTTCTTTCTTTGTAGTTGTGTGTGTGTGTGATCTCTCTTTCGCGAACATTACCGAACCGCGCAAATTGAACTCCTGCATTCGCACTTTCACATTCTTCCCCTCGGGGAAATGCGGGGAAATTTTTCGTAACGCAGTTCATACAAGGCGCGAAGTGAACAAAATGCGTCGAAACAAATTCTGGCTTGAACATAGACACATAAAGCAATGTAAATAGAAAGGTCAGGTTGCCATACCCAGCAAAAAGCTGAGTTTGTTGGGCTATCCTGTGTATGAGCAATTGAGTTGTGGAATAAACCTCCGACATCACTAGGGGGGAAATCACTTTTGGTTAAAAACTACCAAGAACAGGCACACTTTCCGTTTAAAAAAAATGATATCGTGCTGTCAGCGAAAAAAAAACCCCAGACCAACGGAGGATCGAACCACCAACCTTTGCAACAAAAAGCGAGCGCGTTACCACTGCACCACCGCCACGAAGGGATGCTGCACCCGAACAAGCGGCATTTATTTGGTTTCTCAATGTGAATCGCCAATGAACGCACACATATTGTGAGTTATGTTTACTGCTTCCCGTATATAACTCATTCCGGCAGTCATACCGCTTCTTGGGCACGCACCGGTCTCCAAAACGAGGTTCACCTTGAGCCGTGTAGCCAGCTATCTCAACCTAAAAGAGATATCGCACATCCCCGTTCTCCCCTACTAAAGCCAACGTAGCTATGAGTGAAATGGCATAGAGTGAAATGGCATGCGCGCCCGGAATTAAAATTATTTTGTGTAATAATACCATGCTTGGATCTTTCTCAAGGCAGCTGATTACAACTAAGGAGGATCGGTGAAGCGCAAGACCCGTAGTCTGCCGCGTACAATTTAAGCCATGCCACGGACGGTTCTGTCCGCGGGCTCAGCACAGCGAAATGAACTCGTAGGGTTTGACCCTGTCGCAGCGAAAAAAAGCTGCCCATGTTTTCAACGTAAGGGTCGGCACTGCCATCCTTTCACCAAAAACGGCGAATAAAGGGCATACAGTTTCATACCAGCCCTCCAAGTTCTGGCTTAAAAACAAGAAGCGCTAATCAAAGTAGCTTTTCTCTAATATGCCAAGTTTTCAGCAGCACCTTATCAAAAAGGCAGTTATTATTTTTTCTTCTCAAAATTCCCAATGCCACCGCAATGTTTCTGTTATTATATCAGTCCTTCGCTATCTAATGAATTTTGGCTTGCTGCCAGCATTCGTTCGGAAAATGCCTTTCCATCATCAATAGAGCAGTCAAGCTTGCCGTCACGCCAACATCTGCCGTCATTGCGCAGCGTGCCTGCCAAGTTTTCGGCAACACCGTTTAAAAAAGGCAGCTTTTGTAATTTTCTTGCAACGGTCAATGCCACCGCTATGTTTCTGTTATTACAAGCGCTTCGCTCTCGTATAAATTTTGGCTTTCTGCCGTCATTCATTCAGAAAATGCCTTTCCATCATCATTTCAGCAGTCAAGCTTGCCGTCACGCCAACATCTGCCGCCATGGCGCCGCAAGCCTGCCAGCATGGAGGAAGGTGATGGAAGACGATGGAAGGTGCTGGCACGCATGCCACCATGCCTGCCAGCACCTTCCAGCGTCCCCTTCCAGCAGCTTCCATTACAGCTTCTTACGTACATCAAGCTTTCCAAGGCCACCATCAAACGCAATCAACCTTTCTAGCAATGAATCTTGATGGTTGGTTGATGGAATTTTCAACAGGGATCAAGGAGTATTTGAATGTATTCCTTGGGTTGGCGTGAGGGCGGACGACAAGGAGCTCTGAATGTTTACGTGAACACTGGAGGCCACAGGCTTTAGCACATTGGCGTACTAGACGTGAGATGCCATTCATTGGTGTGAGCTTACTTTAATTTTTGTAACTCTTAGCACATGAGCAAGGTGCGCACAGGGCCGCTAGATGGGCGTGAGTGGTCGCGTGACGCTTTCACGTGGCATTCAGCGAGAACGCAGGGGGTAAACCCGTTGATGTGCTTGGTGAGTACACCACCTGTCTTCGCAGTCATTGCGTGGGCTCGTAGCTAAATCGGTAAGACAACAGGCTCTCGCTTTGTTAGGCCATTAGTTCCAGGTTCGATTCCCGGTGGTGCAAGCAAATTCTTTTATTTGTTCGTTTGGAGTTTTCTGGTGACACCAACGGTCGCGAAAGAACCCTTGGGGGGTAGAGGTAAAAAGCTTTGCTTTTAAAAAAAGCCCAACCAGAGATCCAAACCTGTTCACTGCCATTGCACTACACCCAGTGCCTCAGACCGCTCGGCCGTACTACTGAAGTTGCTGTGAAGGATATGAGTTATGTGTGATATAGGGTTTAGGGTGCAGCACTTTGGTCTATGGGCTGAGCCGCGTTGTCGGCATAATCGCGCGAACGATGGCAAGACCGACGAGTGAAAGATAAAGCGAACGTTGAAAGAAAGCAAAGGAGGAGAGTGTCGTGAAATTGGGAGGGGAGGACGGTTCGCCGTGGCAGCGCGAGCCAGTGAAAGTGAGCAGTGAGGGAGGGGAGGAGGCAGTATGCTGTGCCCACACGGGGCACTCAACAGCGCAGCGCTTGGCGAAAACATGAGGGGGGCGTGTGCGTGACTGTGATGTGCGTTCGCTTAAGACGTAGTTTGCAGGCCCTTCCTGAGACGCACTTCGCACCGCCGCCGCAGAGGCTCCCCGTCGAGAGAACCCACGAGTGAGTGTTGCCTCAGCGCACTGCTGCTGCGCCCAAATATCGGATTAGGGAGTATCGCAATTGCCAGCCAATTTCTTTTTTTCTATTTCAGCATTCTGAGCATGTTGGATGAGTATTTCGTGAATAACTCTTGTGCAGTAAGCACTCCTTAAGTCCCCATTATATCACCTGCGACTGCGTTCCTTGAGCAGGAAAGCGTGGTCGTGCTGATGACCGCTGTGCTAGTTCACCCTGCTCAATGAGTGGCTTCCATACTTTGATTTTACGCTTTACAATAACGTTTTTGGTCGATTTGAATTCCCTAGTACCGATATTACCTTGCTGACTCTTCTCCCGCATTTAATTGGCCTTAGATTTTCTACTTGCACACAAGTCGCACAAGCATATGCAGCTAACGGCTCCAGTGAAGCAAAACCAGCAAAGCACTGCATGTGTGCTTGTGAGGACCTACTTTGATTTGTTCCACCTTACTAAGCTTGATACAGTTTGCAAACTAACAAACAAAAACGTTCTTCCCGGCACAAATCTTTCGTGGCTGTGTTTTAACCGGGTGTACGAATTGCCACAACCCACCACCGGCCCGCTTACTGACCCTGTCTGAGGGTTGGCAACCTGCGTACTCAAGCCAAGTCTGCTATAGTAAGCATCCTACAAAACGTCATAGGAAATTGGCAAGGAGGATGCAGAGAGGAGGACAGCCCCTTCAAATTGATTTTACTAGTAAATCAAGTCACGTAAATGCACTCATGAAACACGGTCTAGGGACAATAAACTTCAATTTGCGCTAGTAATCCCACATGTTTACAAACCACTTCAGCGTCCCCTTAAAAGTCGAAGATTGCCAGAGGCGGGAAGTGTGAGCAGGGTATTATGCACCAGAAAAGGGAAACAGCATGGGAGAAGGGCTCCTAGAAAGGGTGATGCAGTGCGTGCCAGGAAGTCGTGATGTCCAGCAAATAGGAACAAGCTTCGGAAAGTGCTGTTTAGGGGCCTGGGCCCCTAAACAGGCACGAAGTTCACAAATTCAACACAAAGTTCATCAGAACGGCACAATGTTCAACACAGGCACAAAGTTCAACAGAATCCCTAACTCCTAAGCAACAGAATGCCTCAGCAACAGAAAGTAAAACTAGGCATTAAATTTCACATTATTGGAAAGTTCTAAGCATACCCAATATTTTTCTGTTTCAGAAATACTGTAGGCTCAATAATTCAATAGGGATAGGTGAATGTACTATCGGCTAATGCAAATTATATTTAAATTTTCATTTGGCTCACTGTTTGCAAGTGAATTAAAAGCTGACTCATTGAAGCCCATCAACACAAAAACAATGAATATGAAGGCTAAAGCTGCACTGTTTGAAGACTTCGAATATGCTTCCTTTGTCCTGTTGAAACAGCACTGTTTCCATTCCCTAGCATCATGTACTAAATTGCCTGCATTCTTTGCCTCGTTCAACTCACAAATAAAATGCTGATCTAACAGAAGGGAAACATGAAAAAGAAAGAGATGGCGGGTACGGAAGTTATGCGCGTACCATAAGGATGCCACTCAAGGCCACTACAAATATATGTTCCCTGACTGTCAGCCGAGAAAGGGACACTTGATCAGAATAAGCTGTTATCCTTCTGAGTGATCTTGCAGTGTTAACAGCACTATAGCATACAACACTGCCAAAATATACGAACATCTGTAAACCAGCAAGCCCCTTCACCTATAACGCAAATATGGCAGTGAACACTGGTGCAAACTGACCTCTCGATTAAAGCTGCACATCTCTGTATACCTGCTGAGCAGTTGCATACCTAAGCAACAAAATTCTCACCTGTGGTGCAGGCGTAGCAGTTGGTGGTGCATCGTTCTTGCTAAGCACTTTTTCCAAGCGCTTGGAGAGTTTTTTAAGATTTCGGGACATCTCCAATGCATCTAGGAAAGCACGAAAGAATTCTTAGCAAGCACTTTGCAACTTATAGCGTTTTCTTTTTTGAAGAGCACAAGGAGCCGCCTTCATTCTTCTTTTACAAAGTAATTGATTGACTGATTGATTGATTGATTGATTGATTGATTGATTGATTGTAGGGTTTAACGCGCCGACGCAACGCAGGCGATGAGGCGCACCATAGTGGAGGGCTACGGGTTAATTTTGACCACCTGGGGATCTTTAACGTGCGCCGAAATCTCGTACACACGGGCGTTTTTTGCTTTTCGCCTCCATCAGAGAAGCGGCCGCCACGGCCGAGAATCGAACCCGCGACCTCGTGCTCAACAGCGCATCGCCTTAGCCACTGAGCCACCACGGCGGGTTTTTAACAAAGTAGTCAGTAAGCGCATTATATGAAATAGCTCAACACATGACCAACCGAAAGCTGACCTAGCTTTATACAGGGGTGAGACAGCTGAATCAGATTTGAAAGCAGTTTTTAAAGCAGCGAAATCTCGATTTTTGAGCAGAACCTTGATTTGGAGCAGGAGAACGACATTTATTATGTCACATGAGGAGCCTAAAAATCACATTTTTGCTAACTCAAAGGGGAAAAGTGTACTTTTTAGTCGGTTTTGAACGTACATAACACTGAAACTGCCTTTCAATAAAGTTTTTTCTCCCAGAGTATCACAAGGTACGAACTACACTACCTTTTTACAATCCATTTTTAAATTTTTAGGTCCTATGCATAGACAGCGCGGGGTGCCGTTGAAAACATCGAATTGATGAACTAAGCAATCGTAAGGCATTTTTATTATCCTGTGAATACCGAAATGGTTATTTTTGTAATCCCAGACTCGTCTTTACGCACAAGTGTAGAGCCACAGCAAAAGTTGTGCAAAGCGAGGTGACAGTATTCGTTGCACCCCACCAGCCCTCCTATTTCACTCCCCAAGGTGCACGTTCACTAAGATTGTAATTTCAGTAACGTTGGTATGTTTAGCCACCTCCCTTTTGGCATTGAATTTCACTTCAGATAAATGAACCATTATTGCTAGCGTGAATAGCCCGTCCCGCTATCGGACACTGCTTGAACGAACATTTTGCGGCGATGTAGCCTGCGCGGCCACATCTGCAGTCTCGATCATCCCATTCCCGCCGCTCGCAAGCTTGCTGCGAAAGGTCGCAATAACTCAGCGTTTTATAACACCGCAATTGGTCCGAAAGTTCCCTTCAAGCTCGCACCGGACTCGCACTCAAGGCAAAGTGGCGGGCGCCATGTTGTTTTTGATGAACTCCCTTCTTTCAAGTCGCGCAACTTCCCGCAACAGATCAAACGACTCAGCCACCCTCATAAATAAAACCAAGGTACAAATCGGCGAAAAGCACTCTGCCTGAACCACAAGCGACTGCTTCGCCCGGCGGCCATGTTTTTCACATCTTTACCACACCAAGACGCCCAATAATATCGTTCCGGAGATACGGCACCCCAAAAATTGAAGTTTTTTTTCATCAACTTGCACAAGTAGTTTGTCACCTCAGTACAGATAAGTAGTTTTTCTACAAAACTTCGCAATGGTTTTCGAAGGGAAACTTTAAAATGCACAGATATATAACATGTGCAACCTGACGTTATTTCTTTCGAAAAAACTATATCGGGGACAATTTAATGCAGGTTTTTATTGAAGGATCAATCAATTAAACCTCTACAAACAGCGTCACCTTGGGGGTGTTGGAAAACTATGCCATCAGTAAGCATTTTTCCCCACTGAAACTGACGGGAGGAGCTGTTTTGGAGCAGTTTGGCGTAATTTTTGCAATTTTCAAGCTTTCGGAGCAGCCTGGTGCAGGAAAACAAATTTGTATCAAATCTACGCAATGCGCGCAGCTGTCTCACCATGGTTTAAAGGGGCATGGAAGACCTTAAAAATCAGGCCCTTAAATATTCCTCAGGCCAGTAAGTTATTCAGACACACCCCAGCCAAAAAAAGAAAAACCAGGCAACAGTATACACATGCTGCTGGTCCCCATGAAGACCAGGTGGAATGGCACTCGATAGCAGTTTAACACCAGATGCCTTTGTAGATTTATGTGCTCACAGCAATGCCTTAATAGGTGATCACCACTGATTGACCGCACTCCCAAGTAGCCGATCGGCAGATAGCAGATGACTTACAACTGAAATGCCATTAAATTATTCCGTGACATTAATACTGCCATTGCAAAAGCCCTTAGCAAATCTATGCACAGCTAGTCAAAATTCAAATGAATCTGTTGATACTGAGCCCGTGTTACATTTACAAAAACATACACAAACTTTTTTTTAAACTGCGTGCGGGGGCCAAGAGCACGTATGCACTGAGGTTACACTTGGTCTGTGAGGTTCGCCATACAGGGAAAAGAATTAATTCAGACCCCCTGAGGATTGTTAACATGCAGTGAAATCTTCCAGACTGGTATTTATGTTTCGAGATTCTCTCTAAAAATGTCAATGTGCTCAGACATACAGAAGCCATGTTTTTGTGCTTAGCAGTCTTCTGAGCCACCAAACCACTATGTGCAGCAGCAATACATATTTGCCTATGCAACACTGCACATTACTATGGACGTTGTAGACAATGATGCAAGCAGCTGAAACAAACCTCCTTACTGGTGTTGTGCTGGGCCTCTTCTAGGTCCCTTTCTAACTCTGGATATTTTCTTCGAGCATGGCAAGTTTTTGTGCGGCTCCACAGCTGCAAACATGCCAGTTGGTTTTTGCTAGCAACGTAACTGCGACAAAAAAAGGTTGTCACTAAGGCCTGCAGATTTTTGCTAGATCACTTGATTCTGTTTTAACAACACTGTGCTCATTGCCTAGGGTTCAGTACAGTCGCGCCAAGCTTGTCTAGGGAAAGCAAGCACGTGGCTTCGGAGCATGGTGGTAACATCTGCAGATAGCAGCTGGGATGTAGATAGCTTGTCATGATGCGTGCGTGAATCTCAGACAGGCCTGCGCCGCTCATCTCAGCATGGGCCACTCGCACTTACAAATGCCACCCCCTGAAGGGGCGCTTCTGTTCTGTAGGCAGTGACACGTGTGTAAGTGCGTATTTTGAAGTGATTCATTATCCGCGCAGCCGTGACGTAATCGCACCAAAGGTTCAACGTACACTGGTGCAGTCAATTCTTGTTGCGTGCTTTTCATTTGGTAAATGTCAGACTTAGAAGAAACAATGCATCTGTCTGACTTGTCAATGCTCACGGCTCTAGCTCTGTAGAAGACAAAAACCCCTTGAGGGTGGTGGCATCAGCAAATTAGAGCAGCACATGCTATAAGACGACCGACCAGAGCCTGTCTGAGATCCACGCATGTGCAATGGCACGCTATCTCCAACCCAGCCGCTATCAGCAAATGTCGCCAGCACGCTCCGAAGCCGTGCACTTGTTTGCCTTGGCAAGCCTGGCGCACACTGTACAGTGCACGTCAGGCTTGTCTAGGGCAAGCGAGCGCGCGGCTTCGGAGCGTGCTGGCGACATTTGCTGATAGCGGCTGGGTTGGAAATAGCGTGTCATTGCACATGCATGGATCTCAGACAGGGTCGGGTCGGTCGTCTTATAGCATGGGCCTCCCAAACTTAGAGACGCCCCGCCCCACAAGGGGTGCTTTTATTCTGAAGAGCCAATCGTAGGCGGTGACACGGGGTAAGCGCGTAATTTGACGCCATGCATTATCAGTGCAGCCGTTAATTAATCACACAAAAGTTTTGACAGAAAGCGCTGCATTGCGTTCTTGTTGCGTGCTTTTCGTTTGATAAACATGAGATTCAGAAGATTAGCGGAGGTCGTTTTCTAGCATTGCGTAACCGCCTGAGGAGTTATTGCACTGCATTGAACGACGGGTGTATCTGGCCTGTCAACGCTCCCGGCTGCCACTGTGACAGACAATCACCCCTCGAGGGTGGTGGCGTCTGCAAATTCGAGCGGCACATGCGAAACGAAGACCGGCCTGACCCTGTCCGAGATCGGCGCACGCGCAATGGCAAGCTATCTGTAACCCAGCCGCTATCAGCAGATGTCGCCCGCACGCTCCCAAGCCGCGCACTCGCTTGCCCTAGACAACCCTGACGCGCACTGTACATCAGAGAAAAAAAAACAGTCGAATGGCAATGACTTCACAATCAGATGCAACAGGCTTCTGCATATTCTTCCAAGTCGCACAGAATAGTTATCTAGGCACAGGAGACCAGTTAAAATCTATAAGAATATTTTAGTGCACGTGCAATAAAATTTCAGGCACTGGTATTGGCAATTACAAGTGCAATGTTTACGGATACAAATGCCCGCATAGTGCGGTATTTTTTAGCCCTGTGCCTGCAAGTGTCAGTCGAGAAAACTTACGCCTGGACCGTGCGTTTCTTTCGCGGACAGTACTGTTTTGGTCGTGGAGCAGGAAAACCGGCATTTAGTGTACAGGTTACTAATTTTAGTACCAACCGATATAAAATATTGTGACTAATGTCATAACGGGTAGGAATCTTCAGACTTCCTGGTACGAGTGGAAGTTTAATCAGCCCGTGTAGGCCATTTTTCAGCCCGACGCTTTATTGTTAGAATGTCATGATCTATACCTTGCGCTTTCCTGCACCCCCCCCCCCCCTGCACCACAATAATGCGGGAGGATTCTCTGGTTGGAGTGACTTCACTCAGCAACTGCGTCAGATTTTCGGCACGTCCTCTGCTAGCACGGCTGGAGCCAAAAAGAAACTGGACGCCCGCATACAGCACCCGGAGGAAACCTACGCTTCGTACATAGAAGACGTCGTCGGACTGTGTCGTCGAGTTGACAAAGACATGCCAGAGGCGGATAAGGTACGACACATCATGAAAGGAATCTCCTCTTTCGCTTTCGATGCCCTGGCGATACAAAATCCCACCACCATTGCAGAAGTGCGAGCGATATGCCAGCGCCTTGACAATCTGCAAGCTATTCGCCTCCAGCAGGATTCCTGGCCTACAAGCTCCTCTGGGAATGTGGAGCTCCGTGCTTTAATACGCGCTATCATACGCGAGGAGCTGCAGCAGCGTGACGCTCCCTGCCCCCAGAATGCTCCTGTCTGCGCACATGGACTGCGGGACGTGATCAAGGAAGAGCTGGCGTGTATGACCAACATTCCCCAACCATGTCAGACTGCTCCACTGCACATTCCCACATACTCAGAAGCAGCGTCCCGACCACCCATTCCCGTGGAGCACATCGTGCACCCGACTGCGTCCGTCCACTTGACCGCCCTCTCTGCGCCATCGATGCCGGCACCCTACTCGTCAACGTGGCGAGCGATGCGTGCTCCAGGCGACCGGCCTGTGTGCTTCTACTGCGGAATCAGAGGACACATTTCCCGATTTTGCCGCAGACGCCAGCTAGATGAGCGACGAGGCTATGCCCCTTCGAACGAGACAACCGCTTCAGCTACGTCCCCCGTCAGCGTGGGTACTCGCCCCCTCCAGCCCGCTCGTCTCCCTCTCCTGACGCCATGGACTATCCCCGCGATTCTCGCCCCGTTCGACGTCGTTCCCCTTCACCATTCTGTCTGGCCTTGTCACCACTTCGACCTGTTACCAATGCCCCCAACCGACAACAGGAAAACTAGTTGCTGCAGTTTTTGGAGGGAAAACTGCATCACTTGGACCGACCACAATTCCTCCTGAACTACCGGCTAATATGGTGTCTGTTGTTGTCGAAGGTATTCAAGTGGAAGCATTAGTTGACACCAGGGCTACAATTTCCGTGATTTGTGCTAACCTGTGTTCACGTCTCAGAAAAGTCAAGACTCCTTATTCCGGTCATTGTTTACGTGGTGCGAATGACACTGACATCCAGCCCACTGCTTATTGTACCGTGCGTGTCTAGGATTGCCCAGGAATTTGCTTGATTGTCCAGGAATTTGCAGCTGTGCTATAATAGTAATCGCTGCCCATAGAGGCAGTGGCGTATGCGTGGAGAGAGCCGACTCGGCACTTTGGCTTGGTCCGCTCGAACCGGTCATGGGTGGTCTCCCCGCAGTCGATGCTGTACAATACAAATAACAGTAACTACCGCGTTATTGTATTTTAATGCTGCCACATCAGTTGTAGTTTAGGGGTAGCCACAATTTCTACAAAGAATCAGTGGTGCGGATCATATTAACAGACGGACGATGTTAGGATGAATGAAATTTTGGAGAATTAAGCTGCGTTACCAATACAAATTGGTAGAAAAGAGCCAGACAGTTGCATTCTGAGCTTCGTGGCAAACAAATATCACACAGAAGAAGTAAGCCGGTTTTTCATCGTAACACCCTGAAGAATGGGAGCACCGTCACGATATCCCGCAACGTTTTGTGATAAGGAATCTTGTGCTACCTCGGTTCTGTTTCTAACAAATACCGTGTTTTTTCGGGAGGTGGTGCGCTTTGTTGGCCGCGATTGAACCCCCCTTTCCCAGTTGAATTCATAATTATATATGTGCTGGCATCCCTGGAGCGCGTCGATAGGCGGCAGATGCTAGTTTTGCTGTCCATTGGGTCTGATGAAACATCCCTGTCCATATTATGGGGATGTGAGCAATCAAGATATAGCGCTATAATCTAAGTGTGTTCTTCACTCCACGTGTTTTCTAGACTTGGCTGAGTGGAGGACACCGTAACCCTACATGCGGAAATCGCTTTCAACGATCTCCTCGACCGAAGGGTTGAGAGGAGCAGGGATTCAGAATATCAAGAGTAGTTCGCAAGAGCGTGTTCTACTCTGTACTGATCCGCTATACTCTGTCCTGAGAATCCACTCTTGCTACCGCGAGCACCGGGATGCCAGGTTCACAAAGACGAGTTCTCCCGATATTTGGCTGCCTTGATACTGTAATGTCATTCGTCTTTTTCAATAAAGGGTCCGTTTTTTGCATTTGGAGGAATTGAACCATCATACGTATTGTTCAAGTAATATGGGTCCTAAACTTCGGGGCGGCTGTGTAGGCCCAAAAATAACTTGACTGCCTCATACGAAAACCAGCACCTGAAATTATTCTTCGCGCTGCTCTTTATCTGTGGGAAAGGCTGATCATTTCCTGGTTAGTCAGAAGCAAGTCACGAGGAATGCGATGAGAATGAGTTGGGATGCACGTTGGTACGTAGGCGCCCGTTCTTCCTTCCTGGAGCATGTACTGTGGTAACACCAGCTGTACTTGTTGTGTAATCCAGCTCTGGTTTTCATGGCTCTTCTATTCCTGCTTGCTAGACAACGCCCCCTGGCCTCTGAAGTTCCGGAAGTGTTGCAAAAAGGAGGACTCAAGACAACCGGTAAATATGAGAATCATGAAGAGGAAGAAAAAGACAACAATGATGACGATTACCTTAAAACCTGAAGGCACCGTTTTCTCGATTCCCATGTTTCTGTTAGTCACATTTTATGAAGACTTACTTATCGCCTTTCTTTTTGCATTTTGCAGTTCTAGAAACCAAGGTTTGCATTCTTTCGGCGTGTGAATACGTTTTTACACAGGCGGAACGTGGTTTCTGCTGTGGCACCTTTATTAACATACCTAGAAGGTGGTTTATTGAAGGTGAAGCGGTGCAGGCGTAGTCAGGAACAGCTATTTCGGCCATCGCAGCCCCCCTGTCTCGCTGCTGGCGATGATTCTTGAAGGCGGATCACGAAAATGATTGATGAAACCGCATACCGGGTAGTTGGCCAGTTGTCCCACTTATTTCTCATTACAATTACCTCCGGAGAGGAGAGGGCCCACCTGATAACTGTTTAATAGAGCCGAAGAAGCGGAAGATTCGTAGTAAGGCTCCGAACATTGCATAGTGTGTAGACCACGCCGTCAAAGTTCTGCAGAAAGGATAATAGGCTCTTCAATATATTTGACTTGGGCAGAGCGACGAAAACGCGGTAGGGGCTGTGATACCGCGACAGGAACATGCTGGAGAATCCCATCCTGTGAAGCGTTTCGAAGCGTGTCCTGCACATGCCCCCCTCCCACCTGTGGCACGTGTGATGTCACTTCGTGCGATATTGTATTAAAAAAGCACTAAAAGGAGCCCAATGTCCTCAAGGTATTGGCGCTGAAGGCCTGACTTGGAGCTCACGGCGAAGGATGAATAAAAGCGAATGCCGAACGGAGGAGATAATAGGACAGTGATAGTAAAGAGGGTGCGAGGAGGAAATCCGAAGAGGAGGGTAGCTAGTAAGGAAACAGCATTTCACGAGTGGAGATCGTTCCTTGGCGGCCCAGAGGAACGCGCTAGCACCGTAGTTCCTGCTCGTTCTATCCGGAGGCGATCGCTTGACCAAGGGTGTAACTGCGGTTACATGGGGTCGCGGGCTGCCGGGGGACAATGGGAAGATGTCCGCCGTACGCCCATGTGTACGAGATTTCGGCGCACGATAAAGATCCCCAGGTGGTCAAAATTAATCCGGCGCCCTCCACTACGGCGCGCCTCATCGCCTGCGTTGCGTCGGCGCGTTAAACCCCACAATCTATCAATCAATCAATCAAGATGTCCGCCGTTATGGTTCACACGAAGTTTGGTAGCGACCCAGAGCGCGGTGACGAATTGTGAGTGTAGCGCGAACACGGAAGTGACGTAGAATCAGCCGCCTGAAAAGAAGCGCTGTAGGAAGGGCTGAAAAAAAAATCGCCAAAAAATTATGGCCCTTAAGGAATGGTTGCTAGTTAGCCCATTAAGATTGTTGTTGTTTGTGTTGTGTTTATAGGCCTGATCTGACGAGTTAATAAATCGCACCAAAGCGCAATGTCAAAGAAATAACATATTGCACCAAGATGGCAAGCTGGGCGAGTTGGTATTGGTTCATGGTGATATAAAATAGCCAGCGCAAGGAAGACAAGGACGAGGCAGGTAACAGACACAGCGCGGCCACGCTGTGTCTTTTACCTTCCTCGTCCTCGTCTTCCTTGCGCTGGCTATTTTATATCACCATTAAATAACATATCTTCGCAGCTGCGCACGAAATTTGCATTACATAAATGCTTTACTTGCGCTAGATTTTGTTTCTCATTTTATTTTTAAAAATCATAAATTCTTTTACGACGTTGACAAAAGGTGCCTGCAGTACTTAGATTGTTAGCCACCGAGTATCCAACCCAAATATTTCTGCTCTACGTATATTATGTATTTTTCGTCTGGGTAAATTTATTTTTATGCATCCGTGTCACGTATAACGGAATTGGTCACATCAAAGTTGGCTGAGCAATTACGCCAACAGAAAGGATAAAATATCAATTAGGCCAGCTTCAGTCATGCACTCGCGCTCATTTGTGAATTTTGTAGCGTACTTTCTTCCCCGATGGCCTCCATTTGCACCCCAGCGTTTTCATGCCTCCTTTATATTGATGAAATTATTATTTCGTTCGTTTCGAACGCATTTTTCGAGTGCTTGAGCCACGGGACTCCATTAAAAAATCGCAGCTATCAGCCGGAGTTCATATCAGTAGCAGTAGCACATCGATGTTATAAAGACTCCAAAAAATATCGCGACTGATGCAAGACAAAAACCAGCAGATTGTCTGCTAGTTGAAAATCACGCTATGGTCCTGTCTGCTTGCGATAAGTTTAGGTTTTAAAGTGCTTCCACGCGGGAAGAAAAAACTGAATGCGTGCATTTTTAGTGTTGCAGGGAACTTGAAAAGGTGGCCAATGTATTCTTATGAGTTGCGCGTAATGATTTGAAACATGCATTTTTTCACACAACTTTTATTCTCGGTTTCAAAGACTACAGTAACCATTTCTTCGAATACACATTCTTTGTACAACTTGCGGGTGCCATTCACGCCGCTGGAACGGTTCTCCCGATGAACTTCCTGGCCAAGGTCAAAGAAGACCATGAAGCTGGGCGTTACCACCATCCGTGGCCACCGTACCCGCCACCGCCACCACCGCCTCCTCCGTGCCCACCGTGGTGACTGATGAGGATTATCTTCTTGCCGTGTCCACCGTATCCTCCTCCACCACCGCCTCCTCCGCCGAAGCCTCCACCTCCGTAGCCACCGTGGTGGTGGTAGTGGTGGCCAGCACTTACGAACGACACGGCCAACACGACAAGGAGCAGGGTGAAAATCTGTGGGAAGAGAAGGGTACAGATTAGGAACACCTGATCATTTTCCCAAAAGGAAACAAATTGATTTTTAGTAAATGAACGCGGAAGGCCTCTAGAGGTTGCCTATGTATTAGGCTCCGGGGCTGCGTTGTCCTCTACTGGTTTGGCACCATAGTAGGTAGATTTTACTTAGAGGTCTGCCAATGTAGAGCGAATACATGCCGCACAGTACAACAGCCGTGGTACGTTAAACGGCTAAGCGACAAAAAGGATCTGCAATTTTTATGCAGTATCCGGAGGAGGAGGAGGATAAACTTTATTGGGAGCATCGTAATGTGGTGTGGGGCCCTCAGTCCAGGACTCCATTGGAGACCCCTGCCGCTACGGCCCTTTCCACTAGCCTAAGCTGGGAATCGAGACCGGAGCTGGACAGCTCCTTCTCCTACTACTCACGGGAAGGGTGCGCGATTCTTGGAATTTTGGTGTTTGCCGAACACTCCCATACCATATGGTACAGGGTGCCCGGGGAAGCGCAAAATTTGCACAGAGGGAAGTACTGAGTGGGATGAAGCAAGTGAAGTTTTGACGGATGAGAAACGTATTTGTTTGGACAGTATCCGGAGACAAACGTATCAATGAATTGATTTAATCTACCAGAATTACTTGGTTCCCAGTTGCCGGTTAAGCATCTGCAAAACGAAATAGGGAAATGTGTTGGTGCGCGAGGCTGTGATTGCTTGCAAAACTAAAGAAACTGGTCGGGCACCAGGAAACGGAGGAACTAGCTTTGATGGCCGAGGCATGTATTCTTTCGTCCCGGATTTTTCGTGTTAAAGCAGCCTGGTTACCATCTTTCGGGCATCGGCTTTTCCTGGACTGTCTCGAAAGAAAAAAAATTTCAAGAGCTCTCTGTTTGCGACTTCCGGACAGGAGTGGAACCAGTGTGCCACACTTTGCTTTTCGGGGAACAGCGGTGTTACCATTGTCCACTGTACCTCATTAAAGCCGGACGGAGGTGATATAATTGCGATAAATTTGGCCCACTAAATTAACATTGAAGTGAGTCTGTCGAAATCTCTTTCAAGGCTACCTTGTGAAATTTAACTCATTCAATCATCAACATAACGGCTTAGCACAATTCCAATGTCTAACCTCTACTGTGATCGGTTGCAGCAAATAAAACACCATAAGTCATTAGCGACCTCCCAATCCATTATACCAGTGACGTAACGCTGGTTTACAATGTGCCGTATAGACTGTCTCGGCCTGAACTTCCCGCAAATATTATGGCTAATATTAAATGTTGTTTGTCCATGCTTTTTCACCAGAATAACCCTTAAAGGGACCCTGCAACACTTCTTTCAACTTTTTTTGGTATTTTAAATGCTTGCAGAACGTGGTCACCCAACACAACCAGTACTTAGATTAGGGGGTCGCAAAGCACCTCAGTCAAAAATTACTGCTCAATGCCTATGAAATAACTTGTAAACTTGCTCAAAAGATTGTTCTCTCTTTCCCGGTCTTGGCGTTCTTCGACGGCTCGACCTACGCCACTAAGGCCACGTAGCGGCTGTTGGCCGGTTTTCCTTCAGTTGCATCAATGAGCGCTTTTCGATGGCAACTTAAAAAAAAAGCCACAAAAAGAAAGCAGAAATGGAAGGGGTATGTGGTGCAACGAACCAATGCTGGCGATTACTATAGCTTTCGCAGTGGTTCCAGACGCGAAGGAAAGAGTGAAAGCGCTTATCGAAAGTGTTGCAGGGTCCCTTTAACTACATAGGATAATGCGCTGATCTTTGCTTCAGTTATATCATTAGAGCTTTTTCATAATAGTAACAGTGGTTGCAAATTACGGTGAGTTACCAGCTACTACCCGCGAGAAAGAAACCTGTCGTGGTTGGAAGGACAACTGAAAGCGCGCGTAAAAACTCATACCATTGCCTTCATCTTCTATGGCTTGTCAGGACACAACACTGCTTGAGAGTCTTTGATACGAAGACAGCTACCGTCTGAATGCTCACCAAAACGCAGCGTTAGTTCTTATATACCCGGACTCCAAAATCGCGAGCGTAACTAAACCAGAACACCAGTACACACTGACATATAAAACGGTGGGATATGCCGGGAGAGACTGAAGCAGATTACAAGAAACTCTTTCGCCCTTGCTTGCCGCAATCTTGCTGTGGCGACGAAGTGAAACTAATTATATGTAGAATGAAACAAAACTGTCGAGTGAATTGGACTGCTGCCGTTGAGGCGTAGGCACGGAAGCGTAACGTGCCAAGGCGTCTTCGATGGCAACGTCGTCGATGGCCGCGATGGACGGCAACAAAAAACAATTACGAACCAGCAATGCATGAAACTTAATACGGTTCAAATCTCCGGGAGAGCTCCCACATGACCCTCCGATGTTTCTGTTAACTTTTAATTGCTTCAGAGACTTTTCAACCCGACATATCACGGATGTGACATTGTACACATCAAAGCCGCATAACCATAGTTTGTAGGTTGCGACAAGAAAATATTATCAATCTAAACACCAGATTGGGGCATGAAATACGAAAAGTGTGTCATTGAACGGACTTGGGGAGTCCTCAACTGGAGTGGCTGGAAACGTCTGGGGCTAAGTTTAGTCAACATTGCTCAGATGTTGTAAGCTCCAACAAAAAGTCTGGGGAAAAGGCCACTGTGCTCGCTGCCAACTACAGATTCGTAGCATTTTTGTGTGTTAAAAACATCTTTTTGTATATTATACGCTCTGAGAGGAGTAGGAATAAAAAGACCCAAAATTTTCAACCCAAAATTATTACGCAGAAGACAAATAACAAATGTAATAGGCAGCGCAAAAAGATTACACGCAATATGCATGATCATTCTAGATGCGCGTGATTCAACAATTTGGGCAGGGGATAAGATAAAATCACACGGTCATTTTGACCGCTTCTGTGGAGTCAACCAAGGGAAATGTGCACGTGTATTCTGAATACGTTTTTTTTTGCCAAAATAAACTTCCTTGCTTGTTGCCAGTGTTGCATCGGTGAAACAGAAGGATTTTGTGCACCTGAATAAGCGGGGTTACAGGAACAGCAGCAAAGATAGGCTGAGCATGATTGAAAAAGCTCGTTCACAGCACTTTTGAGAGCCCGCTGCTCAATCAAATAGAATCTGTTTAGGTTAGAAAAGGTCCTCATGCCCTAGAATAAGGAATAATTATTCATAGAAGAAAAATTGGGTTACAGATAATCGTTTAACCAGCTCCAGGATGAAACATAGCGCAATACAGCATGTTGTTAGGCTAGTTGGTACTGAATTTCAAGAGTAGAAAAAACTGCGCGTCCAAGACAAGACCACTGCAAAGGGGACAGGACGGACTGCGCCCATCTGTCCCCTTTGCAGGGGTCTTGTCATTGATGCGCAGTTCTTTCTACTCTTGAACGAAACATCTCACCCTTGACAACGGACTTTTCATTTTCGACGATTTCTTTCCGACTTACTCCACGGGCTCACCCCATGACTGCTGGTCCTGACAAAAGGCCACCGAGGCTCTTTACTACACGTATTATTTAAATAGCCAAGGAAGCGACTTTGAGTGTAAGGTAAAGAGAGGAAGTTATCTCTACGACTAAAACGCAGTTGCGTGGATTTGTCTACATTTTGCTTAGAGCATTTACGGCAAACCAGGCATAAGAAGAATAAAATCACTTAGTAGCAAGAATGTCCTTCCGAAATCCAATTATCACCTCCTCACACAGTGTTCCTAGCTCAGCACTCATTACAAGACACAGTAAAGGCAGGAAAAACCAAAACACTTGGCAGCAGTGCCGGGAAGCCATGCACACAAACTATTCACAAGACGAGCAATATCAAGATTACCATCAGGCTAAAAAGCAAGATATATTGTGAGGCGCGTGATCCCGGTATTCTGTCACCGTTACCGTCACCGCCACCGCCGGTCGGGCGCCAGGCCGATCTCTCGTCAAAAAGGAACGGTGCGCAGAAGCGAGCGTGTCTGACTTCGGCAACGCGTCGGCCCAGCAGGCTCAGCGATACTTTCTGCTTGTCTGTGGTCAAGTGTTAACTTCCCCTAACCTATCTTGGGTAAACTAGAGTTGCTCATTCACTCATCTGAACTAGTCGAGGGGTGTTACAAAATGTGATCTGGTTTTAAGGAAGACGACGCAGAAGCAAATGACAAATACCCCCCTGGCAGCGGCCCCACTTCACTCAATCCGTCACCTCTCGACCCGTCGCACGCAGGAAGCCCAAGCTTCGACAGCAACGCTGCCGACGCCTTGCCTCAACAAAACGACCGTGTGAAATTGACGTCTACACCGACGCTAGCCACTTAAACCCACACGTCAGCACAGCATGGATCAGCCCGGACAATTTATCCATCATGGGAGCCCAATATCACCGTATTCCCAATATTACTTCAACGGACGCGAAGCTCATCGCTATCCACGATTCTCTCGATTACTTCGTGTACGATTACCGTCTCCCCATTCCCCCCAACCTTCGCATCCTAACAGACTCATATGAAGCTCTTCAAGAACTTTGTCATCCCATGTCCACCCACCCTTCTGTCCACCAAATTATTCATCAAATCACTGCGCTCCAAACATCAGGCTGCCAAGCCCGAATCGACTGGACACCCCGTCATGAACCAGACGCTCTCGGAACCAAGCAGCCTCACGTGGCTGCACAGGAGGCCCTTCTCACAATAGCCTCCGATGGATCCCCGCGCCTCCCTCCTCGATCCACCCCTGGCCCAACTGCCCTGACGATGACCCCACTCTCGCTCCCGCAATCAGGCTCCGTAGATTCAAGCCGCTGAAGCAACAACGCCTCAAGGCACTCACCCCTTCCCCACCCTGACCCGAGCACAAGAGATCTTGAACAAGTTCCTGACCAACTCCGGTACGGCACCAGAGACCATTCGACAATGATATTATCCCCAGCACGCCCACCGATGTCCCTACTGCCACCACTGCATCGCAGCCGACCTCCACCACCTCATCTGGCACTGCCCCACGTTTTCTCGATTTCGTACATTCACTCCCCTCACTACGACACCTCAACCTACATCGACCCAACATCGCTATCACACGACACACTCTTCGAAGTCGCCATTTATGCCACCAAAAACGGCCTAGTACGGGCAATTCAGCAGTGGTCTGGACGACTTCTTAAGAGAACCCTTGAAGCCGGCATCGTAAGAACAGTGCTCCGTCCTCCCTATCCCTTCTCCGCCCCACTTGGCCTTTGGCCTTCCTTTCTAATAAAGTTTACAACAACAACAACAGCTGCAACTGCAGCACGGGCCCCGAGACTAGTGCCGTCTTCTTCCTCAACCGAATCATCCGTTCCAATGTCGCTAATAAACTGGCGCTTCTTTAACCACGTATGCTTCCTGATCCTTATCATGGGGTATCGTGAGGCGTGATCCCGGTATGCTGTCACCGCCACCAAGAGTCTTGCAGTAGACCATAATTGGCTGTGGTTGATGATGATCAGGATACTTCTTTGGTAGTAAGCCATTCTCCGCCTCTCCATGTGGCAGAAATTTTGAGAGGCCGCGGATCAGGCCAGGTGGCAAGCACCGACCTCTCCATCCAATGTAGCCTGGTAGAGAAGGCAAGGGCAGCCGGCACGGTCCAGGGATTACCAGTCTACAGGAGGTCCCCCACCTCACGGGCGCCCCATCACCAGCGCCTGCAGCTCGTCTAAATAAAGCCTTTAACTCATTCACTCTCTCTCCACGAATAAACCAGGGGGAGGGGGATATCCTCTAAACGGCTACGCCTTAACCGTTCTGAGTATATCAAAAATTGTGCCAGTGAGTTCATCTTGCGGGGATGCTACCTCATTTTCTCGATGCATGTACGCAGTGACGCCAGCTCCTTGGGGTGAGGAGAGCATCCTCGTTGGGCAACCTCCTCTCCTTGCGTTGTGACTTGGAAGGAGCGAAAGTGGTCTGCCAAGGAGAGGCGACCGACAGACCCCCCCACCCGTAGGTATGTTCCGCCTTTTGACCACTCCGGGCCTTTGTTGCTTTTGCGGTGATTCCCATTCTTCGATGAACCTCGTCCAGGCCACATTGGACACATTGATCCGAACACCATACACCAAGGATCACATAGGGCATTAGAGAAGTAGGTATTTATTATACGAAACAGACGATTTCTGCAGCCAGAAGTGGTCTGGTGCGAGAAGTCTGATGAAGGTCGACCACTATTAAGACTCCAAACGGTCACTGAATAGTAGAAGATGTGCTTGAAGTCGAAACAACCCGTGTGATTCATTCCCTCATAACCTCTTTCCTCAGTCAAGGGCCTTTTGCCCTTCCTTCCCGAATAAAAGCTTTACTTATTCTTCCCCACACAAGGAGCGCCCGACCACCCGCAGGACCACGTGCCCATACTACGATATTTGCTGCCTTATTCTTTTTTCGCGCAGCCTCCGACGGGAATGGCCTTTCTGCTGAGCTTACCACCATTACGTGCCACTCGACATTTTCACAAAATGTCACGCGCTTCTTTTCACATTGAATACGCAAGCTTGTTATTTTTTGTACCCCTGATTCTCGCTTCCCTCTTTTCTTTCTTTCTGAAAGTTGTTACTTCTACTTGTATTTATACCCATCCTGCATATGTATTGCATTTGTTGTATTTCCTTCCCACCCCTTATGTAATAACCCCTGTAGGGGGTCTTTAAGGTAATAAAGTGATGATGTGATGTGAGCCCAGCCCGCGCGTCGTTGATTTCGGCATGCCATGATTGCCTTAGTTCCAGCTCGTGCAGGCGGGTCGTTGTCTTGGAGGTTCGGTAGTCTTGGGCTCCTGTGACTTGTGTCGAGCTGATCCCTGTCCGCGCTATGACTTCTGGCGCCGTTACAATCAGCTGAAGAGTGCCAACGCTTTCCAATTACGTTATGTGGCTTACCGCGTAGCTGCCGCCGTGAGCAGCTTCCTCCCCCTTTGTACCCCAGCGTCTACATTAACCGCTGCCCGATGCTTGGCTGAAATTTTGCTTACGTTTGCCGGCCTTAGGGTATGGGAATACAGTGAGAGCTGTTTTTCCGCCGTAATTGTCTACGTAATAACCCCCTGTGCTGCGAGAGTTATCGCTCCCCTTCGAGCGAACGGAGTATGCGAGGCGAGAGCCGACACTGCCCCGTGGCTTGGCTCCCTCGATACCGTTCTTAGCAGGCACTGGGCAGTTGATGCTGTATGACAGCAATTGTAAACACCGTGTTATTTAATAATACTGCAATAATTTTAATGTAGTTATAGCGACATCTAGTGTATAGGATGGAACTGTGGTGCAATATATAACATCTTGGGGTTATAATACCATCAATAATGTTTTTCGCAATTAAACGTAAGTTACCAATAAAAATTGCTAGAGAAGGGCGTGACAATTTTTAGCTGATCATTGTAGCACAAATACATGAAATTGAACAGGCAATGTTTTTATCCCCATAATACGTCTTGAATGGGAGTCATCATTATCAGGTTCCGTAATTTAGGTGATAAGAAATATTCCGCTTCCTATATGCCCTTCGTAACATATATCGTGGCTTTCCCGTTAGGCAGTTTCGTTTGTTGGTCACATTTGAATTCCCCGACAGCTGAATTAATTTTTACCTGTGCGCCAGCAATCCCGAAGAGATAGGATAAGCGGCAGAGGGAGGATGTTGTTGCCCAGGTGAATAAAAGGTCTCGGTCCAGCTCATGAGGATGTGAGGGCTCGGGATATGATCCTGATAGTCACATCAATCTGCTTTACCCCGTACTTGATTCTTATAGTCTGTCATTAGCGTGCCAACCCACTCTTGGTAAAGCAAGGAGCGGGATGGCTCGCTTTTACAGACAAGTCCACGTTAGATGGGGCCGGCTTGCTACTGTACTGGTTTCTTGTCTTTTTCAATAAAAAGTCCGCTTTTTTTCACTGGTGGCTTGTGTAGCACCATACGTATGTGCGCATAATATTGACCCTGCAATCAGAGAGGCCAGTGTGGGCTTAAAAAATCTCGACGATCTATATAATAAGCGGCACCAGGAGAGCATTTCAAGAGCTGCTCTTCTCCTGAGTAATGGCTGATCGTCTTATGGTTAGTCAGAAGCAGGTCACGATGACGGCAATAAAAATTAATCGTAACGTACATTAGCATGTATGCGCATGTGTTTTTGAGCTGGCTATATAAGTTGTCATGTGATAATATCATAACATCAGGTGTCTATGATTTCCAAATCTGCCCGGTTTCTGTAGCTTTGGGTATCACTGCTTCAGGGGCGTCAAAATTGTTATGAAGGGGACGGGGGCTCAGGACAATCGACGACGACGACTCTGGTTACGTTACAATTTTTTCTTTAGACGGCTTCCTTACTGTCTTCAGGGAAAGTACGCCATGTGAGCCCCCATTCCAATTCGAACGAAGCCGTGAAGAAGACTGCTTTTGCGGAGGTAGCATCGAAGTCAGCAACGATGAAGGCTACCGTCCTGGAACGCCAGCGCCACCTTTCTTAGTATTTATGTGGTGACAAACCAACTTGCTCTTTAATGAAATGCTGTGTATAATTTGCTAGTGGTGAAGATGCTGTTGGTTTTGAAATTATGTTATGTCTATATTAGTAGCGCCAGTATGTTTCACAAAATCGATTACTTGCGTTTGTCAATGCCTGCTACATCACTGTCGTCTGCGTTGGTGACTGTTGCGCCGTCCCAATTCTTCTTCATTTAGACGTATAGTACCCCAGTTACACTGACACACTTAACCGTGGTTAAGCAAACCACGGTTAGACAAAACCTCAGTTTGCCGCCTTACACGACAGACAAAACTGCGGTTGTCCCGTTAACCATGCGTGTTAACGCAAACCGAGCTTGGCTACCTCAGTTTGGTCACACTTATCGCAGTCGCCGAAGCTGCAGGTTTCAAAATCGCGCAAGTCAATTCGTATGCAAGTGAATATCCACCGCGATGCTACGCCTGAAGTTCGCAACACCGAGCCGACCCGAGAAATGCAAGCCGGTTGCTTGCACCTGTTGGGGAAGCTCCTTTCGGAAAAGTCGCCGCGCGCGAGTGGGTTGTGTTTAGGTCTGAAGCAACTGTATTAACGATATTTCCTTTTGTCTACACTGCTTCCCTTTTATTTTCTTGCCGTGAAATTTCGTCTTGTTCCGCTCACAAACAAGTGACTGCTGTCGCCACAACTGGGATATCGCGTGTAACAACCAAAACCGCAGTTTGAGATAACCGCGGTTGAAGTTTAGTAACCGCGGTAATACGTAACTTTGCTGATTTCCGCCGTGTAACTAGGGTATAGTTAGACTGCTTTGTAGACTGTCTACCAAGCTGTCGGAGAAGTGGAACGCAGCCTATGATGAAGATGATAATGATAATTTGTTAAAGCTGAAGGACACGTCTCGATTGGTTCTCAATTTGCCGTTTCTCGTATTTGATTTACGCCCAGCTTTCGCCATTTTTTTTTGAATTTTGTCGTTATAATAAAAACCAGAGTGCGTTTTTTTTTTTTTTTGGGGGGGGGGGGGGCGGGCTGTAGGAATAGTTTTAAAGACGATAGTTTAGTTGGGATACTTGAACGGGGAAATTTTGGTCTGTATGTCTTTATGTCTGTCTGTACGTCCCTCGAATAAGCCAGCGGGCCTCAGTGAAACAGACGCTGCACATTTGGTTTATATACCCACAGCCAAATAAGCATCGAAGTCAGGAGGCAATGTTTTTACTCGTCAACATTGTTGAACAACACAAAACATTACGAAAATATGAAGCAGAAAGTCAGTGCATAAGTGATATTTGCAGTGTTCTTTAGAAAGTAACGATGGTTGATTTTTAAATAGAATGCTAACTTCAGTACAGCATAAAAATCACCCCGTCAACAGCTGTCGCCCGCACCACTATACCTTAAGGCGGCATTTTTTAGGAATCAAACGGCAACAGTAACGAAATGTTCCACGCTTAAACCTGGATGTAATGGAGTTGACAAAATTTCGCTATTTTTCGTTACATGCACGTTTCGAGTTAAGGCTCGCGGGAATGAATCAGAAACGTACAAGAAATGATAGAAATACTCGCCATGGTTTTATTTCACAGCGAAAATGTGCGCGATTTGGGCCTCGCGTTTTCGCGCGAGCTTAAGCACCACGCGGCGATCCAAAGATGCAAGGCCACTTACCCCCGTATTAACAAACATAACTTAATGATGACTTTTCCCTTTGATATTCTTCGGTGCCTTAACGCATTACAAGAGCCAAACGTGCGTTGAAAGGGTGCATGTTTACGATTTAGATGCCTTTCACCGCACTCAAGAATGTTGAAAGGGTGCTGGCTGGGAGGCCATACCAGGCGGCAACAATATTCTGTCTAGCCAGCGGAGGCGGCATTCAAAACTGTGCGCTTTCCTTCAAAAGACACAACTTTTTGTTTTCTAGCGGCAGCACTCATCACCGACGAACTGATAACACAGATAGAAGTGGAGAGGCGCGACTACACGACGATAGGATGGCCTAGCATCTCAAAATTTAAGTGTGGAACCGAAACCGCGCTCAGACGTGGAAACATTCGGTAATCTGCGGTGCGGCCGAAACATAAACGTGAAGGGTTGTTACTCTTGCCTCTTGTTAGCTGGTGTGATGTCACGCTACAGCAGCAGAACCAGAAGTGACAGCTACGTTGGCCACGGGATAGTGCTAGCCGCTCCGCTCATAATAATATTATAATAATAATAATAATAATAGTAATAATAATAATAATAATAATAATAATAATAATAATAATAATAATAATAATAACAGTCAGTCAAACAATCAACCTTTATTAAAGTGCCCAAGACCAGACGGAGCCTTTGTGCTGGCGCACTCAGAGGGGGGAAAAGGCAGCATTGAAATACATCAGCGGCTGACACAAACAGCCAGTAAAAAAGTTGGGTGAATGAAGAATCATAAGACACTCGAAATAGAACAGAGAATAAAATTAAAAGTCGCATACAACCTACATTACACGATTAACAGAGAGAGAAGAAGAAAGAAAGGAAAGGCCGGGAGGTCAACCAGGTGTAGAGCCCGGTTTGCTACCCGGCACTGGGGGAATGGAGCTCAGGTAATAAAAAGGGGGGAGAAGAAGAAGAGATAAGAGTGGGAAAGCGCGCACTCTAGTCCCGTTTCGCGCACTAGAGTCTTTCACGCAAGTTCGTTTCACTCAGGAAACGTAAAAGGGCTTTCGTCGCCTTCTGCGAGGTCGATGGTAAAGACCGATGACTTAGAATAGTTTCCACTGTAAATGGCCGATTGTCCAATCGGCTGAGCGCGGTGGCGAGCACGCTCCTCTCCGACGAGTATTCGGGGCAGCGACACACATGTTCTATAGTCTCTTCCGCCCCACAGGCGTCACAGCTGGCGCTGCTGGCCGTCCGGATGAGGAAGGAGTAGGCTTTCGTGAAGGCCACTCCCAACCACAGTCTACAAAGTAAAGTTGACTGGGGTGGAGACAGCCCATACGGAATACGGCGCTGAAGAATAGGATCCTGAATATACGTACGGGGATTCGAGAAGTCCGGTGTGTTCCATTGCTGCATGAAAATCCTGCGTGCAAAGGAGCGATGTGTCCCGGCGGCATCAGTCCTTGAAAGCGGAAGCAGAATGGCGCGGTCGCTCTCATGGCCTGTACGGGCAGCTTTACCCGCCAGCACGTTACTGATGACTCTGCAGTGACCTGGAAGCCACTGGAATATTACGTCATGGCCGGCTGTGATGGCTTGATGGAATTTTTTTCTTATCTCTGTCACCAGGTGGTCTAGGGGGCCGTAGCGCAGGGCTGCGCGTACGCTCTGTAAGGCAGCCTTGGAATCCGAGAAGATCGCCCAATTTTGAGGAGTAGCTGCGATGACATGATCAAGAACCTCACGAATGGCTGCAAGTTCTGTAGCTGTCGAGCTCGTGGTATGGCCAACGCGGAACCGAGTGGACCATAAATTATGGTACATTGCAAAAATACATCGTACAATAACCATATCAATGGGATGAAGCATCAATAACAAAAAATATATGAAACAAAGTACAGGAAATATTGCTAACTATTCACAGAAAATGGTGCGTTATAAAAGCATTTGTTTCTGTGGCCTGCCCGGGCCCCTTCAAAATGTGCGATGTAAAAAGAGTTGACTACAAAAAGGATAGTCCATACAACAATTACACCCGCAGCATCAACATCATACACGAACCAATAAAAACAAACTCTGTAAATACAACACACACATGAGGAAAATAACTGAAGAACAGAAGTACTGTCGAAATGAAGTTAGCGTGCCACGGATAACAACCCGGCCAAAACCTCCCGAAGGGGACGTCGAAAAATATCGAGTTCCCCGGAGTGAAGGTCATACAGACGCTGCAGTCTATCAAGAGGAGAACATCTGGTAAGTGCTCCAGCTAAGTGGAAAGGGTGGTTAAGCCTTGTTGCTTTTTTTTCGGAACACGAAAACTGATCAGCAGTTAAGGATATGAAATAGTACCATGAAGTAGTTTGTATAAGAATAGGTCTGACCAGGTTCGCCGGAAACTTAAAGAAACAGTTATCGGGAGGCGCTCAAAGGGAAAACGATGCAGAAATATTGATAAAAGTTTGGTTTGTACATGCACTACACCTTGTGAATTAGATCTACAAGTTCCATTCTAAATAACAGGGACATGCATATTCAAGTTGAGGAATACAAACTGCCACAAAAAGTTTTAGGAACGAATGAGGAGACTGAAAGTCCCGTGAAAACCTGCATACAGCACCAAGTGAGCGGAGCGCGCCGAGTGAGTTGAGTTGAATGACACGAGGCGAAAAAGTTAAGGCTTTGTCGAATAGCAGTCCGAGGTCTTTGATCTCGTCAACTCAAACAGGCATCAATACTGTAGCGAAAGAAAATGGGGTTCGTTTTTCGGCTACAGGACATGACCTTTGTTTACGCAGGATTAAGTTTTAATCTGTTATCTGAGCACCATTTAGTGAAGCAGAATATATCTTGCTGCAGGGCAACACAATCATCGATGGACTAATATTTTGATGTCGCCAGCGTACAGAAGAAAGGAAGACTGTTTAATTGTGGTTGACACATCGTTTACAAAAATGGAGAACAAGAGAGGGTGCAACACGGAGCCTTGGGGCACACCACTAGTTGATCTATGCATGCATAGAGGACGTCGGCCCATTAACGCTTACGAAACTGAGCCGATTACCTAGATAGCTACCTAGCAATGCCAGGAGTGGTGTGTCAATGCCCGACTGCAAAAGCGTATCAAGTAACAACGCGTGGCAAACATCAAATGGTTTGCTCAGGTCACAGTAGGCAACGTCCATCTCGACTCTCTCCCAAACTGCAGCGGAGGCCTGCTCCATGAAGCAGGTGCGATTAGTTGTTGTCGACCTTCCTGACATAAACCCATGCTGTTTGCTTATAAGAAACTGCTGTACAGAACTTGACAATACCTTGTGCAGCGCTGTCTCAAAAAGCTTGGAGGCAGCACAAAGGAAAGAAACTGCTCTATAGTTTTTTGCATCAGATTTGGTGTCTGGCTTGAAAATGGGGCGCACTCGACAAATTTTCCACTTGCGACGAAACATGTTTGTTTTTAGACGTGATTGAATATCCAAGGTAAAACAGGAACAAAAATGCTGCTAGTGTTTTTAAAAAAGCAGGAGGTATTCCTTCAGGGTCACACGACAGCGATGGTTTCATGCGCCTCAGACTATGAAGAACAAACTGCTCGTCCAATTATACTAAGCTTATAGCCCTGTACAGGATTAAACATTACGTTTATTTCACTGTCATCGCGCTGGACATATGCAGTGCTAAATTGCTGCGCAAAATGGTGGTGGCAATGTTATGAACTTCTTCACCGGAGGAATCAACACGATGGGGGTGGAGTAAAGATAATTTATTATAACTCAGATATCAGGGTGCAGCCACTAGTGATAACAGCGCTGCCCTAAGAACAGAAAATTACCCAATCAGTTTGCGTGTAACATGGTCATTCTACACACTGTACAATGTAAAGAGAACTGGTTATAACCCACATATCAGGGCGCAGCGACTAGTGGTAACAGCGCTGCCCTAAGTACAAAAAATTATCCAATCAGTTTTCATGTAACGTGGTCATTCTACACACTGCGCAAAAATGCTTGGCGTTGGCAATAAGCTACTACAAATCAAGTCACACAAAGTTCACCAGCGTTCAAAGAAAGAGTTCATAAAATATACTGAACTCTGTACAGCACTAGGGAAACGCTCAGGATGTTGCTCCTGACGACTATACAGCGTGCAGACCAACGCAAAAGAAAGGCTTCTTCTCCTGGAGCTGCCAACTTGTGTTCCAAATGACTCATGAGAATCGACCGGACACGCCACAGCAGCGGGAACATTGCCCGTTGCGGCCGCGCTCGAAGACATGCAGCACCACGATTTCTCCACAAAACAAAAGCACCAGCGAACATCAGAAAATTTACGAACACATCATTTCAACGAGTGTTCATTCGAAGTGTGTGTCTGAACATCCTGCTTAATACACTCCAAAACGTAGCCGCTACACGACAGTAAAACAAGGCATGTTCTAACGTTGCAGTGTGGTCGCATTGTGGACACCGTGCGGAACGCACAACGCTGAATCTCGCCAGACGGTCACACGTCGGGAGACCTTCCCAGCCACGTAACCACCCGAAATCCCGAACATCAGCAGGAAGTGCGGCTGAAGTCAGCTGATCCGAACGGACACCGCGTGACCTTCCTATCTCTTGGTTTCGTGGTTATCTAATCGGGTTATTGCCAATTTTGTAGCGTAAGCTACACTGGCCGAGGTTGAGCAGTTTCGCGTGGGCCGTGAAGGGCCGTTCTGCGCAAGCGCGAGGAGCATTGGATTGGTTTGGATCGGATCGGATCGGATTGGCTTAACTTGTCCTTGATTGCCTTGGATTGGATTAGATTGGATTAAATTGGATTGTGTTGGATTGAAATCCAATCTAATAGGAGTACGGGTGTTTAGAGAATTGGGTCTGCACATTTGCCGTATCTGCACATTCCAAAGAAGAGTGACGTCATGGCCGCGGCAGATGCACTGGCGCCGGCGCGTGCCTAGCTGTGCGCCTCCGTTGCGGAGTAGCTAAGTCTGTCGCTGTGCAGGTGCCACTTGATAGCGGTTTCGTGTGGCTCTCGGAGAGCCGTGCTGCGCATGCGCGAGGAGCAGTGACTGGACTGGACTGGACTGGACTGGACTGAATTGAATTGAATTGAATTGAATTGAGTTGGACTGGACTGGACTGGACTGGACTGGACTGCACTGGACTGGACTGGATTGAATTGGATTGAATTGGATTGGATTGGAAATCGTTTTAGCAGCCGTAAGCATAGTCAGCTAATCCTGGACAACAAGGAAACCTAAAAATAACCAGGTGAACCTTAGCTCACGCTACATATACACTGGCATAGCCGAGCTAAGCCACTGCTACTTTTTTCGCACACTTCACTTGCCGTACTCTCCCTAAAACTTGGGCTTGGCAAGGAAGACTGGAGATTTCGCAATTTTCTTATAAGATATGCATAAAATGGCGGCGGCAGCTCAGAAGAAGGACCGGTGCTGTGCACGTCATAAAAAATGACCGTGAAGTTCCCAGAAAGTACTGTAGCAGCGCCTTACCTGGGTACTCGTCTGAGTCTACAAGGTCGATCACTGCACGTACCGCCACCACGCTCCACATTATTTGCAAACAAGGCAGACTAAAACCACCCATTGACTTGGGCAGCCTCAGCCGCGCTCGTGACACTGTTTCTGTTTTGCCCGCCCAGAAGAACGAACCAAACTTCGTGGCGAATTGTCGGGTGAAATGGCGCGGCGGTTTTGCTACGCGTGCTACATAAAAAAGCGCCACCGAGATGGACGACTTAATCATGTAGCTTCGCTCTACGATGGAAAGCCTGAACCTTCCTGCAACTACAAGACGCTGCTCCGCAGTCTCAAGGAGGCGCTTACACGTACTACGCGCCACTTCACCCCAGGAATGGAAAACCACGCCAAGTACTCGAACACCCATAACCCATTCTACGTCGCCCGCCGAGCCAGACGCAAATGTGCCGAAACGCACCGCCATAATTTTTCCCCTGTTCAGTCGAGATCCGGGCAGCTCACCGTACTCCTGAAATAGCCACATAAACGCTTGGTAGCTGCCCTCGTCCCGAATGAACAGGGAAATGTCGTCCGCATACGCGTGCACTTTAACTTGGCCTATGCCTGGCAATGGAAAGCGGCGGATGGCAGTGCTTGCATCAACACGGCGGAGCAGTGGGTCGAGACAAATCACAAAAAGCAAAGGTGACAAAGGGCAGCCCTGCCTTATCCCACGGATGACCGAGAACGGACTACTTAAAAGCCCGTTGACAAGGATTCGCCCTCTCCCGCCCGAGTACAGCAGCTGGAGCATAGCTACAAAGTCTGACGGATAGCCATATTGGGGCAAAACGCCCAGCAAGTATCAGTGTTCCACTCTGTCGAAAGCTTTCGCTTGATCGAGAGAAATGAAGCACCCAGAAGCGCTAATCTTTGTCGCGCAACTGAACAAATCGCGCGTCAATGCCGGGGACGAGAAAATTGTGCGACCTGGTACGCTGCCCGTTTGCCCTTGGCTTATAATTTCGGGCAAAACGGTACTGGTGCGTCTAGCCAAAATGGATGCTACGATCTTGTAGTCCGTGTTGAGGAGTGTGATCGGTCGATACGCCTGGGGCTGCGTAGGATCCCCGCCTGGCTTCTCGATCAAGATTACGCGACCTTCACGGAAGGATTCTGGCCTTACTCCATGGAGAAAAAAGCCGTTCACCATGTCGAGGAACGCACCCTGAATGGCCGGGAAAAACCTCTTTTAAAACCCAGCAGAAATCCCGTCAGGCCCAGGCGCCGACGCACCATTCAATTTTTCAAGACACTCGCCGAGCTCGTCAGCATCCACGGGAGCACACAGCGAATCAACAAGGATATCTGGCACACACGGCAGCACCCCACAAAACGCACTAAGCTTATCCTCAAAATCCTCTGCATCCCAAGACGCGTTCTCGCTCGAGAATAGGTTTGCGAAGTGTCCCGCGAAGACCTCGGCTATATCTTCAGCCCTCGTGCTAACCGACCCGTCAGCGAGTGTATCCTCTGGAACAGTAGCTAGCCCACCCTCGTCAAGCGAGCCCGCTCTAATATCCCTTAGTACAGAGGGGTCCGAGACGGGCCTGCCCAAGGTCTGCGCACGGCTCGCCGCTTGCGATGACTGCCGTAAGAGGGACTCGTAGCGTACCTTAAGCAGGTTAAGATAGTCCCGCATCGCGAAGGTTAAGGTGCCCCTCTCTGGACGATCCGAAGCCTCCACAACGTGTCGTTAAGCGCGGCCGTGATGCTCGCCTTGCGCGCACGACCCTTTTTTACTAAACGTACGCGCCAGTGGTCCTTCAAGCCATCCCAAGGCAGAGAACTGAACTCGCACAGAGCAGTCAACGAAGCATTAAGGGCTGCTGAACTGTCCCTGTCGGTTAGCACACGCTCGTCCATTCGCCACGTCTGGTGGCGGGGCGCACAGTTGACAAGGTTAAGCGTCGCTAACACGGGGCGGTGATCAGACACGCGACGAGCCCTTGTTGGAAAGGAGAGGGCGGCACAGCATTCTACGTAGCAGCTCAGCTCGGGTGGAAAATAATACTTATCTAGCCGACTGCCAGATTGTCCCGTTTCCCAAGTAGCGACGAACATGTCGCCGTGGAGCTGAACCCACGCATCGGAGAGATGGAATTGACCGATAAGGTCCTTTAATTCCCGGACACCGCTATAGCGACGACCTTTCCCACGTCCCCGTACATCACGCTGAGGGTCGGTCACACAATTAAAATCACCCACCAAAAATGTTGGGTAAGGTTTGAGCAGGAATGCGTCAAGGGATGCGAAAAAATAGGAAGAGTCAGAGTGTTGCGCGGGTGCGTACAGAACAACAGCTCGGACGCGACGAGCAAGCAAGAAAAAATCAATTGCAAGCACGCGCCCTCCGATTCCATAGGTACATGAACCTTGCGGCGCGAGCTCTCGCGCAGAAATACAATGCGTACGCCCGAAGCCCCCCGCAGGGGGCACCTTGTGTACTCAAGGTGTTTTGGTGAGTAGCGCCACCACGGTCCCGAGCTCCGCAGGGGTGCCTACTGCTGTAGGCACTTGGTGTCTTGCAACACCATGGACCCGAGCACATGTGGGTTGGACCCACCCACGTCCCGGCTGTGCGTGGCTTTGCCGTGTCCGGGGAAAAGGGGAACCTGGTGGCTGAGCCAAAGTTGGGGTTGTTTTGGACCTTTACGGCCCCCCAGCAGCGGCAACACTCCACTTTGGCCCCCGCTTCTCGCAGACGGTACCCCTGGTCTGACCCGCCCGGGGGGAATCAGCCAGTCGCCTTTTCCTCTCTTTCTCTCCACTCTTTCACTTTCCTATCTCCTCTCCTACCCCTGTCCTGTCATCTCCTTCCTTCCTGATTTCTACATTTTCCAGTCTCGCAAAGTGAAACTTTCACAAAATACCTTGTTATCCACTCCGAAGACGAAAATGCACCTCTTGCTAAAAAATCTGTCTTCCTCATTGCAAAGTGCCTTGAAAGCGTTGTCGGCCGGGATTACCAAGCAAAGAAACTAGCCTCTGGTGATCTGCTGGTAGAAGTGCAACGAAAGAACCAAAGTCAGAACCTACTAAAACAGAACACCCTGGCTGAACTCGCAGTAACGGTCACTCCACATCGTAGCCTGAATACAACGCAGGGCGTGATCTCTGAGAGGGAACTGCTTCACGAGACAGATGAGGATTTGCTTGAGGGACTGAGGGACCAGGGCGTCACGGCTGTGCGGCGGATCACCATGCGTCGCGCAGGTGAGGAAATTCGAACTAAGCATGTTGTTCTAACCTTCAACCGTCCAACGCTTCCTGAATCCGTCCATGCTGCCTTCATATCCTGTCCAGTACGCCCTTACATACCTAGTCCTCGAAGGTGTTTCAAGTGCCAGAAGTATGGCCACGGAACTCAGTCTTGTCGTGGCCGACCCACCTGTGCTCACTGCGCACGTGCTGGCCACACCAGTGATGAGTGCAAAAAAGAACAAGTGAAATGCCCAAACTGTGGTGAACCACACGCTGCGTACTCGCGTGCATGTCCCGCATTCAAAAAGGAAAAAGAAATAATCCAACTCAAAGTTACCGAAAACCTAACCTTTGCACAAGCACGCCTGAAGCATGCCCTGCTTTCAGGCAGAAGTTACGCAGACGCTGCTCGCCGGGGGGTGGAGCGTCGTCTGGTGGATGCGGGCACCCAGTGCAACCTGGTCCCGCCACAGCCCCCCGTTCAGCAGCAGAAAGTTGCTCCCGTGGCTTCTGCTGCTACACCCTCCTCCAGTGCTGTGCCTAAGGCCCCCAGTGCGAGCTCCAGTGCTGCGCCTAAGGCCTCCAGCACGAGCTCTGGTGCTGTACCTAAGGCCTCAAGCACGAGCTCAGTCCAGATGAGTGATCTGGCTCCATCCCGGGCATCTGCAAAACAGCAGAAGGCTGCTCCTGCGGTCACTGCTGTTGCAGCAATGTCGAGTGCTGTGGCTGCGGCCTCTAGCACAAACAGTGTCTCCACTGACACTTCTCCTTCAGAAAACTTGGATGAGGCCATGGATGCCTCTCCAAGCACACCGGCTTCTGAAACACAACCGGAGCGCCGCAGCTCCGCTGGTCGGGGTAAATCAAACAAACCGAAGTCGTCCAAGATCACTACACCGGGACCTAACTCGGCGACCTAGGTAAACTACTGAAAGGGCCCCAAAAACAAAACTCCCTCACTAATGACCCTTTTAATGGAAAAAGAACATCTCATGATCTGTATTTCTCTTCTCTTGGTGTTTATGGCTGCTGAAAGTGTTATCCAGTGGAATTGTAGGGGGCTGTTGAACAACCTTGACGATATATATGATATACTCTCAAATCCCAAACCAAACATACTGTGCCTCCAAGAAACACACCTACGCCCATCTCAGACAAACTTTTTAACACAATACACTATATTTCGTAAAGACAGACTGAACTACCACCATCCGTCTGGTGGTGTGGCAATAATAGTACAAAAGTCTGTTGCCTGTCAACACCTGCAGCTACAAACTTCACTTGAAGCAGTTGCCGTTAGAGCCATAATTTTTGATAGACTAATAACAGTGTGTTCTCTTTACATTCCACCGGACTATCATCTATCCAGCGTCGAATTCGAAAACCTCACCAATGAGCTACCTGAACCCTACTTAATTATTGGGGATTTCAATGCCCACAACCCTCTCTGGGGATCTGCGCGAGCTGATGCGCGAGGGCGGCTAATTGAAAAGTTCATCACATCATGCGGCAGTTGCATCTTTAATAAGAAACATCCAACATACTACAACACGGCCCACAACACATATTCTGCAATAGACCTGGCAATTGGCTCCGCAATTTTACTGCCCACCTGTGAGTGGAAAGTAATTAACAACCCCTTTGGCAGCGACCATTTCCCTGTGAAACTACTAGCTACAAGCAATAACTCCCAAGACACCGATTCGCCTCGAACTTTTAAACAACATGCAGCTGACTGGAAAACATTCAAAGAACTTTCCAGGCTAACCCCTTCACTAATAAGTCATTTAGATGTTGAAGCAGCCAGCTCACTTATTACGGCCCATATTCTTGACTGTGCTCAAAAGAGCATTCCACAGACCACTCCTAAAACCCTCCCCAGACCTAGACCATGGTGGAATGAGGAGTGCAAGCGTGCACGTTCCGAACAGAATAAAGCATGGGCACTCTTACGCCGCTATCCTACGGCAGACAACCTGCTTAAGTTCAAACGGGCAAAAGCCAAAGGAAAGCGGACACGGCGCTTAGCAAAAAACGAAAGTTGGACAAGGTTTATATCGTCTATAAACTCTTACACAGACTCTCGCAAAGTATGGACTAGGATAAAGAAACTAAAAGGCTACAATACCAACCCTACTCCCCTTGTAAATAGTGTCGGTAACACAATAAAAGACCAAGCAGATGCTCTCGGCAAACATTTTGAAAACGTATTCAGTTCCTCTCATTACACACAAACATTCTTACAGCACAAGAAAGCAGCTGAGCGCCAGCCCCTTTGTGTGAACAAACGCTCAAATGAAGGATACAATGCACCAGTTACGATGCCCGAACTAATTACTGCATTGTCCACATGTGGTAAGTCAGCCCCTGGAGCTGACAGAATCAGCTATGAGATGATCAGGCACTTACACATTGACACACTTTACACAATACTCTCTCTCTTTAACAAAATATGGCAGAAAGGCCGCTTTCCAAAAGCATGGAAAGAGGCAATCGTTGTACCTCTTCTAAAAGAGGGGAAAGAACCGTCCTTTGCTGCTAGTTACAGGCCTATTGTCCTGACCAGCTGTTTGTGTAAGCGCCTTGAAAAAATGATAAACCGGCGACTTTTTTACTTTCTGGAGTTTCATGGTGTTCTAGACAAAAATCAGGCAGGGTTTAGGTCTGGGAGATCAACTACAGACAATCTGGTTGCGTTTGAATCGTATGTTAAAGACGCTTTTGTCCATAAACAGCACTGCTTCTCTGTATTCCTTGATATGGAGAAAGCCTACGATAGAACGTGGCGATATGGCATTCTATTGGACTTGCAGTCGTTTGGCCTTAGTGGCAATATACTCAATGTTATTCAAGACTATTTGTCTGATCGCACATTTCGTGTCCGTATGGGGACTGCCCTGTCTAGAACATTTGTTCAAGAAAATGGCGTACCCCAGGGAGGAGTGCTGAGCTGTGCACTGTTCATTGTTAAAAGGAGTTCTCTTAAAACTGTGCTGCCTCGGACTGTTTCATACTCTGCCTACGTTGACGATATCCAAGTTAGCTTTAAATCCTGCAATCTGTCGATATGTGAACGTCAAATCCAATTAAGTGTCAACAGGCTGGTTACATGGGCTGAAAGAAATGGTTTTAAGTTTAACGCTGATAAAAGTGCTGTTGTTGTCTTTTCTAGGATACGCGGTGTACAGCCTCTCCCTTGTATCACGTTAGGAGGTCAGCCCATACCAGTGAAAAAGGAACACAGGTTTCTAGGTATTTTGCTCGACCACAAGCTCACATTCATACCACACATTAAATTACTAAAAGTAAAATGCCTGAAAACAATGAACATTTTAAAGATACTATCTCATCAGTCCTGGGGTACGGATACAAAATGTCTGCTAGCACTTCTTAATAGTGTCGTTAGGTCAAGAGTAGACTACGCCTGCATTGTATACCAGTCTGCAACCAAAACAGCACTCAAAATGTTGGACCCAGTATACAACTTGGGGCTTCGCTTGGCCACAGGGGCATATCGAACAAGTCCTGTTCCATCCCTTCATGTCGAATCAAACCAGTGGTCTCTAGGGTACCAGCGCGCCTACACTGCTCTGATGTATGCCGCAAAGATGACTTCTTTGAAGGAACACCCTCTGAATACCATAATGAAAAATGACACAACTGATCATCTCTTTGAAAACCGACCATCCATAGCTCCACCTTTCCCGCTGGCAGTTTCACACCTCGTCAGCGAGTTCCAAGTTCCTCTCACTGATGTCTACTGTACCTCAGTTTATGATTTGGTCGCTCCGTGGGACACTTTCCCAATTCACTGTGACATGTCCTTTAGAGAAATACACAAGAAAAATGTACCAAACTTTGTCATCACTCAGCATTTTCTGTTCCTCCAAGACAAATACAAGGCAGCTGAATTTTACACAGATGCCTCAAAAACTACCACAGCCGTATCCTGTGCTGCAAATGGCCCCCTACTTAATGTGTCCAAAACGATGAACACGAACACAAGTATATTCACTGCAGAGGCGTACGGTATACTACTGGCTTTAAACCACATTCTTCAAAACAAAATTAAGAACTCAGTTATATACACAGACTCTCTGAGTGTCGTCTCAAATCTTTCATCTCGGAAGGTCAGTAGAAACCCCACTTTTAATTGTGTTCTAAGAGCTCTCTACTCGGCTTATGGCCTGAAACTCGTTGTCACAGTCTGCTGGGTCCCTGGCCACTGCGGCATTGCTGGAAATGAAGCTGCTGACCGTAGTGCTGCAGCTGCCGCCCTTCGCAGCAGCATAGACGTAAACGAGGTCCCATATCAAGATCTGAAACCTTTTGTAAGAAGGAAGCTGCGGGACCACTGGCAGCAGCAATGGGACAGAGAAGTAGAGAATGAACTACATATCGTTAAGCCCAAAATAGAAAAGCCCCCTGCTGAAAAATATGACAGATTTGTAGAGGTAGCATTATGCAGATTAAGAATTGGCCACACACACATCACACACTCATACCTTTTAACAGATGCAAACAAGCCACAGTGCCATCGATGTGGGGGTCAGCTTTCTGTCCTTCATATACTTATTGAGTGTGACATGTGCATCACTGAAAGGAAACGTCATTTTAATGAAGCTTACACATATAACATTCCCTTGCACCCTTCACTATTTTTATCAGACCATCCAATGTTCCCATACAAAAAAGTTTTTAGTTACCTAGCAGATGTAGACTTTTTAAAATACATATCATATAGACCATAACCTCACCTGTGTTCCTTATGTGTTTTAAAACAGTGGTGGAACCTGAGACTTTACACCTTAGGTGCTTGCACTCACTGTTTTAATATGACCCTATACACTATTTATCTTAGTATACTCACTATGCTTTAATTATGGCCCTATACACCAACCCCCTGAGTAAAGCTTTTTAAACTAGTGCCTCCTTTACAAATCTTTCTAATCTCTTTCATCATTGTCATGGCGCTCTTTGCCTTTGTCGGCCTTGCGCCATTAAACCCAAAATTATAATTACGCCCGAAGCCACCCTGTCCGACAAGGTCAAAAAAGCTTGCACACAAAAGCGCTCGCGAAAAGAAAGGACGTCGCGTGGAGTACGAAAATTGCACTCCTGCAAAAAGAGAAGGTCAACGTGTTGCGCCCGAGCATAGTGCATCACCTCCCTCTCCTTGTCCAAGTCCCGAAAGCCCTGGACATTCAAAGTAAGAAAACGCACCAGCATAAGGTCATAAGTGCACAAACCACGTGAACCTTCAAATCCTCAAAACTCACTATCGTCGGACGGCACATCGACTTCGACGCACAGTTCCTTGTTGTCGTCGGCATCATCGGTGTCTACGGCCGACGACGGCAACGCCCGCTTGGACGCATCTAGGCGATCCGGTGGAGAGGGTCGGGGAGGAAGCAAGTCGTGCACCTGGTTGATCGGGTTGTTGAGACGAGGGTCGGTCACAACGAGGGAGGGGCCAGCAGGCTCGTCAGTGCCTCCCGCATCACCTGAGTCGACCGAAGACGGCTGACTTTGCTTGGTGCATGCTTCGAGCCGCTCTAGGAGAGATTGGTTACCCAGCAAATCGGTGACCTGGCTGACAGGATTGGCGAGACGGGACTCCTTAACCTTTGGCGTAGGATCATCACTGGAACTTGACGTACTGTGGCCAGCTACAGGCGAATTAAAGACGTGATTAGGACGGCCCACCGCTGCCGTGCCGCTCGTGCCAGGCTTGCTGCTCGAGCCGCTCGAGGAACCAGGGAGAGCGATGGTTTTCTCCAGTGCATGCCCTGGCTCGCGCTGAGCATGCTCCGCGGGATCACTGCTCTCGGAAGAGCTGAGCCTCATGAAGAGGGAGGTATCGGTCGTTGACGATGACGTGGCTTCTTCCGCAGGTTCAAGCTCTTCCTCCGAAGGCGACAGGCAGCTCTCCAGTTCCATCCCTTGGCTGTCGGTCGCGGTGACGCCCAGAGAAGCACCTCAGCTGGACTCTTCAGCAGGCTGGCCCAATGAGGCCCGGGGTAGCTCGGGAAAGTCACTTGCACTCTCAAGAGCCTGCAGACCGTGGGGCGTGCGAGGTGTCTCAGAGAAATTGCTCGCGGCATCCGCATAGGAGCGGGGCCGCAGGCAGTCGGCGGTGGCATGGTTGCCCTTGCAGCGGTGACACTGGGCATTGCAGTCGACGTCGTCATGGCCGTACTCCGAACACCGGCCGCACCAGGGGGTCTTGCAGGCGCTAACTTGGTGATCGGTGTGGCTGCAGCGGGCACATACCCTGCGCACACCTTTGTATTCAAACTGGGCCTTGAACCCTCGAATCTTCATGAAGTTAGGGACGGCCTTCACCATCTCCATTTTCACGAGTCGCATGCCGGGTTTGATATGCTGAAGGCTCCTCCACGCCGGCTGGCTGACGTTGAGGACCTTCCCATACGGTCTCAGTGCTGCCGCAAGCTCCGCGTTACTTACTACGGGGATCAGGCGGTACACTGTCATGTAGACGACCCGCGGGCCCATGCAGGCCACAGGACACGAAACGCCGTTCACGACAACGGCTCCTTTTTCGGCAAGCTTGCGAGCAGCAGCAGCCGTAGCCGCCACCCCGCAGTACTTGATGACACCCTGATGCATCTGGGTGTCCAGGCCATAACGGCCTACGATTCCCTCTAGGGCATTCACCAGGTCATCCACGGTGACGTCTTTCGGGGCCGCGAAATAGAAGACATGGGCCTTGGACGGGGGCTGAACAGCCTCCCAAGACCCCGTGATGACGGGTCCTTAGGGCCGAGGTGATGCTCAGTAGGTTGAGGGCATCCTGGAGGAAGGGGCTACCCCAAGGTAAAATGGAGGGCCGCCCCTCTGCAATCACGGCGAAACCAGCGAACCGTTCACTGGGAACCCACGACGTGGGTGCGGTGTTCCCTAGTCGACACAGCACGATGAAACGACGATTTCTTCGCAGAGCCGGGCTCAAGACCACCTCACCTCAAAGAAGTGAATAGATTTATTTGTCCATCGAAGCAGATACATAACATGCCTCGATGGAACTGCGCATCGGGTAAAAAATGTGCATTGCAAAAGGGAAATACACAGAAAAACAACAATCCAGAAGTGGCTGCTGCTGGCCTACACACAAGTTGTAACATTTTGTACCACGCAGGGTACAACATAAACAGAGTAGAAAGTTGAGTTGTTGGCAAACGCGAACAGTAGTTTCAGGGTCGAAACACCACGAATGTGGGTAGAAGTGCTACAGTCTTACATAGTTACAGATACACGCATGGTAAAGTGAACACTGCAGATAACTATGTATCGTATTTAGTCTGGTTACAAGGCTAATATTCTAACTTGTTTTAGTATGGTTACAGGGCTAATATTCAACTATTCTTATTTCGAAACGTGCGTTGTTGACCTTGATGAAGCGGCACGACCAACGCAGGAGGAGCGCCTCTTCCCCCAGCGTGGCGAGCTCCGCTTCCAGGTGTTCGAACACATGCTCGAACACATGCGCACGAACACATGTTCGTGCGCAAGCGGAGCAACATTGGGAACATAGCCTTGTGAGGCCGGGACCGGAGTGCCGCGACACCACGACGCCTCTACACGACCAGGGCCCCCACACATAACAGAAAAGTTACTAGGGCATCGCGAGATTTTGTGCGCTCCCCTAAGGCGTACATTAAACATCCTAGACATCAGCGTCCAAAACGTCCTCGCTACAGAACACTGAAAGATTGCGTGGTGGCGTCGACTTTTGTTACGGGACCGAATATATCGCCATAATGTTGCAGGCTGGGAATTTACGCTGCTCTCCACAGAATCGAGATAAGAGCGCTGGTGCCGCACATAGAGACCTTTACATATTTTGCGGTAAGTACGGAAGTCCTCTTTCCATTCATCACGCCCGGTTTCTTATATTTTTGTGGCAGCGGTCTTTCTTTTAATTTAAGGGTGGTACGCAGTTCAGTAGCGAAGTAAAAGGGGTGTTTTGAACAGCAGGGTTTGCCCTTGGGGATAAACTGATTCATGCCGCTTTTGACTATTTCAGTAAACCGCTCGCCCTGCTCATCACAATCAGAAAGTTCTCGAATTTCTAACCAATAATATAATAATAATAATAATCAATCAATCAATCAATCAATCAATCAATCAATCAATCAATCAATCTTTATTATAGTGCCCAGGAACAGCCGAAGCCTTGGTGCTGGCGCACTGAGAAAAAAAAAAAGAAAAAATGCCGCATTGAAATACATCAGCGGCTGACACATATAAAACCAGGAAAAAATGTGGGTGAATGAAATACCACAGAGAAAAAATTAAAAGTGGCATCCAATTTACATTATACGAAGTTATGGTACATTGCACAAACACAGCGTACAATGACCATAGCAATCGGCTGAAGCATCAATTACACAAAAACGTATGAAACAAAGTACAGGAAATGTTTGTAACTATTCACATAAACTGATAAGTTATAGAAACATTTGTTTCTATAACATTTGGTTCGCCCGGGCCACTTAAACATATGTATGAAGAGTTGACTACACAAGTGTAGCATAGTACATACAACGATTACGCCCGCAGCACTAACATATATGAACATATGAACAACATATGAACACTAACATATATGAACATATAGGAACAACATATATGAACAAATGAGAACAGACTCTGTGAAAACAACATACACATGCAGAAAATAACTGAAGAACACGAGAACTGTCGAAATGAAGTTAGTGCGCCACGGCTAACAGCCCGGACAAAAACCCCCCAAGGGGACGGCAAAAAATATCAAGTTCCCCTGAGTGAAGGTTATATAGGCGTTGCAGTCTATCAAGAGGAGAACATCTGCTAAGTTGAGCAGCTGTGTGGAAAGGGTGGTTAAGCCTTGTTGCTTTTTTCGGAACACGAAACCCGATTGCTGCAAGCAGTTCCGGGCATGAAATTGTACCATGAAGCAGTTTATATAAGAAAACAAGATCTGAACGGGTTCGCCGGTAACTTAAAGAGACAGTTATCGGGAGAGGCTCAGAGGGAAAACGATGCATAAATATGGATAAAAATTTGGTTTGTACACGCTCTACACGTTGACAATTAGACGCTCTACGCTCTACACGTTGACAATAATAATAATAATAATAATAATAATAATAATAATAATAATAATAATAATGTCAATGAATATAACGAAAATCATTATCATGGTCGTCATCATCGTAATCATCGTCATCATGTTAATGAATTTCATGAGTAAGATGATGATGGTGGTGGGATGACGATGATTATTATTATTAGGCATTGCGGACGTTTTTATTGCTGCTGGCTTTTTACGGTACTGTAATATTCGCTAATGGTCGCCGGGGTCAGGCCGCACCCCAAGCCCCTTTGAGCAATTCCATCAATACGGTTTTTTTTTTATCCAGTGGGAATTGTCCGGCACCGGGATTCGAACCACGGTCCTTCTGCACGCGAGGCGGATGCTCTACCTCTACGCCATCGCTGCATCCTTTGACCATTGCCGGTAATGCACTCCCTCACCAGAGCAGGATTGGCCACCCTGGTGTAGTAACGGCCACAACCTCCCATGAATACGCCAATTAATCCTCGGCCCTCAGTCCCAGCGGCTGAGAAACAACTGACCACGGCGGCGGTCAGACCTGTGACGCAGCAGAGGGTGCTAAGAATCCCTGGATCCGGACAGGCCGCCAATGGAATCTGAACCTGGCAACGTTTAAAGCGCGAACCTTATCGCCAGCAGGGGGCCGAGTGGAGCGACCGCAACTCACATGGGCTCTGCAGTTTTTTGCATTTGCGTGGCGTGAATCTGGAATCTACCTGCAAACATCCTCTGAATAGTGTGTCCTGAAGGTAAATGCTACCCGTGGATACATGTTTCGTGAAGGTTGAGCCGTGTGCTGGACATTTGCGAGGGAGTTTCACCCCGGGCGAGCCGGAGCTCGCTACGCCTATTTGGAACATCGGCTCCGCACGAGGAGGGTGGCGGCCACCGCGGCTGCCGCTCGCCTTTGCGAGTGTCGGCGACGACTTCAGCGTTCTTTGGAACTCATACCCCGGGAACCGGAAGGCCAATGGAAGTTGTCGAAGTAGAGGGTGAGTCAATTTCACCCGAAGAGCTTACAAGTGAGGCGTGCTGGCTAACGAGCCACCGACAACGAAGCGCTCGAGCTCTACTCCAGCTGAGCCCAAAGCAAGGGACAGGCAAGGGACAGGAGGGCGCCGAACCCGAATCCTCCAGCGGGGCTTCGCGTTCTCGACAACGACAACGCAAGCCGTCTCGCCCTGCGCGGCAGCCGCAGTTACCGCGTGAAGACATCAAGATCGTGCTTCGACCGAGGGAAGGCCTAGATGTTTCCAAGATCAGCCAAGCGATGCTCCGCAACGGAATACTTCGCGCCACGAAACTAACGGCGGAAGGAGCGGAGGAAGATACTCTTCGAATCAACGCGCTAAAAAACATAATCGTCGCAAGCACCCCAAGCATGGAGAGGGCTGTGAAATACAACGCAATCAAGGCAATCCCGATCGGCGAACACCTTCACGAAGTTATTGCATACGCAGCTCCGCCTGAAGACACCTCCAAGGGCGTAATCCACAATATACCGGAAAGCGACAGTGACGACGACATTACTCGAAGCTTGGTTAATAAACGAAACCCGAAGATTCTTCAGGCTAGAAGAATGGGCCGAACGAATTCGGCAGTCATCGTGTTTGAGGGAGAGGCTGTGCCATACTACGTCTACTACAGAGGCGCAGAATATCGGTGTTAGCTGCATAAGAAGAAGCACGAGGTATACGAGACGTGCGGAAGACTCGGCCACAGGACTGACGTGTGCCCCGCTCCGGAAAACAAGATCTGCAGGGACTGTGGAACCAAGAACCCGCAAGAAAAGCGCACAAGTGGGACCCCAAGTGCGCGCTTTGCGGCAGAGACCACCGAACTGGCGACAAAAAATGTCGCCAACGCTACCAAATGCCGTTTCTACTCAAGAAGCGACAGTGGGAGAGGAACAAACTCTTGGAAGAGAAAGTAAACCCGCACAACCAGCCCAGCGCAGGCGACAGCGTTTCGGGAATTCTCAGACACGGTGCCTGGAAGGGAATTACAGAAGACCAGGGAAGAGACCGGTCTGGCTCTTTCCCACGTCTACCCTCCCGAGAAAACGCAAGCGGCAATGGAGGCCACGGGAACACGGAGCAGAGAAGCAGCGCAGGCGGCACACACAACGACGCGGCTCCTGATCGGCGCAGCTCGAGGTCGACGTCCCGACAGCGGAGAGATGACGACCGGACCCGGCAGAGGAGCGATTCAAGATCAAGGTCGAGGTCAAGGTCGAAATCCAAGACCAGGCTCGGGACCAGCGAGGCGCGGAAGGGATGTCAACAAAAAGAAGAGCCCCAACAAAATAACGTGAGCTGGGCTGGTGTCATCTCCCACGGCTCCACACAGCACACACACATCAATAATCAAAGCCAGTCAGATAACCAGTCGGAAATCACTAAAATTCGACAAATGTTAGAGATAGTGATGGCAGAAAACAGGGCACTCGAGGCAGAGATACTAAGCCTTAAACAAGCCAACAAGAATCATTCATCAACTGAGTCTGTCGCGGAGGGAACAAAGATGGAAGTTGCAACGCAACCTGATAGACACATGCCGATAAATACAACAGAAGGGAACCCAGGTACGGTATCTCCCCCTCCGAAGAGGAGGGCCACAACCCTTAGCAAGCAAGCAGAAGAAACAGACATTACCCTTCAAGCAAAGACTGTTGACGAGGAACTGTTAAACAGTAGACTACGACAGTTTGAGGAAAGGTTTGAGAACATGCTTACAAAATTTGAGGGAAGCATAACAGCGAGAATTTTCGCACTAGAAAATGCCCGCTTCAGTGAAGGAGGCAGCGGACAAATCGGTCCCATCAAAACGACCAAGCCCTACGCCAGGCCACCCGTGACAGAAAGTACCAGAATCAACCTTGAAGCCGCTCAACCCATCACTTATGTCCAATAATCGCTACAACAGATACGTATATGTTAATGGAATTGCAGGGGCTTCCGGAGGAAGAGAGGAAATCTAAATCAATTTGTACTTAATAGCCACATAGAAGAAAGACCCGATGTAATCTGCTTGCAAGAAACGGGATGCCCAGCCAAACTACCAAATTATAAAACCTTCGGTCCGGAAAATGAACACTCCTGTAGCGATAGCGGTGAGAAACCGGTGGTCGCCACCCTCATCAAGCGCAATCTACCAGTAATACAACATGACACAGGCATAGAAGCAATCGACCATGTCCTCACCGAAATCATTTCAACCAAAAAAAGAGGGGAAGGAAGTATGTTTATACTCAACGTGTACAGCAGCCCCCGTAATAACCACAAGTGTGCAAAGCTATTCCGCAAGGTGATAAACATAACCAAGAGAAATGCCCTGATCATAACGGGGGACTTTAATGCGCACCACTCCGCCTGGGGCTACAAACGGGAGACGACCAAGGGAAGGAACCTATGGCAAGACGCCCAAATAGCTCGCCTCTCTCTAGCCACTGACCCAACGTACCCTACTAGACTAGGCAACAGCGTCAGCATGGACACGACACCAGACTTGACCTTTACAAAAAATTTGGTTAACGACCCACAGTGGATCAATCTGCTGGAAAACTTGGGCAGTGACCACTTCATAGTTGCCACACGGCTCACAGCGGGCCCACCCCATCGCAAAAGAGGAAACCTAATCAATATTACAAATTGGGATGAATTCAGAAGAATCAGGGCAGCCGAACGGGAGATATCGGAAGAGGCAGGATGTATAACAGACATTGAGGAATTTGTAGAGCAGCTGCACACACATGCAAGAAATGCGACGAAAACGATACCCGAAGAAGCTGAGCTCCAGCAAGCCGACACCAAACTCTTGCACATGTGGGAGGCGAAACAAAGCCTTCAGAGACGGTTAAGCAAACAGAAGCTAAACCGCAACCTACGAAGGCGAATAGCGTATTTAATTAGGGAAATAGAAGAGTATGCAAACGAACTGACCCACCAGAATTGGTACAGCACATGCAATAGAATGGACTCGGAAATGGGACTTGGGAAAACCTGGAATATACTTCGGTACCTGATAGATTCCCAGGAATGCAAGACCACCCAGAGACACAACCGGAGCAAGATCATACATGATTATCCAAGATCGGACAAGGACCTCTTAGAAGAAACCAAAAACAGATACATAGGATCAAACCCGAAGGAGAACCTCAAACCGTACGAGGGAACTCCAAACCCCGAATTCGACCGCCCCATTACAACAGCGGAGGTCTGGGAAGCCATCCAGGACCTTCGTACAAAATCTGCACCGGGCCAAGATGGGATTACAAACAAAATTATAAGAAATCTCGATGACGATTCCGTATAAGCACTAGCACGGTATTTGAATCTAAGATGGCAAATGGGAAGCATCCCGAAGGAATGGAAAACGGCCACCATCATCATGATTCCCAAGCCAGGAGAGAAGTTAGGGCTAGAGAACCTAAAACCCATTTCCCTGACTTCGTGCTTGGGAAAGCTTATGGAGCACGTCGTACTCAGAAGACTCAATAAATACATGGAAGACAAGGATTTATACCCGCACACTATGATCGGCTTTAGGCCAAAGTTATCACCTCAAGACGTCCTATTTCAGCTCAAACATCAGATCGTAGACGGAAATGGCACATCATCGAGAGACACAAAAGCCATCCTAGGCCTAGACCTGACGAAGGCATTCGATAACGTGCGCCACAGTGCCATCCTGGAAAACCTCGGGATGCTAGGAATCGGGTCTAGGACGTACAATTACGTAAGGGATTTCCTCTCTGACAGAACGGCAAAAATAAAAATCGGCAGCATTGAATTGAACGAACTCGAACTGGGGGCGAGGGGAACACCGCAGGGGTCTGTACTCTCCCCCTTCTTGTTCAACATAGCCATGATCGGACTGCCCGCGGAATTGAAGAAAATAGAAGGCCTACACCACAGCATCTACGCAGATGACCTCACGCTCTGGGTAACCGGCGGCAGTGATGGAGCAATACAAGACACCTTACAGGAAGCAATCAATACTATAGAGACGTACATCGAACCAAGGGGTCTCGTATGTTCGCCAGAAAAATCAAAAATACGACTATATCAGGCAAACAGGGGGAGAACAAAAGGCTCATATAAATCTACGATCGAACTACAAGCAAAAGGTGGGCTCATACGAATAGTGCCGATGATCAAAGTCCTGGGACTGCGAATTCAAGCGAATGGCCACAACACCGAAGCGCTCAGGATGCTAGAAAAAAGCGTACTCCAAACGACCAGATTGATTTCCAGAGTCGCCAATAGACACCAAGGAATCAAAGAAGCCAATTTAATCAGACTGGTTCAGGCCTTCGTCCTCAGTAGGGTGGTCTACGTAGCACCATTCCTCTCACTCAAGACATACGAAAGAACAAAGATCAACAATATGATTAGAAAAGTATACAAACAAGCCTTAGGCATACCCATAACAACGCCGACCAACAAATTCGATGCATTAGGGCTGCACAATTCGCTCGACGAGCTAATCGAAGCCCAACAAATCTTGATTGATTGTGGGGTTTAACGCGCCGACGCAACGCAGGCGATGAGGCGCGCCGTAGTGGAGGGCTCCGGTTTAATTTTGACCACCTGGGGATCTTTATCGTGCGCCGAAATCTCGTACACACGGGCGTTTTTGCTTTTCGCCTCCATCAGAAAAGCGGCCGCCGCGACCGGGAATCGAACCCGTGACCTCGTGCTCAGCAGCGCAACGCCTTAGCCACTGAGCCACCGTGGCGGGTGCCCAACAAATCTCCCAGTTGGAGCGGCTCACAAAAAGTCATACTGGAAGACATGTGCTGCGATCCCTAAGCATTGGTTATGATTCGCAACATGGAAATAAAGTTGGCATTTCCCCGAGGCACGAGCACATTTGCACATTCCTCCTTTACCCAGGAATATGCACCCAGTGCATAACCAAGCACGCAGGCAAGAAAGGGCCAAAGCTATCCACAAGCGCTTTGAAAAAATCGGGGAGGCGATATACGTCGATGCTGGCAATAACGGCGGTTAACCAGCACGGCCATTTGATAACCTCAGGTTCAGTCCGCGCAAGCCCACCTGAGACTGAGGAAGAAGCTGCCATTGCCTTGGCGCTAGGATCCACCCGAGCAAGATATATAATCAGCGACTCCAAGACGGCAATAACAAACTTCTCGAGAGGACGCATATCCGCTGAAGCGCTAAAAATTATGAATGGATATAGGGGAGAAAGGCTCAGAAGAGTACAACTAATATGGGCACCAGGTCACACAGCCCTACCCGGCAACGAGGATGCTCACAACCTAGCTCGAGGACTAACCGGCCGAGCTAGCGCAAGAAGCACCACGGAGCAGCCCTCGCCCAGAAACGGCAGTGAACGCATGGTCACATATAGAGAAATTATTGATCATTACCGACTGGGGAGGCTAAAATACCCAGAGGCGCACAAAACACTAGATAAAAAGCAATCAGTTGCGTAGAGATTGCTGCAGACGGGGATGTACCCCAACCCCCTACTGTACAATCACTATTACCCAGATATGCATAGCAACAGATGTAAAAACTGCACAGGAAGGGCTGACCTTAAACACATGTTATGGGCCTGCCCTGCCATCACCACCACAGATAAAGCAAGAAGAATGATAAGTACACCGGAGCAGTGGGAGACGATACTGCTCAGCTCGGACGCCGAGTCGCAATCCTGGGCTGTCCGGATGGCCGAGGCCGCCGCCAAGGAGCAGGGGCTCCTGGCCGATGGCTGAAGAGGGGAAGAAGGGACTTCAAGCCTACCCCACCCCTGACCCCATCCTGGGCAAACAATAAAGTTATTCCTCCTCCTCCTCCTAGCGAAGCGAGTCTAGAGGTGTTGTTCGAGGAATTCGAGGGCATTAAATGGGATGTAATAGGGCTTAGCGAGGTTAGGAGGGCAGGCGATCGAAGCATTTACGGTGCTGAAAAATGGACACGTCCTATGTTACCGGGGTCTAGAGGACAGAAGAGAACTGGGAGTGGGATTTCTAGTCAATAATAGCATAGCTGGCAACATAGAAGAATACTATAGCATTAACGAAGGGCAGCAGGTCTTGTAATTAGGCTCAATAAGAGGTACCAGCTCAAGGTGGTCCAGGGCTACGCGCCCACATCCAGCCACGACGACCAAGTAGTGGAACGCTTCTATGAAGATGTGGAATCGGCAATGGCTAAAGTAAAAACACAGTATACCGCAGTTAAGGGGGACTTCAATGGTAAAGTAGGCAAGAATCAGGCTGGAGACAAGGCAATTGTGAAATATGGTCTGGGCTGTAAAATAGCAGGGGGAACCTATAAGTTGCGTTTGCAGAACGGAATAACCTACGCATAATGAATACTTTCTTCTGTAAACGGGAGAGTCGAAAGTGGACCTGGAGGAGCCCGAATGGGGAGCATAAAAATAAAATCGACTTCATATTATGCGATAACCCTGGCGTCGTGCAGGATGTGGAAGTGCTCGGAAGGGTAAGGTGTAGTGACCACCGTATGGTAAGATGTCGAATTAGGCTAAATCTGAGGATGGACCGCAACAAGCTAGTAATAAAGAAGCCGATAAATGAGCTAACAGTAAGACGTAAAGCAGAAGAATTCAGAATCGCGCTGCAGAACCGATATTCAGCTCTTAACGATGAAGCCGAGCTTACGACACAAGAAATCAGCGACAACCTTACACTCATTATCACGGAGTGTGCAGTAGAAGTCGGGGGCACTATGGCTAGACAGGATACTGGTAAAATTTCACAGGAGACGAAAGATCTAATTAGGAAACGGGAAACCATGACCATCTCTACCGCAGCTGACAGAATAGAACCACGGATCTTTCGAAGGTAATCAATAAGCGTAAGACAGCTGACATACGGAAGTATAATATGGAGAGGATCGAATACGCTGTAAAGAACAGAGGTAGCCTGAAAGCAGTGAGCAGGCGTCTTGGCGCGGGGAAAAATCAGATGTATGCACTTAAAGATAAACAAGGCAATGTCATCACAAATAGGGATAAAATATTCACATTGGCCGAGGAGTTCTATAGGGACCTGTACAGTAGCCGGGACATCCAGGATAATGCCGAACGAGACAGTAGTTCAGGATAGATAGACATCCCACCAGTAACGACCGAAGAAGTCAGCATGGCTTTGAAAGAAATGAAAGGGGGCAAAGCACCTGGTGAGGATCAGATAACCGCAGACCTCTTGAAGGATGCCGGAGAAATTGTACTTGAAAAACTGGCAAACCTGTATACGCAATGCCTAATGACCGCAAGTGTACCGGAATTTGGGAAGAACGCGAATATCATCCAAATCCATAAGAAAGGCGACACGAATTACTTGAAAAATTACAGGCCGATCAGCTTACTGTCAGTCGTCTACAAGGTACTTACCAAGGTAATCGCTAACAGAATTTCTGCAACCTTAGATTTTAGTCAACCTAAAGAACAAGCAGGGATCCGTAAAGGTTATTCAACAATGGACCATATTCACACGATCAATCAGGTGATAGAGAAGAGCGCTGAGTATACTGAACCCCTATATATAGCCTTCATAGATTATGAGAAAGCATTTGACTTGGTCGAAACCCTAGCAGTCATTCAGGCATTACGGAACCAGGGGGTAGATGAGCATTATGTAAGAATACTAGAGGATATTTACAATGGGTCCACAGCAACCATCATCCTCCATAAGGAGAGCACTAAAATACCTATAAGGAAGGGTGTCAGACAAGGAGACACAATCTCTCCAATATTATTCACAGCATGTTTACAAGAAATATTCAGAACCTTGGATTGGGAACAGGTGGGAGAAGGATTAATGGAGAATACCTCAGTAACCTCAGATTTGCTGATGACGTTGCCTTGCTAAGTAACTCGGGGGACGAATTGCAAAGCCTGCTTTCTGCACTGGACGAACAGAGCAGAACGTTGGGCCTGAAAATTAATATGCAGAAAACTAAAGTATTGATCAATAACCTCGGGACAGCGCAGCGGTTTGAGATATTTGGCGAGGAAGTGGAAGTGGTAAGCGAATATATCTACTTAGGCCAAGTTGTGACCTCAGATCCCAACCACGAGGCCGAGAAAATTAGAAGCATAAGAATGGGGTGGGGTGCATATGGCAGACATTCTCAGATAATGAATAGCAGCCTACCATTGCCGCTGAAGAAGAAAGTGTATGCCAGCTGCATCTTACCGGTACTCACCTGGGGGGCAGAAACCTGGAGGCTCACTAAGAGGGTTCAACTTAAATTGAGAACGACTCAGCGTGCAACAGAGCGGAAAATGATAGGTATGACATTAAGGGACAAGAAGAGAGCGGAGTGGCTCAGGGAACAAACACGTGTTAAGGACATATTAGTAGAGATTAAGAAAAAAAATGGACGTGGGCAGGGCATGTAATGCGAAGGCAATATAACCGCTGGTCATTAAGGGTAAAAGAGTGGATCCCTAGAGAAGGCAAGCGTTGCAGGGGGTGGCAGAAAGTTAGATGGGCAGATGAGATCAAGAAGTTTGCGGGGATAAATTGGTCACAGTTGGCACAGGACCGAGGTAATTGGAGAATAATGGGAGAGGCCTTTGCCCTGCAGTGGGCGTAGTTAGGCTGATGATAATGATGATGATGAATATTCGCTAAATTAGTTCATTTCTCTGGCCGGTTTCTGAGTAAAAGTGCAAAAAACAATGGCTGATCAGCTCGCCCACTTCGTTACATCAAGGTTAACCGCCGCGACGTTTCGTTACATAGAAGCCGCAAACAAACGGGCTTCAATGGCGGTGGGAATGCGGAACTGAAAATGTTCGTTAAATGCAAGAATTCGTTAAATATAGTTCCGGTGTATCCAGGTTTAACTGCACTAGACAGGTTCCACTTGGGACGCACGCGGAGTATGGCAACGTGGTTGTATAAACGTTGAAGTAGGGCGCCTTGATTCACGCGCGTCTCCGCTGTACGCCAGCACGGCATCGGGGCACCCGGCCTGTTGCAGCGGAACGCGGTAAATTTTAAGTGACTTGAGTAAACCTCTACCGTGTTCACTTTGGGAGGAGCACGACGGGAGGGACATTGTATGAGAGTTGACCGGGAAAGCGAAGGGCGGCATTTACATGGCAAATGTCGACGAAGGACTATTCTCTTTCGTCAACACTTGCGACGAAAGGAGCAGATACGCGGCGAATTTTTTAAATCAATGCTTTTTACCTCTACCACCCAAGGGTTCTGTCGCTACCGTTGGTGTTAGCAGAAAACTCCGCGCGAACAAATAAAAAAATTTGCTGCCACCGCCATGATTCGAACCTAGAACTAATAGAGTAACTAATGGAGAGCCCGCGGTCTTACCGATTCAGCTGCGAGCCCTTTCTTTTTTTAATGCCGGTCTTTGACACAACACAGAAACACAAAACAAACTTATTCGCATGAGCAACTCGAGCGACAAGCCACCAACCTATGAAGGCTGATGTCTCTCTAAAATTCCCTAAGCGTAGTCAAGGGTTCTATCCTTGACAGCCAGTCAGGGGTGCATGCCTTGTGCTTCAGGACTTCTACGTACTGGGATATGGACTCACGAAAACATTGCGCGTAGGGCGGGCGTACACATCACCGTGGAGCCAGGCCATGCGCGAGCACCATATGCTATGCAAGGCCACCAACATAACGAGGTCCAAGGGCACCCCCTCCCTGTTTTCCACCACTAGATAGCGTATGCCATGGGGGCTCAGCGGGAAATCTTTATGAAGGGTCCTCTGGTGGACAACCCACAAAAATACCGCAGCCCAACAATGTAGAAAAACGTGCTCTATCGTTTCTGGTTGTTTACAAATTGAACACTGAGTTCCCCATGGCACAGATATCCCTCTATCCTGCATTCAGGTTCCAACAGACAAGGTGCCTGTGTGTAATTTGAAAAAAAAAAGGTTTTCACACCAGGGTGAACCTCCATTCTTTTGACGCGCTTTAGCACATTTTGGCCTGGCCCAGCACGGTAATTATATCTATACATAGGGGCGGGGAAAACAACATGGCAAATGTCCTTATACAGTTTTTTACGTGTCACAGAGGACAGGTACTCGCCAGAAAAACGTGCGAATAGAAAACGGGCCGTCATAACTATTTCTTTAAAATACCCATACACGCCACCTGGCATGCACCATGTTGATACTACATATTCCGGCATAGCACGCGCCAGCCGTACTTGCATGACACTCTGCAAGAACGGGTCAAGAACATCTCGCCAAAACAAAAACCGGTTTACCAGCAAGTCGCACATACAGGTGCGCCAGCCCTAAGCCACCATCTCGGACTCTCCGAAACAGGTTTGTTCTTCTGCACCTCTCCCATGTTGAGCCCCAAACGAACACCGCAAATACCCGGTGAAGCCTTTGGACGTTGATTCGCGAACAATGCAGTACCTACATGATATACCAAATCTTCGTTACAAAGAATAAGTTACATGCCGTGGCCCTTGCAAAAATTGACAACCTTGCCCCCTTCCATTTCTCAGCCTTCTCCCTCAACGCCTGTGTCTGGCTACGCCAGTATGGTTCACTATCCCCGTAATATTCTAGCTCAACGCCCAAGTACTTCACTGGAGTGATGACCCAACTAATATTAGCGAATGTTGGCGGTGTTGATGACCATTCCCCATGCCAAAATCCTAGGCACTTTGCCCAGTTCTCAAAACTACCCGTCACCATGCCAAACTTTTTGACAGTGTCAACTACCAACAGAACGCTTTCTTCGTTCATACAAAAAACGGCCACGTCGTCTGCGTAAGCCAAAAGTTTAACTTCTGACTCATGCAGTCGGAAACCTTCGATGGCACTATTTCTGATTATACTCATACACAGGGCTTCGATGTATATGTAAAACAATAGGGGGCTGAGGGGGCAGCCCTGGCGCACCGAACGCTGCACTTCAATTGGGGCTCCCAACTTGTTGTTCACGATCAGCCGCGTAGTGCAATTGCGGTACGCCAGGGCGACTCCCTCCTTAATTACAAACCCAACGTTCAAATGGTCCAAAATACAAAACAATATCTCGTGTGACACACAATCAAACGCTTTTTCCAAGTCAATTTGCTTTCGTTTGTCAATATTATGCTCACAGTTAGTGCACTGCATGATGGGTTGTCTCCAGTTGTTGAATGGGCTTCGTGGCCCCGTCAGGCGTTAATGCTGCCTATAGCCACGCCACCCAAGACAAACTTGTAATGATGATTGTCTTGAATAAATGAAATGAATGAATGAATGAATGGGTGAATCTGCAGGACTGCCACTCCCGTGTGCAGGGAGTCGCATCACTGGAGGACACACCTTGCTTTATGGATATTTGTAAAAATATTGCGACCCTTAATTCCGCACGTCTGATGGGGCCCTACTATTCGTTGGACAACACTTTGAATCCTTTGTGCCACGCGGAGACGGGGAAGGTAGGTGCTGCACTCACCAAGCACATCTACGGGTTTACCCCCATAATTCTCGCTGAATGCCATGTGATAGCGTCCCGCGACCTCTCGCGCCGCTGAGCGGTCCGCCCATGGCACGTTTAGCGGCCATGTGCGCGCCTTGGGCATGTGGTAGGAGTCACAAAAATTAACGGAAGCTGACACCAACGCATGGCATCTCACTTCTAGTACGCCGATGTGCTAAAGCCTGTGGCATCCAGTGTTGTTCACGTAGAAAATCACAGCTCCTTGTCGTCCGCCCTCACGCCAAACAACACATCAAGGGACACATTCAAATACATCTGGATGGCCAGGCCATCACTCAAAGCCCCAGCATCAAAATTATGGGCCTACATCTCCAGGCCAACGTCAAGAGGGGCGTATTCTTGCAGACCCTCAGGCAAAGCATCAATCAAATCATACACGTGATCAGGCGACTTGCCACCAAGAAGCGAGGCCTCAAGGAATCCGATACCTTTCGATTAATTGAAGCATTTGTCCTCTCGAGAGTCACTTACGTCCACCCCCTGTCTTCTTCTCGGCAAGGAGGACATACAAATGCTTTATATAATGATAAGAAAGGCGGTTGAGCAAGCCATTAGTCTTCCCATGAGTGCGTCCACGGAGAGGCAGCCTAGGACGGGACTCCACTACACGGTGGAAGAGCTGGTAGAGGGCCATCTTTCTAACCATAAGCTCGGATTGAGCAGAACTGTACTTTGTCGCCGCATCCTTCACCAGATTGGCTCAGCAGCCCAGAATGTCACTCCGCTTGAAGTACTCCCGGACTCTTCGCAACAAAAACTAAAGACGATCCCTTTGCTTAGAAATATGAACCCCTCACACGACGAGGGTCGCTGACAAGCACGGGCTCAAGCGCTCAACACCGCCCTCGGTGGGGATCATGCCGTTATCTACACAGACGCCTCGCAACATAGGGGGCACCAATACGCCATAATCGTGGCTACTTCCAGAACCAACCTCCTTGCATGTACTTTCCTCAAGACCCAAGACATGACGGCAGCAAAAGAGGCAGCCATCGCCTTGGCTCTCACTCAACCAGAGGTTCGGAAAATCGTCAACGATTCCCAACAAGCCTACCGGAAAGACCAGTCGGGTTGGGTATCCAGACATGCACTGCGTGTTCTAAAAAACCACTCCCAAACAGTTGCATTCAGCTCATCTGGACGCCCGCTGACGCTTCCATGGAGGGCAACGAATACGCCCGCCAAGCCTGCACCTTTACCCCCCGTGCTGTGGAGCTGCACCAGGAAGTCACCGGCTTGTCACGTTCAGGGAGATAACCCAGCATTATCGCCTTCAGAGACAGGCCCTACCTTTGCCTTATCCTGACCTTTCCAGAGAAAAACAAACTACCCTACGGCACATACAAACCGGCTCCTTCCCACACCCGACACGTCTTCCCTTAATGCACCTGAGTCACTGAGACGCTGAATGGGAATTTTGTTTAGAAGTAGGAACACTGCACCACATAATCGGGTTGTGCGACTTTATCCCTAAGAACCCTCCTCTCTTTCCGTCAACTACCCAACCAGAGCAAGGGGAGATGCTGCTGTCCAGTCCCTCTGTGCCTACCCAGCTTCAGCTGGTGGACAGAGCACAGGCGGGGCAGTGTGAATGTGGGCCCTAGTGAAGAACGAACTACTCCTCTGGGCCGCACTCTGGGCAGTGCAGAAATCTGGATAGAAGTATTTCCTCCTATTTCTCCCCATCCTCCTTCCCCGTCTCTGCCGCCGATCTCGTCGCCTCCGTCCGCGACGGCAGAGACGGTGAAGTAAGATGGTATAACACCGGATGTGCTACACCAATGCAACTCAACCAACCACCGTTCATGCATCAGCATTGATTCAACCTTGCCAAGAATATCTCTTTGAAGTAATAAATGTAGTGGTTAAGGGCATTTCACTTCTGTCTGATTTGACTATTTGTAGAGCGACGTGAGGGAATTTAAGTGACGTCGCATGGGGAATCGTTGTGGGTGCCGTTTACCGCTTTATTTTCAAACCACATTCACCGGGTGGATTGTGGAGAATTTTTGAACTTCCGGGCGGTCGCCGCGAGGCACGCGCTCACGTGCACTTGGCATTTTCTTGTCTTTAACTGCGGACACACAAAGTAGCAATTTTCTGAATCGTTTCGCTGTTAGAAAGTATACGGGAACGGCAAAGGCCGCACTTGGCGGGGTAGAACTTCTACGATATCTCTGGTAGGAGCGCGCTCGATTCTTCGTCGACACGACCCATGCAATGTCGGCCAGAACACAGCGTAGGGCAAGGCATGTTCACAGTAAAAGTATACAATTTTAAAGTATATATTACAGTGGAGGCTAGAACTCCTTATATGTGGGTATGTGCGCCCACCCAGGCCGATGAAAAAGAGCTTGAAATCAAGAAGAAGAAGAAATTGAAGTAGGAGGAAGACGTAGCAAACCGGAATCGCTACATCTGATTCAAGTTTCCCAGCCTCGCAGCAAGAAAAACTCACAGCTTTTCCGTCCTGAGAGCTTTTTCGTCGGGATAAAAAGGCGCCATGGGCTCGTTGGGTACTTCGGAAGCAATCTTGGGAGATGTGAACCCCTTGTGCCGACTGCCGCTGGTGATCCTGAATCTGCTCGTCTTCTGCCTATCTTTCATCGTCGGCATCGTCTGCGTAAGTGACGAATAGATTGCTTTAGACGACATATTCACAGCTCATGACAAATGAACAAGGCAGTGCAACGACAGCAGCTAGTGATGCTACCCTGTTTGCGTAACATACTGCATTTCAACGATTCTTAGGCGCGCCTCTTTTCCCAAAAGGTAGCATTGAAATTTGCGGGTGTGTTACAATCGGGCTCAAAACCAAAATCGGTTTTGAATTTCCCCCCTTGCAGCTGAGTAAGCAAGTTTATGAAGCACAAGAAATTATTTCGGCCACAGTTGCGTACGTCAAACGACATGTCTTCTGCAAGTTGTGTAGTGTCATGTCTTTTACATTTGCGCGGTATTTTAGGGGTCAGATTATTTTTTCGGATTTTCATAAAAGTAAACTTACGTGCGCGTCAGAATAGGGATGCGTTAGAATTGTGCAGATATGGATGTTGAAATAAATTTGAACTACACAACGCGATTGCTCAAAATACGCAGTCGCACAAAAAAATAAGAGAACCAATGATTATTTAAGAACGACGGACTCATGCCCGACGTTGTCGCTTGAGCCCCTGCGTCACGCAATAGCTGTCAGGGCGCGTGCTCTAGCTGCTGCGAGATTAATCGATTGAAAAGCATTTATTGAGACAGGAAGACCAGAGGTCCGAACGTGGTAAGGGAAGGAAGGAGGGAAATGAAAGCCAATCGCTTCAGTACTTGCCCACATTGATGTCTTGATGAAGTCCAATAGTTGAGGCAGTCGTAGGCCGGAGTCGTAATTGTGTACATTGCTAAATAGCCCCAGCACGACAGTCACCGATGGCGCTCCTATACCAGTCGTGCTAGGCCACTCTTTAGAGAATACGTCGCTATTTGTGCGAGTAAGGACGTGTCCAGTAGAGTGTGGTCTAGTTGAGGGTTGGGGGCGGTGAAGGTACGGTGGCGACTGAAGGCTGGACATGTCCAGAGATACTGTTTTTCGCCCCTCCAATGCGCCATTCCAGCTTTAGCAGTGTCGGTAGATGCGGGAGTGCAGTTGCGTCATCTGTAAATCTAGGCGCTCTCTTTACGCTTACTTCTAACTCCTCTCCAAACTGTGCTTTTCGCGCAAGTGCGTGGGGTTGCACCGGAAGGGTTTTCTGCGTACACAGGACCGCGGCCGCATTTCTGCCCAGCCGTAGAAAGCTTCCCTTCAAGGTGCCCGAAGCCGTAGAATTGGATTCAAAAGCGTCTCAAGTGCGGGGAGAGGTTATTCCTGTTGGATGGAGAAGCTCCTATGCGTGCCTCCTACACGTCTGCTTGGGGAGGGTAACTTTCTTTGAGTCCGAAATTGTTAAACAAAGCGGCAAAGATTTATAATATTTGGTTTTAACACCCACGCTGGCAGCCAGAATCACAATACAGCACACAAAATGTCCTCGGTGTTTTTAACGCCAAGGGCCACACTGTATTTCTGCAATGGGTGACTTAGCATCACGGATACAGCAAACCTGTTTATATGTCAATATGCGCTTCTATTACATGAATCGAAAGGAGGGGAGTACCAATGTGGCATAGCATAAAGCCCGAAAATAGTGTGACAACTCGAGCGTTCCTTATGACGTAGTGTCTGCGAAAACAGTAGCGTCCAAATGCCGAACTTGTTTTCCCAATATTACCGCTATGATTTCTGGCGCAAACCTTCATCTCGAAATCCCCTTTATCTTGAGGGGGTGAATAAATTCCAATCCTAGCTTAAACCGACAAGACCGTGCGTGTCTCCAGAAACTGCCTAGCTTACTGGTTAAACATGAACGCTCCTTTTCGACCAAAATCAGCATTAGGAAACCTCGTCCCTTATCTCTGTCGGAGGCACCCCTTCAGATCCTGCACGAGCATAGGGTAGGGCCTGAAGTCGCAGGGAAACCTGTAACTCACAGCCATCAGCCGAACAATTAGCCTCCTCAACGTACGGAAGTCACTTGGTCACGGAGGTGAAGTGGGCACTTCACCACATAACCGACAAACGGCAGTTAGAACAAGCGCCGACTCTTGGAAAGTGGAATGGTGTATTGAAATGTGCGGCACTAAACAACTCTCGTGCCATGTCATTACTGGGCAGAAATTAAACTGTCCGTATAATGCGTGGGTTGCCGCCGAGTAATACGGAATTAACCTCGAGCTTGCGGCGGCGATAATTATTTCTATTTGTCTCCCTGCCTACGATTTCCCCAAACTCGAAAGGGCCGTTTTTTTTCGCGAGTGGACGCGGTAGCCAGCCGAGGTCTTCGTCCAGACGTACTGTGTCCTCTAGACGCCGTGAGAAATCATAATTGTCCCAGCGTTGTTTTCAGCTGTGCGCGCAGAGTAGACAGCACGGCGGCTTCACTTATACTGTTCTGACGACGACACGGGTTCAAGGCGAAAAACCTCGCGAGCTGCATGACACCGCCCTAGGCGCAATAGCTTTTTTCATCTGCATGGTGTCTTATGTGGGTACAAAACCATTCCCTGCAAACCGACCATGTATAGGCCTCCTGCGCTGGAGTTTTGGCGACATGCAGCGCCCCTAGAGGCCGACGCCTCTGGGTAGTACAAAAGCAGACGACCCCCACCGCCCTCCATGTGTTTTAAATTACAAGCCAGAGTGAAAGTTGGTTATGGTGCTTTGTGGCGTGTTTAAATGATTGCATATTGTATGAAATAGCACTTACAGTAGCTGGAGAGGCTAAACAAAATAATATCCGCTAAAAGAAGCCGATTTGTCGGCTTTCTTTTGAGTGAGTTGTCGCGGAGGTCGCGGCGTGGGACAGTATCGCCAGGTCGGGTGGTTTAACTGTTTGACGACAGTTACAGTTTTTTCTTCTTGCGTGCGGTCGACAAAGGAAAGTTCACGAGTAGCATAAACACGGAACGCTGCTCATCTTACATCGTGAGGTAACTGCTAAAGGTTGCTTCATCGGGAGCATGCAAGCGAACGCAGGAATTGCGCAGCCGACTCAGCTGACACTGCTGGCCTGGCACCGCCATTGAAACGAGTGGAAATTTTGTTTCGTATTTTCGCAAACTAAATTATTCTTGCGTAACGTTTTACGCCGCACGATTTACGAACGGCAGGGTACATGTATACTAGCGAGTAGGTGGGGCAATAGCGCCAATTAAATAAACAAATTAAAGGGACACTGAAGTGAATTTGTCAAGCTCCCGTTTTTGCTTGCACTGCGTAGACTGGCTCAAATTAGCACACTTTTCATCGTTTATCCGGTTCACAAATCGGTAATTATTTTACAAAGCGCGAAAGAAGAAAAACTACCATGCGCGGTTTGCGGCGGCCGCACCAACTAAAGCTGTGACGTTGGGCTGAGCGGGCACCGTGATTGGACGATGCCCAAGGTGAGCAACCAAACAAGTTTCGGTTTCGGTTTCGGTTCTGTAAAACACAACCGGTGGCGTTGTTGGATGGGCATTCCCAATAACTCAGTAATCATCGTACCACGCTTCTGCCATGTTGTCAGCTGTAAAAATGCATAAAGATAAGCCTCCCAGGACGGCTTGGAATCGTAGCATTCACTAGCCGAGGCCTACGCAGTGCATGGACGCCCTCCGCATACCCGCAGACGCCCAAATGTCATGCGCTTTTCCCCCATATTTGGAGCTTGCCTCACTCATGCCTGTACCGTAAAAAGCGTGTTCGCACCAGGCCAAGGGTCTGTTCATTCTGGCCTGTGCCCACTGCCCGCAAGCAGTCGGTGCTTATGGCAACAGCACGCCAACGAGAACTCGCTAGCGCGCCAGTGCCAGCCTGCGCGCGTTCTGTGAACTAGTTCGTGGAGCCATGAACGTTGCGGCCCAAAAAAACGTGAACTCAATGTAGAAAACATCGACAGAAAACGAAAAAGCTAACTTACAAAAAAAAAACAGCAGGTACCCGCGGGGACTCGAACTCGTGACTTGCAAAACACCTGCGGCAACGAACCTAACGCCCCAGACCACTCGGCCAGGGGACTTTTTTTTTGTCTTTATTTCCTTTCTCGGCCACGGGATGGGCTAGCCAAGTTTGGTAATATAAGGTATATATTGTACAACAAGTTTACACTTTTATTTCGTTTTGGCATTTCAAGCAGCTTAGGTGACTATTTGTTGTTTTGTGCTCGTGCAGTAAGCATCCCCCACGTTTCCACAATATCTCACGTCTAGCATTGCATTTCTTAGACGGAAAAGCGTTCGCTGATGCGTAGTCGTGCTGCTGGCCTCTGTGCTTGTTCGCTCAGCGCAAAAAAGTGCTTCCCGCACCCTGTTTTTACGCTGTACGGTAAAAATATCAGTTGATTTTATTTCCTTAGTACTTATATTGACTTCGCTGACTCTTCTCCCGCCTTCAAGAGGCCTTATATTTTCCTACTGGCGTACCAGTCAGGGAAGCGTCGCATGTGCGCTTGTGCAGCGCTTGTGTGAAGCGACCTTGACTTGGAGCTAGATACAGTGTACAAACTAACCAAGTAAAGAAAGGCCGATTCTTCTATTCACAAATGTGTCCTGGGTTCGTTTCAGCTGAGCGAACGAATTGCGACGACCCGTCGGCGGCCGGCGAACGAAACGCTGGGCCGACTGACTCTGTCTGAAGGCCGGGGAGCCGTGCAGTAGCGCAGCCAATTGCGAGCTCGGCTCCTCTCGACGTCACACGAAAACGCAGCAGAAAATGGGCGAGCGTAAAGAGAGGAGGACAGCATTTTCGAATTCATTTTTCTACTATATAAAATCGCGTAAACGCGCCCAGAGTTCTCGTAACATGGCCTGGGGACTCCGGACTACAATTTGCGCAAGTATTCCCGCAATGTTTACATATCACTTCAGTGTCGCTTTAAGCGCTATTAAAGAATGCAAAACACGCACGAAATCACACGCCCGCTGCCTGCAGAGGTGTGTACTTCTATAAAATCACATAACACAACATAACATAACACAGCCGCATACACGGCGCGGGGCCCCGAATATTTACATACGATCATCACTGACTGTGTTGGTTTGATGTTGCAGGGGTCGTCGAATCTGAACGCCGACACGCCAGGTTAGACTTCAAATGGAGTTAGACAGCGAGACAAGAACAGAGAATTGGCGTCCTCCAGTTGAATTGCCCCCCCCCCCTCTTCACACTTCGCCAGATTATTGTCAAATATTATTAGAAATTCGCTCATTTTTTTCTCTTTGCATTCAAAGCCCCCCTTCACGTCCCCCCCCCCCCCCTTCGATTTGCCGTCCAGCCCTCCGCCGTGTCGGCTGCATGGAACTCGGTTGTTGCTGACCCTCATTCTAGGCTATTAAGTGCGAACTGGGAATATATTCTGCAAGAGCGTAATTAAGTAAAGTGAGAGCAAACAAGGAAAGAGAGCGGCCTCTTAGTTCGCCCGACCACTTTGTTTTACGGCCACCAATTTCGGAATCGCAAAACAGATTTCACGCTTTTGACGGTCGCGGCATTTTGTCACTGAGACACGCAACAAAACGGCAAGCTAACGCTGCACCATGTATTCGTAACGGCGACGCAAACGAGCACTGTTTAATGAAAGTGCACGCATAGTGTGCAGGTACGCAAAAGAGCGGCGCGCCGAGGCGAGCCTGCGGTCCGCCGGACTCGCTGGCTTTTTAAAGCGCGATCATCGCCGATTGCGTCACTCTTTTTTGATCGGCTGTTTTGGAGAAGTCTTTGTCACCTAGAGTATTACTTTAAAATAGAAATTTTACTTAAAATTTCACTTCGTACGACCATCGATCGGTGAACCTGCGAGTAGCTGGCGCCGTAACGGTCCCGGCACTTTCGTCGGCGCTGTAAACGTGTTAAGCGCTGCAAAGCTTTTTCCCCTAATGCCAAGTTGATCGCTGAAATAGATCGGACGCGTCGGGGATGCGCTGGTGACCACGTCGCAAAACAATCGGGAGCGTCGAGCGCATTTCGCTTCTGTCAACACGGGATCCTATGGGACCCGCGCAGCTTTGTACTACCCGGAAGTACTGCCCGAAGCCGCTTGCGCAGCGCCCCCTGGGCAGCGCAGGAGGCCTATACCCACGGCCGATCACCCACGCTCCCTTGTTGAATTTCCTGCTTGCTTGCTCAGTACAGAAGGTTGTTGTGCAGTATTATATTGGGCACTTGAGGACTTTTTCTGGAAAAGAGCAATGGCCAGTTCTTTGTCCACCTACCGGAGCGCCCTGTAAGACTCTACGCCAATTCAGAAGATGCTGTTTTTCCTGATTTTATTTAAAAAACAAGTGGGGTTTTAGTCACAGAAATGGCACACTAACTGCTTTCGGCACACTATTTACTATTGTACTGAAGTACACTATTCAGTACTGCTGCAATTTTGGTTACTTACTGCTCAATCCTTGGAAATTTAGAAGCACAAATACACACAGACGGAAGTGGAGAAGCATGACTTAGGGCCGCAATGTAACAACAACTGGAATCGGCAGTTCGTTTAGACAATTATTGTCGACGCAACCATGAGACAGCCGGCAGCGAGTTCCGAGAACCGGCCCTTATTGGCGATGAGATGTTTGAGTGACGCCATCCGGCACTGACGTCGGTTTAGGGACTCACGCCGCTGTCGTCTGCTACACTCCGCTTGTGAGGGGCAGCAGTGCCCTTGCTAGAAATTGCCCGATTTGATGCTTTAATGCATCAAAAAGCGTATTTCTGGTAATCCAGTTATTTTTGCCAGCTTCTGACACATCTGAATAATATCAAGCTGTATCCCGTACAGGTTTACAACACACGAGGAGAGAGAGAGAACAACTTTCTTGAGGGCAACGGTCAGAATATCGTGTGTACCTCGTCCTTTCTGTCTTATTCGCGAGATTCAACGCTCAGAGCTCCTCGATCAGTATTCAAAATGTGTAGGCTTCCTTCCCTAGAGTATTTTTGAGATGCTTTTATGAAGACTCAACAGTCTAATGCTACGTACCATGTAGCGGGCCCCTACACGAGCATCGAACCTCAGGATATAAAGCGACTGTCTTATTATTTTTTTTTTGTAATTGTTGACCTGCATCAGACGAATGTTTTATTTTTTTCTCTGTGCCCAACGCATTATTTCTCTGCACCGTCGCAAACGTCTTAATATTAGGTTTGGGTATGTTTGGGAGGCTCACAAAGATCGTGTGGATATTTTCTTCAGACTGTATGGCATACATACCCTTCTTCACAAATTGGCTTTCGTTATGGCTGCGTACAAGAAGCTGCATAACCGCAGCGTGTGTTGTTAATTCTCATGCAAATACAATGAGAAGGCTTGTGCAACGTTGTCCAGAGTACTCGAAGGCGGCTTTTGTGCGCTGCATTTCTATCGTAACCATCGTTATCATAACGTAATGGCTCTCAACCCGAACATTTATGACATGATTACGGTGTTAATGGCTTGATATACTGGTTAGTGAGCGCAATAAGTAGTATGCGTGAATATGTTACAAAAATCGAAACCGATGAATGTTTCCAAGCAGCTCTTTATTCCTTTCCAACCCTTCCAGGCGTAAAGAACCAATCCTGATCTACTGAGAATAGCGTTCTATGAACTGAAGAAAATTACTTTTACACTCGTGTCGTGGACTGAGGACACGGCCCACTAATCTGCTCGATTTTCCTGTTAAATAAAGTTTTCTCCCCCTCCTAATACTCCTGCTTCTCCTCTTGACTGCATTTTTACTATAACGCATATGTGAATATTGGGAAGATATGGCGTTGGGAAATGCACGGAAATATCCCTCCAGGTCTGTACAACCAGAGTGTTACTGTATCTTTACCGTAGACGTAAGTCGTTTTGCTCAATAAACCTCCATGTTGGTTCGAAACATAGTATAAAACCAACACGCTCCTATACACACAGTGGGTTATTTGGAATTTAATCAACAGTTTTTACAACCCATAGTGCATGTAGGCATACTTTCATGCGATGACAACGTAAAATGATACGATGCAACACTTTCGAGCGTTCGGCAAGGTTTCAAAAACTGTTTTACCTTAAATATGATTACCGGGAATCGTAATGCCTTCTGCGCAAGCCAACAGCCCCGAAGGCCTGGAATTTGTTTTGGTCTTGTATTTTTGCTGCTGTCGGTTGCTAGCAGCTGGCTGTTCTTTTTGTTCGAAAGATTGCTTAATACAAGCGCTGACGCCTATCTCCGAATCCTCGCGCTCCGCACAGGACCGGCTTCTCAAGGAATAGGGCGACGCCGGCAATGTTTCTTCTGTAGCGGTGTCCAAAACTATACTTTAACTTGCGCCTTGAGCTAGTGTATTCGATTTTAAGTCCATTATAATAAAAACATCCGCACACGCAAAATATGGTGCGGACAAGCATCAGACGTCAACCGAGCCGAAAGAAACAGCAGGGAGAGCGAGCCCGAATGAAGCAGACAACAAATGCGAGAGTCCTAAGCCGACGTCACGGAGGCGCGCGAATCAGCTACGCCCCTGGTCGCGCTCAACGCCAAGAGAGACAACTAGCGGCCTTCCAAAATGGGGGCGTGAGTGGTGGCGTCCGACAAATAATCACAAAGTGTGCTTCCTCGAGGATCATCTCCAGCTTTCTCCATCAAATGTCCGGCCACTCAGCTAGAAACTTAAAAGAAATTTCATGAAAGTAATATTTCGCATAAAGCAAGAAACTGACTTGGGCATGGATACTTTGAGAATACTTTGCAGAACTATAAACAGTCTTTGTAAATAATTGCAAAAGGTACTCCCCATAAATTTTAATGCGATAGTTGTCATGGTTCTGGAATATGGTGAGTCAACGTGGATAATCCGAGTCAGCGCACAAAGTATGCTCTTGCCCCATAATACCAGCTGCACGAAATTTCATTGCATTACAATAATTCACTGCAAAGTAATTAGTTTTGAATGAACTGCGATTAGCCGGAAAGCTGCACATGATGAGGTTAGCACGTTAATTACCTCTCACCATTTTATTCTCACCTGCTACGGTATCGGCTTTTTAATGTTACTCACATACTCACCTGACATCATCATAATCACCTGAAAAGGTGCCTTAGTAAAAGGTGCCTTAGCAGCTTGAGAAGCATTTCGTACTACATCTAGAGACCTGTTTCTCACTCGTAGGTGGTGACAATCGTGGAGCAGTACGAGGAGATCTCTTTCCGCAACCGCCCTCTGCTGGTCAGCTTCATCGTGAACCTGCCCATACCCGTGCTCGTCGTCTCCAGCGTTCTCCTTCTCATCAGCTTCGTGGGGTACATGGGGGCGCTGAGGGAGAACCTGTGCTTCCTCGCCTGCTACCAGCGCGGCCTCTCGCTGCTCATGTGCCTCGACCTGTGTGTCCTTGCCGTCTGCGTCCTGATACCGTTCCTCAGCAGAAACGTGAGTGCTCCACCTATAGTCTCACACAGACACAGCGGATGTCAGACCTAGTAATTTATTAAGTACTACAGCATCTGAGCCATTAACACGCAACAGAGGGCTACCGCTTTGGAATGACCTCGATTTTTTGGAAATATTAGGAGCCGCTGCTACTATAGCTTGAATGGAAAGCGCTTAAACTTTGACTGGTAAACAAGGACGAGAAAAACTACAACACAGGACGAAGCGCAAACTAACAACTGATTTATTTACGTGGATGAACATATATATACACACGTGCTTGTGTGAAAAGGAGACACAAAAAACAAAAAGATTTTGTTTTTGTCTTTGTTTTGTCTTTGATTTTGTTTTGTCTTTTTGTTTTTTGTGTCTCCTTTTCACACAAGCACGTGTGTATATATATGTTCATCCACGTAAATAAATCAGTTGTTAGTTTGCGCTTCGTCCTGTGTTGTAGTTTTTCTCGTCCTTGTTTACCAGTCAAAGTTTAAGCGCTTTCCATTCAAGCTATGCATAACCAACTAGCCCCAACAGATGCCCTGTTAACGCTGCTACTATGTATGCACGACGAACGCCAGATTACATGTTCTCAGCGACACGCCGGCGATTACCTAGATGTGAGTATTAGCGACGTAGCTCGAAGCAGACAACTAAACTGTATATGTGACAAGCAACAGTTTTGTGTCGGAAATATAAATATTAAAGCTGTTTCAAAGCTCTCTTCCCCTCCTGGAAGGGAAGAAAACGTTATTCGTGATTGCTGAGAAACTACGTAAATAAGAGCTACCATGCCTAGAAGGTTGTTAGGGATGCAACTAGTACATCTTAGTGCTTACCAGAGAGTGATCAAGCAACCCTGGTGTAGCAGTAGCCCGCACCCTCATGTCACCGTTCTACTTGTCTCTGGGCCCTCAGTACGTACCAGCAATGTAGACCCCCCGACGACCGCAGTGGTGCTAATACGGTCATGCTAATACCTGACATAGCAGGGGGCGCGAAGAACCTGCGGGTCCGCACAGGCTGCCTCTGGTACTTGACCTAGGCAACGTTCTAGGCGCCAACTCTGTCTGCCGAGGAAGGCTCAGACTACTTCTACCCTTACAAAGAATAGTATACAACGAATGCGTAAATCCGGAGATCAAATGGAGGGCGTTACTTGGAGCCTTTCAAAACATTTGGAAACGTAACTTAGTTCGATGCAACGGGTCATGAAACGAAGAAAGATGGGAGTAACGCTTAGGGGCAATCCTCAGGTATGGAAGATTCATGGTGAAGCTTTGAGCACACTTGCCTCGTAACTGCGTCTTCCAATTACGACTTCTTTTATTGTATTAAAGATCACAGAAACGGTGCTTTTGTTGCAGTTTTATGGCAGTCGAAGAACTCTCGTTGTAGAGACACCATCAGTTGAAATTGCCTTGCCCACGTTTTTGAATTTGGGTCTCAACAGATAGCAGTTCGTAGTCTGCCCCATCATTCCCACTTCGGCCAGCGGTATTCTGGCCTTTGTGTATTTGTAAGGTTGAAGGGCATGCGCTGCAGTTGAAGCCCCGAACACCAAATCATCGACGTAGAAGGTTGCTTTCGAGCTTTGTTGCGGAATCCTGATGATTCGGTTTAAGGTGACCTAAGTGGTACTTCAATGTACCCGGTAACAGAAAGGGGCTTACAGAAGTGCCGAACAGAACAGAAGTCGTTCTCATTATTTCGTCTATTTTCGCAATGGTCTCTCCGCTGATAGTTATTCCTCAAACCACGTGAAACAGCGTGTAACTCGATTTTCTTGGCGAATTCCGGCCTACAAAAAGGCCTTCTGAACATCTGCCGTAATTCCGATAATGAAGTCGTGAAGCTTAAACAGGATCTTAAGGAGGTCGGCATTTAAATACGGCCCCTTTTCTAGCTGTTCGTTAAGCGACCAGGTTCCTGAGGCGTGTGATGACCATAGGTCGGCGTACTCACTCGTGAGTACACTCATTTGTACTCATTTGTACTCAAACTCATGAGTGAGTACGATGATGAGTGATCACACACCCAGACAAAAATAGTGAGTACGATGACGAGTGAGTACAGGGGTAAGTTCACTACTCGTGAGTACAGTACTCATGAGTACAGTATTGAGTACTCAAGAGTTTGAGTACTAATGAGTATGAGTACTCATGAGTACACAGTACTCATGAGTACACAGTACTCATGAATACACAGTACTCATGAGTACACAGTACTCATGAGTATACAGTACTCACGAGTACACAGCACTCTTGAGTACAATACTCATGAATACTGTGTACTCATGAGTACTGTGTATTCATGAGTATATGCACTCCTGAGCACAGTAGCGCAAACAAGTTTTATCACGAGCTCGAGTCTGGACGCGCGTGTACGAGTCGCAAACATTTAGCGGTGCCGCTGTGCACCTTAACTGTCAAGCATGGTAAAATTACACAACGAAAACTGCACCTCCCTCCTTTCCCGGTCCCTGTTTGGCGCTGTAAGCGTTTTTCGGCGGTCGCTCGCAAAGGGGTCATGGTGAAGAGGGAAAAAGGAGGGGGTGAGGGCCCGGCGGGAAACGCGGCCGCAGTTGCTCTTCTCCTATGGCACTTGTTGACTGCCGCAGTTATTTTTGTTGACACGGCCTCTGAACGCGTGGCGGCTTCATTGCGCTTGCTCCCTTCCAATTGTTTTAGGGGAGAGGCGGTGGAGGCTGCTAACAACGCACGAACTAGGCATACTGAAGTCTCTCTTTTTCGGTCTTCAGAAGTTTCCATAGACGCATGTCACGCTGTGTAGTCGTTTCGTGAGCCGAACCGCTCATTTCAACACTCGCAGTTAATTTACGTAACTCGCATCACACGGACTGCGTGGTTTGTAACGTTAGCTGTGCGTATTCAAGCGACAGTTTGGCTGATGTACGTGCGCCCATATGGTTTTATTAGGTTCCCATTTTGAAACATTTTGCTCAGGTTCGCTAGTAATATGGTCTCGTGTAGTGCCATTTACAAGTGAGCATATAGCCCCACCGTGCACTACGGCGTGCAGGCGCGGCGGTGGAATTTGCCCCAGCAATGGAAATAAAATATCCGAGTACAATTAAGCACGTTTGTGAGTTGTGAATCGGCCATCATAATATCCAGTTCAACGCTTGCGGCGCCTTGTTTAGCCTTGCATATTTTGTCGAAGAGCTATGTCATCTTGCCGCTGGAGGAGCGTTTTGCTTTCGATTGGCTTTACTTTCGAGTGGAAACCCGATTCGCCGCTTCTCGTTTATGCCACCGTGTAATGAGGGCGCTGACGATGATGGTGAATTTCGGTGGTTGTTATTCCCCTACCTTCACTACTGTTTACTGGCGGGGCGACCACCCCTCGCTAGCAACTATACCGCGGAGTTTAAGCTCGCACTGTGAGTGGCCTCGTGAAGGAATTGTTTTGAATTGATGAACGCCAACGCCAGACGCCAGGATTCTCGCTTAAGCTCCTATCTTGGAACGTCTCGTAAAACATGTGGATTGTACATAACGACGTCACCGCACTTTTTGATCGATCGCTGTCAGCTTCATCCGCGTTGCTCGAGATAAGAGCTGCAGATTTCCACTGTGCAACCAACCCACCAACACGGCAATACAGTGACGTCAGTGCAAGCTATCACGCCTCCGAAAAACGCGTCCACAAACTTTGTTCTCGAGTACACAAAGCACGGCAGACCAGTTCTACGCTGCTGTAACGGCTGCCAAGTACCGGCAGCAACTGGGTGCACTGCGGCCCTCGACTGCGACCGATACCCTCCGCCCCCCCCCCCCCGAACACACACACACACACTGTTGGGACTGGGCCATTCTAGCTCAGTCACCACTGTTCGATTCACTTCACTTTATTTCCTTAAAGACACCACAGGGGGTGTTACATAAGGGGCGCGTTGTACAACATAGATACAAAAGCCACAGGTTAACAATACAGATGCATAGATGTTGCGACGTTGCCCTGCTCAGTCCGCCATCGACGCTGCGCAGAGGAGAGCGATGAAGTTGTCGAGCAGACGGTGATTTTAAGCTGCATTCATATACAATATATACAAAGGTAGCAATCTTGAGCGTTACATGGCTCGTACAAAGGCACTTCTCAACTGAGTGCCTCCGATGAAATGCCGCCGCACAGCCGCTGCTTCAGGGCTGGTTTTATACCCCCGGGGTTCCGCCGCAGCCGCGTGCAGTTCGAATCTTTCCAATCAGGACTATCACTGGCCGCAGTTTGGATCCGGCGAATGCAGGCGAAGGGATTGCGTCAGCCGAGCCACGAATGGGAAAGGGGAGGCGACTCAGCGGCGCCGTCTCCAGAGTCTACTCGTCGCTGCGTGTCTTTTGTGGACCGGTCGTCCCAAGCATGATTTGGTGCGGTCGTCTCGATGGGAAAAGGAGAGTAGACTCGGCGGCGCCGTTTGCCGCCAGTTGCGGCACGTCTGCCGCGGGCTGGCTGACCGAGGCACGAATCGGGCCCACCGTCGGCGCGTCGCCAGGTGCAGCAAATTTGTGTCGGGCGCTCTGGTTAACCGCACACACACGCATAGAAAAATTAGTAAGATCAGACCCGTGTGGGTTTTGGCCTAGCTGTTAACGGAAATAGACACAACGACGCGTAGTGCCCGTCCTGTCCCTTTTTCGCGGCGGGACCTCCCTCTTTGGCTTTTCGCGCGCTAGCCGGTTTTCGTCTTTCTGTTTATCTCTTACTTTGCGGGCTGGCGGCGGTTGCGAGGGGTACGGTTGCGCAATGTTCGCAGAATTCGGAACAGCGGCGGCAGCGTCTCTTTCCAGATGGTTTTAAAGACGATAGTCTTTCTTTGGCCACTTGAGCGCGACAATGTTGGCCTGTCAGTCTGTCTGTCTGTGTCCGTCATAAAGATAATTCATTATGGCAACTTAATATCACGCCCCGCTGTACACATGGGAGCTACTGGGGTAGCCGTTAAGTAGCTTCACGTACATAATGCGCCCTCTCTACAACTGGCCAACTGCCCCGCGATTCAGCCACGATTCAGCCCGCGATTCAAAACGCGAGTGCGTACGTCCCGTTTCGCTCTCTCCCGTGTACGTGCCTTCGCGCAGTGGGAAGCCCTACGACAATGCACCGTGTAAGACGTTTTCTTCTCGGGCTCCTCTGTCCTGATGTGTATGTAATGTCAGTATTTCTAATTAGTTAAACATTTTATTTTTTCTGTTTAGCCTTTCATTCGAGCCACGACCTAGCTAAGATGTTGCAGTCGACAGGATCATGATTTAAGGCCACGGGAGGACGAACGGACGAACAACCTGGACGGACAGCACCACGACTACGAGAGTGCAGCACGCAGACATAGGGCACCGATGCACTCCACGCCAGCGGTGGTCGACACAGTGCTGACTTCAACGGAACGCTACGTCCTATGCTCTACGAAGAAACAGCAGTTCGTGAGCGCACTACGATTGCGAGGGCTACCCTGTTCTGGCCGTAAGGACGACATCATATTGCGTCTTCTAGAGGACAACGAAGAACGTCGCCATCTCTCCAAACGAACGAATGTGCCAACGCTACTTCAGGCTGCCTCCGACAACAAACGGCAGATGACCCTGCAAGCGGCGGTGTTTGAGAGCAGAAGGCTGCGTGGTGAACGAGAAAGTTTTCTGAGACAACTGGCGAGAGTCGGCCGCACGTTTTCCCCGGTACCTGGACTGAACGAGATCCGAGCACAGGCAGAATGCACGACGGAACGCACATGAACGAGACGACGCATGCAAAATTGTGATTGCGTGCTCACCGGACCTTTCCCAGGTAATCGCCACGATTACGGAGACGCATCGAAGGTCAGTGCATTTCTGGCGAGATCACGAACACACGTTGCTCTGCTACATCGCCCACGAGCTACATCGCCCACGCGCAGGTCATTCCAGCAACGAGCAACGAGATGCGCAACGTACGCAGCGCGCACGAGCCAGAAGGCACCACGTTCCTGGCACCTGCTCTTCCGCTACAGACGTACACGAACGGAACGCTGAGAGCACGGAACGCAACGGAGCCGGTACGTACATTTTCCGCACGTGCTGTCCCGGCGCGGGTTCACGCAACCAACGACATCGCATCCGGATTGGTGGATATGGCCACGACAAGCGAGCAAGACGCACGGTGCCCGAGATGCACCATACGTGGCGAATGACCGCACCCCAATTATAGGGGAGTTTCATAGATAAAACGAGACGCACAGCGCACGAAACGCCCCAGAAGTGACGAACGACATCCCACTTGAACCAGTGGAGCTGACCACAGAGAACGAAATGCACAACGCACGGAACGCCACGAAGCCGCAGCACACACGGAGGAAACTGCTGTTCGCGACATCCTCCGCTCCCACTGCAGGTGCTATCCGGACTTGGCCAGCGAATGTTACAACCGCAGAAATCACCTGGCCACAAGCAACAAAAGACCCAGCGCACGCGGTTCTACCCTACCGGAAAGTACGAGCTCTCCAACACCTGCTGCTCCCGCCCGAGTCCAGCGGACGAACGACATGACACTCGTGCAAGTAGGTCCGTCAACGAGCAAAGACACGGCCAGCGCACGCGGCATGTCCGAGCCAGAATTAACAAGATCACCGGCACCCGCGCTGCGATCGAGACTCACACGACAAACACCATTTCGTACAAGAGGACGCAACCGCGAGCAAGCGGACTCGCGATAAACGGATCCTACTTGTATGGAAAAGATAGCGATTATAGCATCCTCGAAACAACGGGCAAAAGACGAGGTCTTGAGCGACGACACGGACACGGCAAGAACGGCAACGAATGAACCCGATCCAGACGAAGCATCGAATTCCCTGACGATGAAGTCACGCTTGCGACGCCGAGGAATGTGGGACCGAACGGACGGCACGAACTACGCCCGCTTCCCCACCACAACGGTTTCACTTCCGAAACAACCACGGCGACTGCGAGCACGGAGCTGCAACGACTTTGACCGATCAGCCATGCCACCCTACGAAGACACCCCGCTACCGCACACTAAACGAAAAGCCAAACGGCTCCCGCACCATACGCAACGCACGCGTCAATTCAAGCAACGTCCTCAACGCGCCGAACTATGCCCTCCCTACACAGCGCAGCTCGCCACCAGACAAACCAGACGACTACGCCCCCACATGCATCAAGCACGCGACGAGCTACACGAACAAAAGCGCCGACGGGAGCGGCGCAACCAACGCAACGCCGTAAACACTGTCAAGTTCAGGTCTGACGAAGTGAATCCCACGGCACACACACAATAAAATCAAGCAGATTTGAAATTCACCGAAACTCAACGAGAAGAACACCCTCTTAACGAAGTTTCTAGTATCTGGAACAACAAAAAACAAACGCCAGCATCGAGCATCTGTGAACAAGCGGACACTGATCTGGATACGAACGGACGTCAATCTAGGCGAACGCTTCATTGTGCCTGGGGCAGGCGCATTTCGGATTCAGAGCACGATTAGGACACGTATCAGCGCGCCCGGAAACGAAAACGGACGACAAAAGCTGCCACCCGAAGACACGCATAAAACGCAGTTTACGGCCACGGCCGCACCGACAAGCCCCGAGCTCCCCTGAGCCCGACCCGGCCTGAGAACAAGAAGAGACGCCAGGCGCAACGCGAGTGCTTACGTTCCGTTTCGCTTTCTCACATGTACAGTGTATTTGCCTTCGGACAGTAAGTCGCCCAACGACAGTGCACCGCGTCAGACGTTTTCTTCCTCTGTCCTGATTTATACGTAACCTGTGTTTTTCTAATCAATTAAACAATTTATTTTTTCTACTTAGTCTTTCATTCGAGCTACGACCTAGCTAACAGTGCAGATAAGTTGATTATTCGTGAGTAATACAAATTGAGTACTCATGAGTACTGATTGAGTACTCATGAGTGCAGAATGAGTAGTACTCTTGAGTGCAGAATGAGTAGTACTCGTGAGTGCAGAATGAGTAGTACTCGCGAGTGCAGAATGAGTAGTATTCATGAGTAGTACTCATGAGCAGTAGTACTCATTGAGTACTCATGAGTACAGAGTGAGTACTCATGAGTACATATTCAGTACTCATGAGTACAGATTGAGTACGAATACTCGTGAGGACAAATGAGTTTGAGTACAAGAGAGTACGATTACAAATGAGTATTTGATGAGTGAGTACGAGTGATTTTGTGAACAGACGAACTTTTTGAGTCTGAGTTTGATTGAGTACAGCGTAAATAAAAAAAAATCTGATTGAGTTTGAGTGAGTTCTTTCTGTTTTGCCGACCTATGGTGATGACGCGTCAAAAACTACGCCAAGCCTTGCCGTCGTGGACGCTTCTCGGATTGCCTGTCGGTGTATCTTATAGACATGTTCTTCCTTTGTTCGTTCAAGACTTTGTTCCTTTGTCTCGAGGTTCAAAACACGGTTTACAGCGGGGATATAGCCATTTTTTGATTAATTGAACTTGTGTTTTGTATCCATGGCCTCCCTGTATTTGGGGATGGCCTAGGGCGAAATCAGCATAAGGTCGTAAATTTTGGTAATTGGACAACGGCAATCAAAAAGATTATGTTGTTTCTTACGGCTATACTCTCTCACCCAAACATCACAATGACACAGATCTATTGGAGATTGTTCAAAAATGGCGAAGGCAGTACTTTTGAATCGCAATTATCTGCTTCTCGCGAACAGCCGTGTACGGGCGCACAGCACGCTGTGCTGTGCCAGAGTGCCCAGCCCAAATTCGCTGCATCTGGCCATTTGGCGACGCACGACGACTGGGCGGATTCCAAACCGACCGCGGCAGGCGTGCCCTAAGTTGAATGCGCGGCACAGTCACCTCTCCTTTACCCTTCGCAATGGCTAGGCGTAATCATGCCTCGGACGAACGGCCCGCGGCAGACACGCAGCAACACGCCTGGACACGGCGCCACTGAGTCGCCTTCTCTTACACCGTCGTGACAGCTCTACTGACGCAACCGCTTCGCCTCCATTCGTTTGATTTGAAACTTCGGCCAGCGAGAGTCCTGATTGGAGCGATTCAAAACCGCTGACCGCTACAACAGACTCCCGGGGGGGTATAAAACCCGTCCGGAGGCACTGCTAGCGCGGCACTTTTCGGAGGCACCGAGTAGAGCCGTGCTGTAGGCTGTGTGCGAGCCATGTAACGCCTTTGTTACCCTGTACATACGGTATATGAACGTTGCTTCAACTCTTCGTCGGGTCGAGAACTTCATCGCTCTGCTCTGAGCCGCGTCGATAGCGGACGGAGCAAGGCAACGTCGGAACAAAGGTGACTGCGCCTGGGATGGCACAGTCCCAACAGTGGGCACTAACGGGATTTTAATGCGCAGCACTTTGGCGCCTTGTACACTGGTTTCGCGGTGGCGGTGGCTGCGACGAAGCCGATGTCCGCGTAATAAAGTGAGCGAACGAGACACCGAAGGCCGATAGAAAAAGGATGATCGTCATAGGAAAGTGTAAGGTAGAGGGTAGCACGCGCTGCCATGGCGTCACCTCTCTCACTTCCCCTCACACTCTCGCCATTCATCACCTCTGGACAGCGTTCTCCCCCTACCACTTTTGCCAGACGCTTGTCTTCCGTTCGTGTCATATGCGAACCATGTGGCATTTTCGCGGGAGGTTCAAACACAATTTTTAACAACATGCTCGGCGGCGGCGACGCACTCCGAGATAACGGCAGAGTAGCGCACGCCCTCGTGCGTTCGCTGATTCCGCGATCACTTCCTCAGGCTGAGCAGCTATGTGCCGTGACCGAGGACACTGCAGCTGACGTTGTGCACAGATTTCATATTAGAGAGTATAGTAGTCGTCAGCTGCTATTTCATGACGAAAGCTTAAGCGCCGCAGTTAAGAAAAACCGTCGTTGGTGTCGTTGCTTGCCGGTGCTTCAAATAGTAAAAAAGGAACTCATTTTATTCCGTTTGGGGTTTGAACGCGGGTCTCCAGAGAGCCTAAGTTACCACCATGCCGCCTCCTCCTTACGTGGCCAGCAGCAGAACAAAAGTTGGCCTCGTGAATATACCTGGCAGGTGAGCGTGACAGCACGTGAGAAGAAAAAAGCGCACCCCAGCCTCGCAGATGGGGGAAAGATGTGGTCCACCAGACTGCCTGTCGGAGTAATTCGCGCCGAAAGAATAGAAAACGATTGCGAAGAAAACACGCAGGCGCGATATATCAGTAAAGAAAGCTTCGATAAGTCACGTACTGGTGGCGCTGGATAAGTATCGCCACGCTTTCGCCTTCGAAGCCAGACAGACAAGTGGCCACAGGAATTTTTCCGTTTTAAAGATAAAACTTTAACACCTTCCACATGATATACTGTCCCTGTGGGATCATTGCGACGGTATATTTGTATGCAAGAAGTTATATTTAGATTTAAAATAAACATAGAATTAGGTGGATGCTCTGTGAATTGTTAGGGACGCAGGTAGCATCTTGTTGGTGGACGTGAGCGGCGGTTCAGTGTCAAAGGCGCCGAAGGGCTTTCTGGACGTTTTTGAACATTTACCTTCACAATTTTTTATACCTGGCGTTTATTTGAACTTACAACCCGACCCGCGGATGGGTTCGTGAACATGTTTGATGATTGCCTTATTCGAACCGGAACTGAACATAAAACAAAGGGAGGCCCCCGAACAAGAATCCGCACCTGAACAGAAAAGTGCGCTTCGTCCTCTCTTGTAGGCGCTCGGGAGAGTCGGACATTATTAGTATGCTTAGGCATTCCATAACGCCTTCAATCTGCAGAAAATTGCTTACTTGGTAACACTAAGACATTTAGTCGTAATAATATTGAAAAGCCCGGTTATTTGTCGAACAGAAACAAAAAAAATCTAGATATACAGAAAACAAGACCAAAATTAAGATAAAGAAATCAGGAAGGTTTGCCAAAACCAGTGTCCCTACGCGAGTGCAAAAAAGCAAGCAGACGGACAAAATCAAACAAAACTGCCACAGAGCAACACACGCCAGCCCCTTGTACATGCCAAAAAATGAGCAATTGCCAAACTTAAGACATTTTTTCGTTCCTATAGAGCAAATGTGGTGATTCGTAAATAAAATAACGATACATAGAAAACAATCTAACCAGACAAGGAAAGAAGGGCCCAATATCACCCAGTACAGAGCGACGCATAAAAAGACAATGGCAAAATTGCGGCACCGAATGGCAATTGCAGCTGTTTGAAAGAAAAGCTCATGATGACATAAAAAAGTCACAACACTCTATTAAAACAAAGGCGCTACCGTGGTAAACTACGAAAACTAACTCGCAAGATGCCACCAGAGCAACGTAATGTTTGCGGAAAGGTGAAGCGGCGTATAAGTGCATGACGCAAAGTAGATAATTTTAATTTCTGCAATGTTTTTTATGGGCGCCGCGTGTAACCCCATTGCTGCCAGTCGAATTCTCTCAGCTGGCCTTCAGTGTCTGTGGAGTATACATGGTGAGTGCAGAAGCTCCATTCCCAAACGCTGCCTCAAGGATGAAGTGACGCTAGCGCGTCTGACATCTTAGGTCCTACGCATAGAGGGCCTGTATAACCTTTACGTAAAAGAGTAAATGGAAACCGGCGGTCATTCCTGAAGCGTATTGGACAAAACTCAAGCGAATTTTCTTGCGTTTTGTTTTCGTACATCGCAGAGCGTCCAAAATTTATTCACCATCGATCTGATCACAAGCTACAGAGACAACCCAGACTACGCACGACTCGTCGATTACACCCAGGTAAGACGTACGTGGGACAGTGAACCGCGTTCGCGAAGCGTTATTTGGGGCCATTTTTTATACGAAGGTCTCGTTAGCGCTTTAGAAGTATTACCAGTTTCAAGATGGGCACGTGGTTGAAATGTCTATTCGCAGTGATTATTTTACCCAATCAGCTTCCAGTGGCAGGGTTTGGACATTCAAGATTGCTGGCATAGTGAATTTCAGTGGGCCAGGTTGATCTATGTCGCTGTTATGATCGTATTAGGGGCCTCATCCTGGAGTAACATGCGTGCAGAAAGGGAACTTGGCTGATCCTTTGGTAAATATTTGACAAAATAAGCAAGTCTTGTTCGCCAAATACATTCGGTCAATTAATTGAAGGCATCACTCTTTCAATCGGTACATTAACCAATATTGATTCCGCAATGTTTCAAGCCATAATAACTTCACCTGGCAATGAATTGCTCCTGTGATTGTCGATTCCTGAAACATAGCGCGATAACATCGATTACACAGGCGGATTATCAAGCACTTCAGATAATGGCTGCCCAAATAGATATTTTCTATAAAGCCATTAGGAAATCAATGCCCAATTTTTAATATAACAGGAATATAAGCAAGCACTTATGATAACAGCATCCCAAATAGTTTCTGCAAATCCATCAGTAAATAACCTGTTACTTTCGATTGAACGGGAGTATTAGCGTAGGCTTCACGCAAAGACTCCGCAAATAGATAGTTTCTACATATCCGTCAAGAAATCAACGAATAAATTTCAATTTAATAGTGATGTCAAGTCAGAACTTCAGAAATTTCCACCACCCCTGCTGTTTTGTTCCTCAAAGCTTGTTCTCTCTGTGCCCGTGTTCATTTGTATTGAATATCCTAATATCTAATAATAAATGAAACCTACAGAACACTGACAATAGCATTTGCACTGGAACTAGGTGCATACTGTAAGGCTTTAAATGTGTGCGTATAAGCCAGTAGCAAAGCAACGCCCCCCTCGGTGAACAGTGATAACCGTTGTCCTTTGTTGACTTATAAGAGTCCGTAAACATCAGCTCAAATGTCAGTTGACCTAAAAGATTTAATGTAAAGACATAATTAAAGACCCCTGCGCAGTATACAACATAACGCTGCATGGTAAAACATTATGCCGTAACCTTCTGGTAGATTTAGCTGTCTACTTCTTTGCTGCTTATTGGTTGCAGTGAACTGGTTTCAGAGCACAGGCAAAGGTAGCATTCGCAGGGCCTGGTAACGAGTTAGTTATAACATGAAATGTGTAAAATCGTTTAAAGTTGGAAACTCTTGTCATTTCGTTGAAATTCCTACTATTCCAAGGCAAGGCAAATGTTAGATCTACAATTCCGCGTAAAAGAACAGGATTGTACCAAAGTGCTTTGAAATTCCCCGTCTTCCGCTGCAATACTGCTTATTCGCTGACTTAAATAAATGTGCCGAGGAGAAACTGCAGATGCTTTCTCGCGTCGTGCTCTCGGTGCAGACGTCGTTCTTGTGCTGCGGCGTGACGGACGCGCGGTACCTGGACTGGAACCACAACATCTACTTCAACTGCTCCCAATGGAGCCCCAGCAAGGAGCGCTGCTCGGTGCCGGCCTCCTGCTGCCGACCGCCCCAGGACGAGAGGCTCGAGACACGGCTGCAGAGGCGCTTCTGCGGCGCCGACGTGCTCAACATGACAGAGCAGGAGGCCTGGCAGAAGGTGAGGCAGTGGCATGCGGGGCGTCCCTTCCCACGTGCTGCTCGGTCCACGTGGTCAACAAAATATGTCTGCAGAGAGCTTGCACAGTCCTCCACACACTTACCTGGAGCAGCAGAGTCGACTTTATGGTGGCCTATTTAAGAAATTCTGAAGAAAGACTCTTCAGACGAGTGTGTAAGATCTTCTCACCTGTTAACATCCCTATGGAACTGACTAGTTAATGATTCACGGATTTAAAAATATCGTGAGCCCTATGAAAAGCTTTAGAAGTGTATATAAATGTTCTAGGGCGCGGCGGCCGCTCTTCTGGTGAAAGCGATAAGCAAAAGCGCCCGTGTGTACGAGATTTTGGCGCACATTAAAGACCCCCAGGTGGTCAAAATTAATTTGAAGCCCTCCCCTACGGCGCGTCTCATCGCCTGCGCTGCATTGGCGCGTTACACCCAACAAACAATCAATCAAATGTTTATAACGGCATAGTTTGGTTATTTTTAACGGACGGACAGCCTATTTTTGTTCTCTAGCTCATATGAAAGCTAGCGTTTGATATATAGCCCGGTAACCACAAGCAATTTCTAAACAAATTGGCGGAAACAATTTTAATTTGGCAGCAAACTTCCTGAAATCGGAAGGGGGGCGGTTCGTAGTGTCGAAACTTGACACTACAATATGTGTCCCTGTCACGTGACCTGCAAACCTAGCAGCTACTTTAACTGCTGAAACGTTTATTTACGTATTGAAAACCTTTTAACAGAAGTATCTGTACAGGGTTAAGTGGTATATGTATTTCTAAACACTATTTTGAAAATTTTAAAGACACGCAGCCTACCGTCGTTGGATTGCTCTCAGTGTGGCTAACTGAACCTCCATGCCCAGAATCAACGGCAGCGTTCAGTAAACAGACCCAGTAAAGGAGCTTTGACGATTCTGCCTGAGTCAGGGGCATTTGTTCTGCCAAAATAGGTGATTTCAGTTTCCAAATACGCCCACAGCAGCTTAAAAAAAACGTCGCGCCCGGGGAGAATCAAACTTCCCACATCCGCAACGTGAAGCCAGATTCTACCTATCGTCTATCCCAAGAGATGGCGCATTCGTGCAAAATAGACCGTTACATTAAAAAAAAAAACATAAAGGAACAGGAAAGACGGCGATTCAAACTTTTTTAGCTGGGGACAAGTTTTTAAATATCGTTTTTTATTTCGCATACAGACAAATGTATGTTGCCGAGCTACTCTATGTCATTGTTACCAGTATTATTTTTGGGAGGGACACATACGGCTCGTAGATCTAAAAATTTCGATTTAAAAAGTTATAGGGCGTCATCAGCAAAACCGCTTCTCGTCAAGGTGCTTTAAGTGATGCCCTTTCATTTGGGATAGAGAACATATACTCTACAAAAATCGGTTGTCTGTCCCTTTAAAGGTATGTCACTTTTGTACTGAAATAAAAAATAACTCTTGCTTACTAGACAGCTGGCACCATCTAGTGAAAACTATATAAACCAACATGCGTTTTTTGCTTTTTTTTCTGAGTAAATACGATGCTATAAGCAAACTAGGCTGTCCGGAACATTCCTATGATTTTGTAAAACTTTTTGTCGATAGACGATGCTTTTTAACCCAATGGTTCATGAATTAGCAAGTCCCAGCGAGCCGGCGAGAGGGGCGATCGTGGAAGAAGAACAGAGAGGTCGTGTGGAAATGTGACCGAGACGTATGCCGGTCGGGCGCCCAGACCTGCGGCACGTCTCAGCAGTTGCCCACAACTGAAGAGAAAGAGACGATAATGATGACGGTGCTCTCGGGTGTCTGAAACGTACCCGCACAGCGTGTCTGGTCTATCGTGGTTTTCTTCCTATTTACTTCATGAAACCATACAGCTAGCGCCATCTAGCGCAGACTGGATACACTAAAATGCGTTTATTGTTTTATTCCTGAGTAAAGAAGATGGTATAAGAAGCAATCCAGGCTGTCAGGAACATTTCTATGAAATTGTAAAGTTTTTGTAGCGGAACACGATGCTTTTTATGCCTGTGGTTCATCAATGAGTGACTCCCACAGGAATGTGATCAGGTGAGTTCCGCTTGAGAGCGATGTCGCAGTTTCGGATAAACTGCCGTAGGGCCAGGCAGGAGAAGACGGTAAGTCGATAAAGCATTGCTCCACGTAATACAGTGTATGACTGTTAGCAGAATCGACACGCAGCCGGAAAATAAAGGAGCCCCACGCGTGGTGCATTACTCAAGAGGCAAACAGGAAAACTATGACCGCAGGGAGGAAGACAGGCCCAAGCATTCAGCACGCCCTGCACGGCTGTGCGAATTCAGGGCAACAATTTGTCTGTGGGAAAACGCCACTCTGCTCGGTGTCTCAGGTCAACTCAACTCTATTGCCCAGGCGATTGTGATGCCTATGGGGACTTGTGCACAGAGTTGGTCCTCATGGGCCTACATATGTGATAGTCATTATTTCCGGTTATAGCAGACGATTTATAACCCAACGCATTGAAGAGAAATTGCAGCGACAGGTAATGGCCAGGTACGCGCCTTCCAACAGCTTCTAGAAGGGTTGTTAATGCTGTCCGCGTTGCATTTCTTTTTATCCGGTGTGGTTATTGAGCTAGTCAATTAATTGGCGTCCAAAATGGGAGCGATGGATAGGGAAAACGAGGCCTGGCCCCGACTCAGGGAAATCCAGAGTCATTGACGCAGCCGCGGCAGTGCAGCAGCCGATTCTATATACAGCGAAACTCTGTCCAGTATCAGCCTCCAAGGCCTTTTGTTGTTATCAAAAAGTGTTTTTTGGTGAGCCGTCATTCCAAAGGAGGTTCATTATTGAATAGATTTATTCTGGTGTAGCCGTCCTCATGTCGGACTGTTAAAACTACTCTACCGCAGTTAATATAGGGGGCACTTAAATGAGCCATGAAGAGAAAATACAACTTCGTTAAATTTGAAAGAACTAGGATTCAGTACCTCACTCAGTTCCATTAGAACCACAAAGGATGTTTTTTAACGGTAAAAAAGCAAGAAGTATTTAAAAACTTTCAAATTTTAAGCCATAGTGACATGTTATGAGCAAGAATGACGCCATACGGGCCAACAATAAAATATAATTTTCAGTGCGTTAACTGCACGTTAGCATTCAAGTGATTCGGTCAAATGGAACTAGAGGCCCCATTACAGACGTCCAGTCATGTGTCGTCGCGACAGGTCAGTTAGGCTGCCGCCAATCGCACAAACAAGGTTCCATGACGTCATAGAAAAGTTGTGGGAAATTGGCTAGGGGGTCGCGACTGCTTCACACGTTTTCTTTAATATATCCGTTATTTGTTCGAAGATTGCGATGACAATGGTATCATTGTTATCGGGGCTAAGCACTCTTTTTAATAAACCCAACTTGTATTTTTTCTTTATGGCTCCTTTAACAACGGCGTCAAAGCTTAAATACGCGAATCGTCATTATCATGATCCACCTGTCAATGGCCGCTACGACGAGGAGGCCACTTCCGTACCCTTCCCACCTCTTCTGCATTCTTTGCCTACGGATTCGGTCAACTCTGTCCCTAAGGAAACTTTCTGCCTCCCACTACCTCTCACCTCTACATTTGAGAGAGCGGGTACCTGAAAAAGCAATTACGGTGCAGCGTCTTCTTTTGTTCTCTCTTGTACCCTCACCTCTTCTGCGGCAGATCTACACGCGGAACTGCGTGGACGCCAGCGTGGCGTACATCCGCGCCAACGTCTTCCTCATAGTGGGCGTCGTCCTGGTGGTGTACGCCGTGCTGTATCTGCTCCAGTGCATGGCCTCGAACGTGGGAGAACAGATCAACGACCTGATGCTCGCGTACGGCGCGTACTACGAGCAGAGGGAAAAGGCCGGGCGCAGCCGGAGTCCCAGCCTCTCGTTTACCTCTGAAAACAGGAGACGGTAAGCATCTTGGGGCCCCTAATTAAAAACGCACTACGGTTGCAGTTTGCACCAAAGTTAAGCTTAAGACGAAGTCGCAATATGGGGATGCAAAATTACCAAGTCACTCACCCTGTCACCGCGAGGGGGCTGAGTCCGAGCACGGGAATTAATTGTCAGAAAATTCACAACGATCACAAAAGGGAATAGTTTGTTGAGATTCTTAACAAACCTTTTAATGGTTTTATGATTTGATGCAACCTAGGGGGACCCGGAGTGATCCGCGATATTTCTGTGTATTTACAATCTGACGCAGGGAATCGATCTCCGTCGAGCCAACTTCAGCGTACCTAACAGCGGCTGATGAAGTTGAATTGCCTGATGATGATGCGGTGTAGCTGTCGGCACCTCGTGGACGATGCCCCGGCGATATTATGAGATATTGTTAATAAAACGAAGCGCTGCAGGTAGAGATTGCAGATGTAAATAATACCACTCAATCAGTGATCTCACTTTGTGTTTACTTTTGGGCAACTTTTTTTGTCCTGGGCTCCCTGGACACCTAACTCTCTGTACGCAGTGTTGCGGTGTCAGCTGTGCGGCCAGAGAGTTATTCGCTCTCGGCTGTGCCCACGGTTTGTCCATGGCGTTGTTCCGCAATAATTTCTTTAATAAATCAATCTTTACAAAGCTGCTGAGAAGTTACTCTATGGGTCACCTCGGAAAAAAACTACGCCTCGCGGGGAATGCCTTCGTATAGTCTGGGTGCACACTGCAGTTGAAATGGTGCAGCGTCGCATTCCAGTTAGCCACGGCATTAGTTTCCTTCAAACTATCCCGGAAAAGTTCGGCCGGACAGAGTCCATCAAATCATGAGGTGCCAAGACCACGACAGTTTCCTGACTGACAAGCCGGGCGTGGATTAACCAAATGGTAAATTTCTACTAGTGTGTTAGGGGTTGCTGATTTTTCGTCTGATATGCACAGCATGCATGCATTGCGAAAACGCCCCGAAATGAATAAATAGCATTATTAATAGCAATCATTGCATTCATTGCAATTAATAGCATTCATTGAGCCTACACCACCCTTGATGCTTGATTGGCCGCCGTTATTATTGGCGTAGAAGCAACGTTGGTGTAGATGTGCGGTCGTGACAAAAGTTTGCCAGACGCGGGTTCTAACGCTAAGTGGCATTTCTATACTGCGAGACAGCGAGTATGCATTTGTAAATGGCGCGTGACACTAATTAGCACTTTACCACAAGGCGCCAGAGTTACGCCAAAGTTAAGCCAACAAAATTAAATCTGTTCCACTCGACGTGGAAGCCCTCAAGTGCGGAGCAGTGATTCGCCAAGGAAGTGTGGCGCCCTCTCTTCATTAATTTTAGTATCAGCCTGGCGTTGATCCCGAAAGTAGTCAAAAGAGGGCGCCACAGCCACTGAAAAGGCCTTTAAAGAAACTGGATTGAGTTTTCATTGGTGTGAGATAGGTAATTAATGGCTTATTGAAAATTTTTTTCTTATTTTGTATTATTGTGTACTTAATTGCGGCCTAGCAGCGACAGACGCCGTCACAACGGCGCAGCCCAATGACAACCCCCTCCAGTATGCGTATAAGGAACGTGTGCCTCTATGGAGCAAGCGGATTCAGATCGGCTTCGTAAGTCGGGGGACCCGGTTCGATCCCCACGAGGGGACGCGGTGATCTTTTTAGATGCGACGTATCTCTTTCACTCGGCTTGTCCCTCCGGCGTCGTCCGGCGTAGTCCGCATCCCTCCCCAATTCTCCTCGCCGCGCCAGCTGCGCGGTAGCGCCGCTTAGAATTCCTGTATATGCTCCCTACGGGAGCAGAGTTGCGCCTTTGATTTCCATTCGCCGCTCACGACCCTATTCGCTGATCGCCGTCACGTGCACAAAAAGCATCCACGCACCGCAGAGAAGCCGGCGATGCGGCTGCAACGCCGCTGCTGCCCTCTGCTGTCGGCGTCTTTCGTGCATTTTGCGCAGCTGCCATGTCGCATTCGTAGTTCGTAGCGCGAGAGCGACAAGCCGCAACACGCTAGTACATGAAGAGTATCTTTTTAAATGCAGAGCATTTCAGTAACTCACGATGTCACCCGCGTTGGCGTCCGTAGTCCGCACGCTCACTGCGCATGCGCGTCGAGTCGAGGCGAAAGCGAACACTCTCTCGCGAGGGGCATTGGATTGGATTCGAACACTCTCTCGCGAGGGCATTAGATTGGATTCGATTGGATTGGATTGGATTGGATTGGCTTGGCTTGGCTTCGCTTGGATTTGGATTGGATTGGATTAAAGTGGATTGTGTTGGATTGTGTTGCGTCATAGCCGCGGCACGTTGCGTCATAGCCGCGGCAGACGCGCTGGGGCCGGCGCATGTGCAGTACTCTCTCTTCCGCGGTTTCCTCTCCTTCGGGCGCGCTGCGCATATAACCGGTGTGCCGTTCTCCGGCGAAGCAACATCCGCGCTTGGCTCAAACACCTAGGGTCCTCGCCGCTTTACAAGTACGCCAACGTCGTCGACTGGGACCGGCTTACGCAGTCCCTTCAACGTATATAAGCGGCGGAGCGCGCGTTCGGAATTCAGTCAAGGGCGTCTTTGCTTGGCTTTCGCTTGACGTGATGCTTTGCTTGCCTCGAGTAGACGCGACGCATTTACTCGAGTTCCCCCCGTGGGAAGATGCGTTTTTTTTGCACAACTTCAGTACGCGGTCAAGCCGACAGCCCTGAAGGCCTAGAATTTGTTTTGGTCTTCCATTTTCGCTGTTGTCGGTTATTAGCAGCTGACTGTTCCTTTTGTTCGAATGCTTACATGAGAAGCTGACGCCTAGCTATATTTTGCACAGCCATATCTTCCCGATATTCGGATATGCGTTATAGGAAAACTGCACTCAAGAGGAGGAGGAGGAGTAAGAGGAGGAGGAGGAGTAAGAGGAGGAGGGGAAAACTTTGTTTAACAATTAAATCGATCTGGTTAGTGGGCCGGGTCCTCAGTCCAGGACAAGAGAGTAAAAGTAATGTTCTTAAAATCATAGAACGCCATCCCGAGTAGAATAGGATTTGTTCTTCGCGCCTGGAAGGGTTGAAACACGCCGTGTGGCAAGAGAGAGACCTGCAATTCTTGAATACCCTTATACACTGCATGGTTCGCCCCTCCCCAGGCTAACCAGATCGATTTAATTGTTAAACAAAGTTTTGCCCTCCTCCCCTTACTCCTGCTCCTCCTCTTGAGTGCAGTTTTCCTATAACGCATATCCGAATATCGGATGGCTGTGCAAAATGTTCCGAAATATCCCTCCAGGTCTTAACAAACATATATGTGTTACTATAAATTTAACGAAGACGTGACTCGTTTTGCTCAATAAACCTCCATACTGGTTAGATGCCTGGTCACATCACTTTACGTTGTCAAGGCATGAAAGTTTGCCGACATGCTCTATAGACTGCAAAAACTGTAGGTCGAGTTCCAAATAACCCAGTGTGTATATACGCGCGTGCTGATTCTGTACCAGGCATCTAACCAGTATGGAGGTTTATTGAGCAGAACGAGTCACGTCTTCGTTAAATTTATAGTAACACATATATGTTTGTTAAGACCTGGAGGGACATGTCGGAACATTTTGCACAGCCATATCTTCCCGATATTAGGATATGCGTTATAGGAAAACACACCTAATAATAAAGCAAAGCGCGCGTTACAAAAAAAAAAAAAAAAAAAAGCAGCGACGTCGGGGCGCGCTCACGCTCCCCTCGCGCTGTGCGCACGACTCCTTCAAGCCCGATGGTTGGCTTTCCCACGCTGCTTTGGATGCTCGGCGGTCAAGATGGCGGACCTATGCGCAACTCTGCTCCCGTAGGGAGCATATACAGCATGGAGGAAAGAAACTCAGGAGAGGCCCCGAGCATCCCAATGCATTGCGAAAAGTGTGGAGGAAGTGGCGTCATTTTTCTTGAGCCCATGGACAATGTTGCTTACTTGTTTACAACTGCGGCGGCCAAATTTGGGCAAATAGAACGGACAAAATTTTAAGGCGCTTGGTACGTGGCTCCCTTGCTACGCTTGCAAACCAGTACAGTCGCTACGAGAAACGTTTTTTGATTAGGCCAGTTTGAAAACTTCGCCGTCGGAGGCGGCCTTAACTCGTATGCGTTCGCCATCCCGCGAGCCTGTTGCTATGACGACGACAAACGCTACTTTGCCAGGCTTAAGAGCTGAAAATCGTCCTTCTATCTCAAAAACGAAGGCCGTTTTTCGATTGAAACTTTGGGTGAGGGTTAGAATTGGCAAATTGAAGGCGAAATCAACAGCTTAGAACATGACATCGCACCGAGGAATTAGCGACGAAGCTGTTTTCGCTGCGAAGCGGGAGGGCAGGGCGACGCCATGTTAGTCAAATCAAACCGGAGATAGCAAAGGATGATGGGATAGAGTGCTGGGCTCAGTGGGCTCAAGTCATGGCGGGACTCGGCTTCACAAATGTGACGTCAGGGCCTCTCCTAACCTTTTCTTTCCTCCATGATATACAGGAACTCTAGCGCCGCTCTCACCGCAGCGCCATCTGCGTGTTAGCGCTCGCCGGCGCTCGCTCCGTCACCGTGCCAGCTGTGCGTGGGTGCGGGTTAGCGCGCAGCTTGCGCTCGGTTAACCCATGCGCATGCGCTGCTATGCGCTGCTCTCTCTCATTCCGCTGCATATAAACGCGCTAACTGCGCCGCTCCGCTCAGTCGTTCCGCCACCGCTCCGCCGATGACATCCTCCGATGACCAGCGATGATTTGGATGATTTGAATGGAGACTAACAGGCCTGCTATCGCGATGGTCGGCGCCACCGTAACAAGCACCGGCCACCCCGATAAAAATTTACACCATCTTCCCGCGAGGGGAACCATGGGGTAGATGCGACGCATCAGGGGTGAACATGCTGCGTAAAATATGGACACACAACAGCAGTGGACACGCTAAACATAACGGAAACGCAACGGAAACCCCCGATGCGTCGCATCTACCCCATAGTTCCCCTCGCGGGCAGATGGTGTAAATTTCTCAAAGTTTCTGGTTGGGGGCGTGACGCCGCGTGACTACGGTGTCTGGATACCATGACGGGCCCCGTACGGGCTGCGACCACATGCCGGGCCTCTGAAGTTCTCCGCAGGAAACAACGTATTGGCTCAGAAACACGACGGCGCACGAGAAGAGAACATCTGTCGGCCTCTCGTCGAGAATCCCCATCATCACTACAGACCGGATCACAAGGCACGAAAAATAAGTTTTTAGGCGCCTCTAATAGGCACTGAAAAGTGTCATTTAGGCCTACAAAGGCCTGAAACACGAACGTTGAGTCATATTTAGGCTCAATCCGCATTTACTTCTGCAGCGCATTTTACAACAAATTTCTATTTCCGATGAAAATAGCGAACAAATCTTGTGCCGTCGGAAAATAATTTTATTTTCTTCTGGAAAATAGGCCTCATAGGTGTCGCTACTTCAACATATTGAGGGATACGTCAAGTAAAAGCCGTCACACAGGTGGCACATCTCAGAGGTAGACGGTACTGCGCGTTTATTCCGAGCGGAACCCGGAAGTCCAGCAGCACGATTGATGATGAGGACAGGTATGAGAAAGACATGAGGTACGACATTAAGACGATGATAATAGTCGTAACAAGGAGACAAAGTACAGGGTGAATTGGCCACAACAGCACTTGTACATGTCTCATCGAAGTGGGCACTAGCGCAACGTACAAATTGATGCTCATGCAATTTGCGTAAAATGGGGGATGATGAAGATGAAACATTACAAGTCCTAACAGCTACCACAAACCAGCCCCATCTCAATGTTTTACACCTTGAAGTTGTACCTGAAGTCACTTGATATTTGCCTGTGAGAAACAAACGCTCCGCGCCTCGTGAAGTTGGCGGAGCGTGCTTGTACTTCGGAACGCTACATGATCTACTTCTATCTGGAGCGTCCGAATGTTTGCCGCTCAGAACCTTTAGTGGTTCTTTCAGCGCACGAAACTTAGGAATTTTACTTCCAATGGAGATTTAAGCTTTGGAATGGCTCTGTAATCAGTCACTCCTTCGGGAATAGCAACGGCGGGACTGTTCCGTACCCTGAAAATGAGATTCAGCATTCTGGGTCCGAGTGGCCTTGTCAGACGAATTGCTGAACGACGGCACGCGCTTCATGAACAAGATCAGCTTCAGCTAATTCGAGCGTCACTTATAAGTAGGATTACATGAGCGCTTGCACACCTTATACTTACGAAAACAGCAGACCACGCTACAGATACCGCTAGGAGCTTCTACTGTAAAACTACAAACCACTGGCGCATTCCAAAGGCCTTGGTACTTGTACAGGGACATCCCACGGAACAGCTTGGCCGCCTGACGTGCAGTACAACCGGCACACAGATCTTAGAAAACCGATGTTCTGGCACATAGCCAATGCACTATGTACAGCAGCCAATGGGACATAGCTAATACACAAGTATTGACACATTGCCGATGTATTAGCACATACGCACATAGCCTATGTATTCGCAGATAGCCAATACACAAACTATGTACAGCAGCTCGAGCTGGCGTATATGCGTTTCCTAGTCAGTACAGCCATCCGTCACCTGAGCTTGCTTATGGGGGGTAATATCACAGCATAAACGTACCAAAAGCATACCAAACCGCCTGAACTTAAATAAATAACAGCCAAAACGAACCTGCAATGGCTGAAAACCACGGTGTATAGAAATATTCAACAGAAATAGCCGAAACCGACCTAAAAGAGGAAACCCCACAAGAACGTACAAGAAACAGTAGCTGAAACTGACCAAAAGGCAATTAAACTACCCGAAATCCCATTTATAATGCATAAACATGACATAAATAGATTATATGCGTGATAACAAATGTTAATATTAAAATATGACAAACCATTGAAAATAAAAAATACAGCGGTAACAGGCTTTGAGCCTGCGTTAGGATGTTTGCTTCGCAGGAGCGGAACAACTACATACGAGACCAAGCCCTTCTGAGAGATTAAATTGAGGGCCCCATGCACGTGCACATAGCTCCACACCTGTTCCTAGATGGCGCCATTTGTTGTTTGGCTGTGCCACTGATCTCCACCAGAGTAGCTGGATGGCGCTTCGAGCTCTCCGGCGCACGGCCGCCGGAAGTTCGAGCGCTCGTCCCGGAAGTCGGGCCGTTCTAGCATAGCGCATGCTACGCATGGGCTGGTTTCGCACGCATTCCGCCAAAAATGCCTGCTTGTTGGACCGTCAACTGCACAAGCAGACCAAAGACGTCGTCTGGGAAGACGTTCTACTTGGAAGTATTACAATATTCTGAACGACGTGCGTGATACGCAGCGAAACGCAAATGTCATATCAGTGTCGTTTTTAAGCTGGGGCTCTTGTTACGCAGATTCCCTCGCTCTAAGCCGGATTTATACCGGCGTTGGGTGGCAAACTTATACCCAAGTTACACGGCGAAAGTAACCGCAGTTAAGTTTAACCGTGGTTACTAAACTTTAACCGCGGTTATCGCCAACTGCGGTTTTGGATGTTGCACGCGAAATTGCAAGTTTGGTAACCGAGTCACTTGATTATGAGCGCAACAAAAATAAATTACCACACTTTTAACTTCACGATATAAAAAAAGAGAAGCAGTGTAGACAAAAAGAAATATCGTTAAAGCATTCGCTTCCGACACAAACGCAACGCACTCGTGCGCGGCGAGAAGATGGGCTTCACCAACAGCTCGCAACCGGCTTGGTGTGCTTAGGTCTGTTCGGTGTTGGGAACTTTCATCTTTGCATCGCGGTAGATACTTGACCACCGCTATCTCTACAACTGCGAATTACGATCCATAGCACAATTTTTCACCGTACTAACATCCATTTTCTCGAATGCGAAAGTTCTTTTCCGCGATCAGATTGATTTCGAAGAGCGGCGATGCGATAAGCTGTTGCTGCCGTGGTCTGGGACGGTTCGGGCCGCAAGCAGTGCCGTGCGGGCAGACGCGCCGGCGTGTTTACAGGCACGGCCGACGCGCGCGCCGATCGGTTCCGTGTGCTGAAAACGCTTCAAGATTGCCTGCTATATCCATTTTTGGCGGACGACGCGCGGAATTTACAAATTTAGCACGGCGTTTGTCCTAGTTGATCGGGCGGATCGGGAAACGAGCCGCTGCTGACGGGCAGTCGCGCTGATTGCGAGAGCGATGCAAATAACGTAAGCGCGTCTTGGGGACACTTCTGGGCGCCCGCTATTCGAGAACCTTTGTCTCTTCCGAACGCCAGGTGATTTTTTTTTTCGCCTCCGCTGATGCGCCGCCACTTGCGTCCGAACTGAATTGTGCGATTTTGAGCACTGCGGCTGCAGAAAGTGCGGTTAGCGTGACCGAACTGAGCTGCCAAGCTCAGTTTGCGCTAACCATGGTTAGCGACGTAACCGCAGTTTCGTCTGTCGTGTAACGCAGCAAACTGCGGTTTTGTCTAACCGCGTTTGCTTGACCGTGGTTAACTGTGCCCGTGTAACTATAAGCTCTCCATCCCCAGGTAGCAGGCTCTACAGTGACCACTTTACTGACAACTGTTTTGACAGAACGGGCGCACGAACTCGGCTATAGCCTGTCGCCGTGCCCACGTTGTTTTCTTTCTAGCATAAATCCCTAGCATAAATTTCTAGCATAAATCCCGTTTAGCTGCGTCGTCTCTCAAACCAAGACCCAAGTGACAGTTTCGTTCTCCTTTGCAATTAAATTCTGCTTCATATTAACGTCGCGTATTTCGGTATAGCATATGTTGCGATCTGAACGCAATGTGTATAGCCAAAATGCAATAAAGTGAAAACAAAATGCCAAAATCCGCCAATGGGGACGCTTATCAGCGCGGTTGAAAAGCATAGCAGACGCCCGACTTCCGGGACGAGCCGTTGAACTTCCGGTAGCCGTGCGCGCGCCCGGCCACGACAGCGGCGAAGCGCCATCCAGCAACTAAGTGGAGATCAGTGGCTGTGCTGGCTAGGAAAAGTCTATACGCACCGAGCTGCTGTCAAATCATCACCAAAACCTTGACGAGAAAGGACACCACTTAACGGCCCTTTCCGGTGGCACTTAGAGTCCATTTGCATGTGCCTTCGTGTGTCAGACCATTGACATCATGACTAAAATTATTGCTACGAAACAATAGACCCTATGCAAAATGCGCCCCGCCATCTCACGTCGACTCCGGTAACTAGGTCCGCCATTTTGGTACGGTCGTTTGAAACCGAAACCAAGTAGCAACACATAGAAGGCGGGCATTGACCGCTCTTGGTGATGGACTACAATGCCAGAGCATTGCTGCGTGCCGCAGTGCACGCAACGAGGAAATACCGGTGCAGATGGAGAAAAGGCACGTGAAGTTCCACGCTCTTGAACGAACTTTCTGACGCGAACTATGCCGGCGCGAGCAACCTTTGTGAGACGCTGGGCGCGGTGCGCTGGGAGCGAATAGTTGTCATTGGTTTGCTAAGCGCGGGATTTCGTAGTCGCTGTCCGGATGAAAAATACAGCTGCGTTGGAGTTCCGTGGTTCAGCCTTTGTATTCTAAATGAAGCCTGAGCGTGCGTCACCTATTTATGACTGACAGCGGCGCTCGAGCGGGGAAACAGTACCATACGTTGTCAAAATTAGGCTTTATTTCTTCACTCGTCCCTGTGGCTCTACGCCCGCTTCATTTCATTGTTAAATGGTACCGCTTAGCCCCTATACGAGTCTTTATCTTACCTAGGGCTGTAAACTTTTCTTGCCGCACTACGCCGTCACGGCGCGGTTGAAAATTTCCTCTGTCGCGGGCGCGCACGGTATCGGAGTATGTTGTTAGTTTCTTTTCGGTGAAGATCTGACGTTGGAAAATTCGAGTTTCTGCACTTGGTTCCAGATTTGCCGGGCTGCAGGTTTGTTTACGTCAAGTTTACTTGTTGCCCATTGTCATTTCAGCCACGATTTATTTACTGTCGAATATTTTGCGACTAAAATGCACACTCACTCCTCTAGTTTGTCACATACTGCATGCATGCCTCCGACGTAATGATAGTGGCCATTGATGTTGGTAGCTGAGGAAATTTTCAAGTTTTCATCAAAAAAAAAAAAAAACGGCCAGAGTTGCATCAGTCCGCCGCGCATCAGCCTGAGTGCTTTTGCTTTTTTTGTATCCACAGTGAAAAACCCAGTAAATTAAAATACATCGCTGATTTATTACGCGTGCAGTATAGCAAACCGTGGATATAAATTGAACGAAGGGAAGCATTCGCGCATCCCTGCATGCAGCGGTCTAGTAAACACGACGTTGCCCAGCCTCTGCGTGCTCGCGAGATGACCACGGCGTGATGTGGCTTGAATGCTTGCTGGTAGCTCATAGGTGACCCACCAGGTGCCATGCCAGTCCTTGTTTCTGTTACTGTGGGGGGTGAGGCCAGCAAAACTGAGGCAAAAAACCCATTCCAAATGCTACCAAGTTTTCTCCCAAGTGCTTGCACGGCACTTTATTGCTGCTCGCATTGCTCCTGCACTCGACGTGCGCCGAACAGACGCATTGGCAAGGGAAGGGAGGGGCCATTTTCTTGCGGGCTTCTCCAGTCAATGTCTTGGACACTCGCGGGCTTGATGCCCTGCTGTCTCAGACGTCCCCACTGTTGTGGCAGCTGTGCACGCAAGCTCCGGTGGCGCCTCTTTAAAACCTTGGGATTGCAAGAGGACGAGTAGGTGCACAGCCACTGCATGCTCCGCTGCAACCCGCCGGGCACTCGCACGCTGCCTCCACAATCTCCCCACTGTCCGTCTCAGAGGTGAGGCACACAACATAGGGCCGGCCAATTTTTCTCTGGGAGTGAAAGCAGCTGCTGAGCACATGAATGAGGCCCAACCTGCAAGAACAGAGACAGTATCAGTGAATAACACTCAGGGAAGAACAGGACTAGTCCGCTACAGTTTATGGTAAAGGGACAGAGCAGAAAGCAGTGGCCGCAAGGAACAGACTCAAAATGACCAGTATTTGTCTCGTGCTTAACACTGTTGCAAGGGCAATAATCTACACCTCAAACAGCAATGATGTCAAAATTGTTTTTCAAGTTCGAGCGTGCAAGTATCGCTGCATGCTTTGTTAATGCACTTTCAAGAGAAGGAAGTTTAACATTTATAAACCTCACCGTGGGTAATGATACCAGTACCCGCATATTCGTGTTCGTCATAACTTAAGCAAGCAATATTATGATTATCTGGAACTCACTTCCAAAACCTTTCGAGATAAACAGGTAAACATTCGGGCTATACCGATGACCCATCGAATTAAAAAAAAATTTAGTTCAGTGAGTTCGAGGTAACGAGGTTTTACGGTATTATTTGTTCGGGCGCACTCAAAACATGCGCTTTAGAAACTACCACAACCACCTCACTGCCAAAAAAGGACAAGCCAGACACATAGATTTTCGCGGCAGGACATGCGCAATAAATAATGAAAATACACACAAAAAAGAAAAATCAAGGCGCATGTGCGCTTTTGTAGTTGACTTTGCCGCAAAGTACGAATGCTTTGCGGCAAACGCGCGGGCGGACGACCGTCACGGAAAACGGCCGCAACCTTTCCGTAAACATCTTCGCCAAAAATAATCCCGTAAATTCGATGTACGCCATTTCAATCCACCCAATAGCGGCACGGTTTGGCGATTGTCGCTTTCCTCTTTCAGGGTTACTGCAACAGGGTCCCCGCTACGGATTTGCATGGTAAACAACGGTGAACAAAGTGCTATACAAATGCTCCTACCGGTTAACTCGCGTCAAGGAAAAAACAAACAGATTTACTTACTCGGTGTCGCACGTGTTTGTCCGCACCGACGAAGGCAAGCAATGCGGCTCAGTGGCTAGGCGGCATGCCCTGCTCCGCTGCCGCTCGGATGGGTCTTTGGCGCGGCACCACGAGTGGTATGAGTCCTCAGACACAGTCGGCAGCGCAGACGAGTCCTTCGTCCACAATCCGTCGTCGGGACCCGGAAAACGCAGTCCAGTTTGAGCCATACCGCGTTACCGTCACCTACTCTTCCACAGTAAACAATACAAGACTTCGCGATCGTCGCCCGTACCAATATGGCGGACGGTCTTGTTTACATCAGTGTTGCTAGACCACCAAGCAATTTCGCATAGGGTCTATTAGACCCCCTTTAAAGGAACAGCAAAGGTGTAATGATAGTAGTGGGTCAGTAACAAGAAAAAAAGAAGGCTGACGATTACGATGCTCCCTAGCCAGAAATATGAGAGCAGTGCGAACTGCAGCCTTCTCTGTGATAACGCACAGCTGATGCCTCTGAGGAAGAGATCGCTTCATCAGCAAACGCGTGACGGCGCGCGCGATATATAATCAGGCGTTTCCGCTTCACGCGTCGCCGCTGGGAAGCATGTCTCTCGTCGCCTTGGCCAACGCCGCCTGTATAAACATTGCCTGACGCGTGAGCGAAAAATGGCCGAACAGCCACTCTCCTGTTGCTCTCTCCTACCCTTCCCCGCTCCGTAGCCTTCCAGCGTGCTTTCGTGTCCGCCAGCCAGCGCCGCTTCTCGGAAACTATGCAAAACAGTGGAAAGTTTGTTTACCGTTACCGAGGCGGCGCTCCTACGCCTTCTTGTTTTTCACCATGCCTGTCTGTCTTGGTCTGTCACAGATAAAACTTCCTTTGCCACGAAGCAAAATCCCTTGCGCTGCCGCACGCTGATGCCGGCTTTGCGCGCTTATCTACTCGGATCACAGGCCCTGAAATTTTCTGAGTGGGGCATCCCATCTCTATCCCCTCCGCATTTAGGTATTGTTTTGACCCCGCAGTTCGCACTCCGCATTGGTACGCACTTCTAAAATTGAGGACTGTACTGTAGAAGCGCCCGGACAGCGTGGCGGGATCCCAGCTGCTTATCCTTTTGTTTCCTATAATTTTCTGAAGTTTACAAGCACGTGATATTATTGGAAAGTAATCGTAGAAGTGAGCGCCTGAACAAAAAACGTGCACGCAATTTTTTCTTCTCTAAATACTCCAGAAAGAAAAATATCAGTAAAATAATGGCTGCCCCAGCAGAAATATCGTTTTTCTGTTAGCTAGATATGTCTACCCGACAACCAGTATGTTGTTACACTATTTCAGTCGGCCTCCGTGTTTATCTTTGGAAAAATGCAGCAAGTATGAAGCGAGCGACACGTTGAACGAGATCCCCAGTGCGCCACAGAACTAGTGCCCCGTCGCGGCTAAGATGTAAGCGAAACGGCCCTTGAAGCCCAACAGGCAAGCTGACAGACACACGTCGTAGAAGTGGGTGCAGCGTTCGCGACTCGCGAGAAAAGTGACGTAAGGCGAGATGTCCGCCGGCACGCGCCACATAGCGGATCAGTGCCTGAACTAAGCGTCCCTACCCTTCCCATTGAAAAGTGCGCGACGCGTCAGGCAATGTTAATACAGGCGGTGTTGCCTTGGCATACCGCCCTCCCCTCTCACTTTCGACATATTTTCATTGTCCGCTTTCCTGCTCGCTCTATCTTCGGTGATGTCTGCATCGTCTCGGTTATCCTGTAGCGCGTCGCCGCCGGAGAAGCATCACTCGCGCCGCTTCGGAACACCGCCCTCCCCCTCACACTTTTGCCATGCTTTCTTCCTTCGCTTTCCTGTTCGCTCTATCTAGTGTGTCTTCAATGCCCGCTTCGCTCGCTTAGTTACAACAAGGACGACATCGAGGGACGGTGCGAAACCCCAGGAGCGGACGCTTAAGGGCTTTGAACTAATATAAATAGCGTTTAGCCGTGACAGACGGGGCGTGTGCTCAGGCAAACTGCCCCATTTCACGGAGCCGCGCGCTTTTGACCACTCCAGCAAGCGTTCTTTTGTTTTGTTCCATAACTACAGATGGCCTGGTCAACTGGGCACGAATCCCACAGAGGTAATGAACCGCGGCACACGCCGCTGTCCGTGCCAATACACACCAAGCCGCCTCCCAAGAGGGTTTATACTTACGATCTGAAAAGAACCAGTGTGGGTTAACGAAGCCTAACAATCAGCGCGTGCAGAGCGTCGCTGACCTGGGCTTCTCCTTCAGTGCATCCTCGATGTACCCGAGGATCTGACTAACGCAGTCTCCCAGTTCCTCACAGAACACATGAGAGCGAATGAGCTGTGGGGGCATTGCCAAACGATATAAGCGAGTCCTTTGTGAGCGACGCCAGCCAATGCCGTGTCCGTGTCTTGTGGATTCGCCGGGACATGCTTTTTGCCCATGCACAGTGCGGCAGATCGCGCCTGCCACCGAAGAGACCTCCCACGGCCACTACCACTTCTTCCGGTATCTACCGTAGAAGAACTGTTGGTCGAAAAAGAGAACCTCCGCCGCGCCACGCGTGCTTTACTCCCACCGCTTAGAACAGACTTCCCCAGTGGGCTCGCTCGATGGGAGGAGGTCCTGCTGCGGAGGCTTCGAGTTGGGATGGCGTTATCCCCAGCAGTTACTCACGCTTGGCCTGCCCGATATCACGCCCCGTTTGCGGACACCTGCCCCTTCTGTGTGACTACTTCCCCAAAGGGTGACGTTGAACCCATGTTGTGGACATGTTCAGGCCTTAGAAATGCCAGAGTTCAAAACCTCGAGGTCCAGGGCTCCATCCTGGGAGACCCTCCGATCTAAAGCGTTGGAAGTGGGGACCCCAGTACTGGTCTTTTCTTGGCTTTCTGCGAGCAACTGGTTCAATTCTTTACCTTTAAACCTCCCTGTTATGCCGTAGGGCAATCTATCGCAATTAACAAAAAAGACTCTTTCGGAAAGGCAGGGAATTATAGATGGATTAATTGCGTGTAGTCTCGCAGGACAGGAGAGCGTATTGCTTTCGAGAAGGCGCCAGGATTGTTCCTCCGTGGTAGGAAGTTACCAGTGACGAAGGGCTGGACGTGCACTGCTTCCTAAGCCGTCTAGCTAGTTTATGCGTTCAAGACTTCCGTGTGGTGATATACAGGTTTTGGCTTCACCACGAACAAGTGACGCATTAGAAACACCGAAACTCCATTCCTTCCGTTTGTACGCATTCAAGCTCCTGTCGCAGCACTCAACGGTACATGTTTGCCAGTTATTACGTTGGCTGCCGTCAAACTGGGCTGGACTGCCTTTCTGCCTGTGGTCCTTAGCAACATTTAACAGCAGAGGTGTTTAAGCTTGACCTGGGTTGGGGGCGTTCGCAAAAAGCGTTCGCAAAACAATGCAAGAAAAAGTAGCCAGCGCCCGTGAGCGTCCGCCTCGTGAGGAGCTACGGGCGTCATCCAGGCTTGGGCTTTCGTCACGTGAGGAACTCGCAAAAATACCAAGAAGAAACTGACAAAGCTTGCACTAAGTCGTGTAAGGCTTGAACCTAATCGAAGCTGCAGGATTTCTGTCTACCTAAACAGTGAAGGACATGTCACGCATGTCTACATGCAAGCTTGAAATTGTTTATTTGCATGTCACGTCATCTCTTTTCACTGTGCTAGTAGTAGTCATCATCATCATATGCATCGATACCGTCATGCTCGTCATGCCAAGCATTACATGCGCGGTAGCACTTGACGAAAGCTACGGCGCAGCAGCGGCGCCTACGTACACGACGCACGCGCGGTGTTCCTGGAGTTGCGTCTTGGTTCGGTGGATAAGGTGTTGCGCCGGCTGTGGCCTTGTTCGCTGCTAGGAAAGCGAGGCACTTCTAGGGGTTTTCACTTTTTTTTTTGCTAAAGCCACTACGTGTGCTGGGGACGGTCGGAGGTCGCCGCGAGGAACGCGCTCACGAGGGCTCAAATTTTCGGCGTATTTTTAGCGCCTTCCGCTTTAAGCGTTACGAGCAACACAATGCGGCCAGCTACAACAGCTACGCTGTAAATTAAAACAGTTCACGTGCGTCCACGCCTGAAGTTAGGAGCACACGACAGCTGCAGCTACAGACGCCCAGTTCGCGAAGGCGGTTGCCGGATGTTCTAAACGCGTGCTAACGCGGTCCACTGTGTGAGAGACGTGCAAACCTGCGGACAAAACGATCCGGTACTGCCAGTCATGGAGAACGTTCAGCGGCATTTTTCGGAAATCCATGTGAAGTGCAATCGCCGTGGATCCGGCGAAAAAAGGGGGGCCGCTAGCTCTTTCGTTTGCGCAGCCTTGCAGTGTAAGCTGCACCGATTTTTCCAATCTACAAGGTGAATCGCGACAGCTCGATTCATAAGACAATATAAAAAGACAAACAATATAAATAAGTCGACAATATGAATAATTATTCATCTGGTACAGCTTGTTCGCTTTTGCTTTGTAATGCCGTTTGTACGAGTAATTCGTCGCTAATTACAGACTTTCAGAAGCAGTTAACCGTTCCGATTTTTTTAAGTTGTATTTTTATTCGGTTTTATTCGCAGTCAAGTATCATCGTAAAAACGCCAAATATAATAAAAAATAAAAACGGCCGGGGGGGGGGGGCAAAATTGGAGTACAAATTACGTGTTTGCGGTTTTTTGTTTTTCAACATCTGAAATGGGTTACGACCTACGCAAAAAGCAGTTCCAATATCAGGTGTGGTTAGTTGCGGAAATTCCAGAGCCGACTATTAGTGTTCTGCTGATATCAACCGGCTTTATAGATTTTGTCCTCTCTCGGGATGCGCATTTCTTGCATGCTTGAAGGACGCGATCAATCGACATCAATGCAATCACGCGGCCTTGCATTCAGTTGCAGGACTAAACGCTTTCCATAGCTACAGTAAATGAAATCGCGAGAAAAGCGACGCAGAAACGAGAAGTATCCCGTGCGACAAAAAATCACGTAGTGCTGCTGTGTGCTGGTTATAACTATAGCTTTGGAAATGCGTCCAGGCAAGAAGGTAAGAGAAAAGGCTTTTATCAGCAGTGTTGCTCGCAAATTTAAGGAAGAACACTGCTATTTCGCTTCAGGCCTAATGACTTAGTACCGGCTTCTTTAACACAACTTTTATTGGCAGCATAAAACGGCACGCTAACAATTTGTTCCACTTCGTCTTCTTTGTACAACTTTCGGGGGCCAATCACGTCGCTGGAACGGACCTCCCGATGGGCTCCTTGGCCAAGGCCCCTGATGTTCATAAAGCAGGGCATTACCACCATCCGTGGCCACCGTATCCGCCGCCGCCGTATCCTCCTCCTCCGTGTCCACCGTGGTGACTGATGAGGATGATCTTCTTGCCGTGTCCACCATATCCTCCCCCACCACCGCCTCCTCCGCCGAAGCCTCCACCTCCGTAGCCTCCGTGGTGGTGGTAGTGGTGGCCAGCACTTACGAACGACACGGCCAACACGACAACGAGCAGGGCGAAAATCTGTGGGAAGAGAAGGGTACAGATTAAGAACACCTGATCATTTTCCCGCAAGGAAACGATTTCTTTTATTAAATAAACGCGGAAGGCTTCTAGAGGTTGCGTGTGTATTAGGCTCCGGGACTGCGTTGCCCTCTACTGCTCTGTTCCCACAGCGGATAGATATTATGTAGAGGTCCGCCAACGCACGGCGAATACAAGCGGCACAGTATAACAGCCACGGAATGTTAGATGGCGAAAGGACATACCTGGCTGCTGCTCCGATGTTCGATTTACACATAAATGAGTGTGTTTAATCTACCAGGAATATTTGTTTCCCAGTTTCCGATTGAGCATCTGCCAAACGGAGTTAGGTAACGCTTTTATGCGCGATGCTGTGATTGCTTACAAAACACAAAAACCGCCGCGACGTCAGGTCATGGGGGAACTAGCTTCGATAAAAACCTGGGCTGCACCACCCACACGTGTAGTGTGCTTACTTAGCGCGGGCGCAGTAAACCGAAAAAACAGCTTGCACGCATGCTTACGCACAAGCTCGCCTACGCCGGAAAAACCGGCTAACCAAACGGATTGCGGAAACGACGGGGAGTCCCGCTTGCATCTTGGGCGTACACTTTGCAAATGACTTGCTTTGCTTGTTTTGACAGCTTTTGCTTCTGAAGCGTTTTATAAATGCTATGCGGAGAATAAAATGGTGAGCTGCCAACAGCCGTCAACGAGGACGCTTTCTTTTTAGGAAGAGAACCGTTGCTACGCCAGTAGCAACCGCAGCAACCAAAAATGTGGGGAATTATAAAAAGAATGCTCCATGTTTTATGTAGTCTGGCTTGTAATTTAGTGGCCTTATCAATCCAAAGCTAAAATATAAAAACTATATATTTTTGAATTGCTTAGGTTTCAGCCAGCGAGCGTTTTTTTTTTGTTGAATTGCTTCCATCTCCACAAGGACGTGGCGTGGTTCAGCTCTGTAGCATTGAGTGCATTGCCACAGAAAGTTTTCCCTGTGTATCGATGTGTTGGTTCAAGATTGTTCGTGTTTAAGCGGCGTTGAAACCATGTCATTGCTGGGAATAACGTACTCTTAAATCACCTCGGGAAACAATTCTTGAAGAGCTCTTTCTTACAGATTGCAAAACATTAGTTGAGCCACTCCGCCAAACCTCTGTTTTAGGCAAGCAGGGCAGTTATCTTTGCCCACTTTACGTCCATATCACCTGAAGGAGACGATATACACCGAACTGAGTCTGCTTGAATCTCTTTTGAGCCTAGGTTCAGCACTCTAACTCACGTAATCCTCAATATCACGGCTTAGCACAATGGTAATGTCTTAGTTTATCTTTAATCGGTGATAGCAAACGATCACACTGTGCTCCATTAGTGGCTGCCGCATCAACTACAGTATTGACGTAACACTGACTTACACTAGGCCCTAATGCTGTATAGACTTCACATTTCTGCCCATTATATGGCTAATATATCACCTTTTGTTCGCCCATGCACCGGTTTCACAGCAGAAAATGCTACCCATTGTCAAATGTTTCTAAAGTAAATCAGCGGTAACGATTACGCGAACTAACCGCCATTTTCGGACGCATGTTTCCGTCTAAAAATACGTATGCATGAGCCGAAAACCTTCTTAGTTCGGCTAAGTAATTGCAAGGTTTACATCGCAAATCTATATCGCTGTCATATGTGCGCTTACGTCGAACAACTCTCATATCGGTTCGAAAATGTTTAAGTTCATCCTTTAGCAATAAAACTTAATTACATAAGCTGTTCCGTTAATCTTTGCCTCAGTTGTATCAGTATACCTTTGTGATTATAGGAACATTGGTTGCCTATCACGGTGCTTTACCAGCTACAGCCACGACAAGAAAACATTCTCTGCATGTCGCCAGAACAACTGAAAGCACGAGTATAAATTCATACCACCGTCTTCATCTTCGTCAGCTTGTCTGGGCACAACACGGGCGCAGTGTTCGATACGAGGGCAGCTACCGTCTGACTGCTCAACAAGGCGCAGCGTAAGTTCTTATATACTCCGCCTCGAAAAGCGCGGCCGTAACTAAACCAGATCACCAGAACACTCTGGCACACAAAATGGCGCGAAGAGGCGAGGAGACATTGACGCCGATTCCAAAAAACTGTTTCACCCTTGCCTTTCGAAATGTTGCATTGGAGACGTCGTGAAACGAATAATGTGTGGAATCAAACACTAGGGTCGCGTGAATTGGACTGCCGCCGTGGGCACTGAGGCACGGAACCGTGACGCGCCAAGGCGGCGTCGGTAGCAACGTCGTCAATGGTTGCGACTACCGCCCACAAAAAACAATTCCAAGCAAGTAGTGCATAAAAATATTACCGTTCGGACTGCTGCGAGCGAAGTGTACATGTTCTTATGTTCTTCAGATGTGTGTTCGTGTTTCCAATCTTCGGAAGCCTTGCAACATTACTTACTAGCGATGGAAAAGTGGAAATCAAAGCCGCGTAACCGTACTCATAGCCTGCGACAGAACAATAATATCAATCAAAGAACCTGATTGAGGCGCGAAATACGAAAACTGGGGGCCATAGAACGGATTCGAAAAGCCCCTGACAGATAGCGGTTGTCATGTGTCCTGCAGCAGACTCAAATGGACTGTGTTTGCTGATGATCTGAACACTTCTTTTGGTGGTATCTATCTCGTCGCAACTGTCACCCCCCCTCCTCCCCCCGCTATACACAAAATCAAAGTCCTTTGCCCAAGAGAACTAAAGTTAAAATACGAAGCTTTATATATACTATGCAACCTCTATCAACGCGTCAATGCCCAAAATCCAAAGGGGTTCGGTCGTGTTGGATTGCAGCAATCGAATAGATGTTGGCTTCACAATACGTTTGCCCCAGGTCCTATTGGCACCAGCGGAAGCATTTTTTCTTGAAGCGCTTGATGTGCCTTCGCTTATCATCATCAACGTCGTTTTGTGAAGCCAGTGTTGCAAGGAACGGCGTTCCAATGAACGGCATTCCTGGAACTAGTTCCTTTTTGGAGGAACGGAGGAACCCCACCGTTCCATTAAGGGTCGGTGGAACTGTAATGGTAACTTGTTAGGTTCTTGAAGTAACGGCAGGTACGGCCTTCCTTCTGCAAACGTTATATCGCTAGCAATCGGCTGTTATTGATGCCAAGGTTCGAGTACGAAAATCCACAAGTCGCAACTGTGTTTCTCTTCTTACAAGCTGGCCAATTTGCCCGCCCTTCACCGGAACCTGCTTCCACGAAGGTCAAAGGCAGTGGGCCGCAGCTTGTGCTTGCTTTCATGCCGGTTGAGCTTACGCGGCGTTCGACGGGTGAATAGCGCAGCCGCGAGGATACTTTTCACCTTTCATCGTTTGTCTGGGGAGGCCAGGATGCGCGTCTAGCCTATAGAATTCTCCCCTTCCCGGGAAAGGTTGTCGAAGTCCGAGCGGCGGTTCGCGGTCCCTTGCGAAACCACCGTGTCTGTAAATTGTCAGGGGTATTACCGCATTAGTGCACGCGAGGTCCAGGTGCGTTGTTGTAGAGGGAGTTGCTCTCGCTGTAAGGTCATTCGAAGGGTCACCGGGATTGCAGGCTCACCGGGATTGCAGGCTCACCGGGCCACAGGGAATTGTTCGGGATTCCAGGTTGAACCCTCAAAAGAAAGCGCATGCAAGTTGTCGCCAGTTGCTTCATCCCAAGGTTTAAGCTATCATGGATCCCTGACAGTTGTATGCGAGGAAAGGCGACCAACGACATAAAGACAGAGCAGGCTGCAGTGTCCGAGCTATCCAGCGCAGATTTTACCACCACATCGGCTTTCGAGGATTTCTTTTTCTTTGAGAAGCAAACCCTTGCATCCGAGGCACAGGATGAGCTGTCGCGGGACCTGCTGGTACCAGTTGACTACCCGCTATCCAAGACGAAAAATTTTGATGGACTGACCCAACTTCTATTCAAGTACAACACGTCAGTAACCTCAAGAGCTTCCCTCGAACGGCTCTTCAACATTGCCAACGCAGTGTTCATCAAAAAATGGGTTCGTCTGTCTGACTCCAACATCGAGATGCAACTCTTGCTGAGTTCGAACAAACTACTGTACTTAGTTGCGACTATGCATTCAGGCATTTTTTCCTCACTAATTGTTTTCACTAATTTTTCATTCATTCGACATTTTTTTTCTTCTGCCATACCCTGTAGCTTTCTTATGTGCTTAACTGTTTTCCGCTTGAAGATGCAAATAATCTCTCATTTCGGTTCCACGATACGTGTGATCTTGTTCTATCATTACTTTTTATTTATTTGTGGTTGTTTTTTTTTACTTTAGAATGTCGCACTTGGTGTCTGACTATACTTTTTATGCTCTAAATGTTCTTTACGAACGTGATTAGGCCCTGTCTAATTTCCTGCGCTTTTCCCTTGTGCGCATTTCTAACCAGCGCAACTGATTCGTGCGTCCCGTCCAAATACTTGGCTATCTTTGGTTGTTTCTTTTATCTACTACCCTGATTGTGTTCGGCATACTTTGTAATTCTTGTGCGTAGATTTCGTGTGTGACTACGCTTTTGGCTTTTATTTTTTTTCTTGTTATCGTCTTCTGACCTAAACTTGGATTTCGAATCTCATTGTCCTTACCTGTTCTGCTGTGTTTTGTTACTCGCGAATTTATGCTCTATGATCCGCAAAGCTTCACGTTTATCTGATTTATTGTACGGTGTAATGCGCCGACGGAACGCAGGCGATGAGGCACGCCGTAGTGGAGGGCTTTAGCTTAATTTTGACCACCTGGGGATCTATAACGTGCGCCGAAATCCACTACACACGGACGTTTTTGCTTTTCGCCTCCATCAGAAAATCGGCCGCCGCGGCCGGGTATTGAGCCCGCGGCCTTGTGCTCAGCACCGCCACGCCTTAGCCACTGAGCCACCCCGGCGGGAGCTTTACTTTTCTAACCCCCTTACTAAACTCCCTGCAAAGGTGCCTGTAAGGTGTTCTAAATAAACTGTAATATTAAACCACCATTCATTATATGCCTATGTATTGTTACCTTCGACGCGGTTTCTAATGAAAGACATTTAATTGCGTTACTGCATGTGAGCAACTTTATATTCGCATATCTGAAGCGCAGTAACCTTAATGCGCATTTGTAAGACCGAAGTGGTAAGGGTCATACATGTTGCACCCATAATAGACGAGCACCAAAATTGCAGTTAGACATGTCTGGAGTTTGTCCCGTGCTATCTGAAAAAAAAAATCGGCTAGGAACGTTTCTTTGGATTCTTTTTATCTCAAGACAAACTGCTGCCGCCGATGTTCATATTCTTATAATATACGTATAGTTCGGTGTGAGTTTTGAATTTCTCACTTTATCTCGCCTTAGGGATGCGACACGATAGTTTAATTTAAAAAAAATGGAATGCAACGTTAATGTAGCGACACGTTCCAATGCTCGAAGTGGAACTGGAACGCGTTCCTTTCGCTATAAAATAACTTGTAACGGGAACTCGTTTCAATATTCGGAAGGAACGAGGAAGGAGCTTTCATTCCTGCTTTACAGGAACGTGTTCAACACTGTGTGAAACCCGTCCTGAAAAGTTGGCTTTATTGCAGTGCGTGATGCAGCAACATCGAAAGCTATCAGTGAGGTACAGAGCTCTTCTCTTCAAAAAAAAAATCGCGAAAACTTCAGGAAAGGCCGCGGCCCTCTTGGACAGCTCTTTCCCATTGGCCACGGCATTCACATACCTGGAATTTGTGAAGTTTTCGAGAGTTTTGAAGTATATGAAAAGTTGTGGAGGTGAGTACACGTTGTCGGGATGCATCCCACTTTTCTCCACGCACGGTGGCGCGAACTCCCCCTCCTTTGTAAGGCGGGGGTATCCTCGCGCGGCTCCCACTTCGCCTTTGCGGTGGTCTGTCAGGTACAGACATCGGACAGCATCCCGGTGTACGTCACACGTTTTGGCCGCTGCAGGCGTTTGTTGCTTTTGTTACTTTTTCCAACTCTTGTGGGAGCGTGGCACGCACGTGGTTAATTTGTGCATGCAATGATTGCGTCATTCGCTGCTCATGGAGGCCGTCGTCTTGGAGGTTTGTGCTCTCCAGGGATTCTCCGACTTGCTTCGGGTTGGGCCTCATCCGTGCTTTGGTGGCGGGCGCCGTTGAAAGTGAGCGGTCGAATGCCAATGCCACCCGGTTAAACTGAGGGGTTGCCGCATAGCTACAGTTGTGAACCTCCCTTTCTTTTTAATAACAGCAGAGCTATTTGAGCTGCTGGTATGTTAGTACGCACGCACACTTTCGTTTAAGCGCGGCATATGTGACTAGGGTTTCCCGTATTTTGATGTTACACAAATTAACGTGTCTTTGAAGCGAGACGCAGTGCAATGCGTGTTATAAGAACGCGGTCACCCCTAAAGTTGCGAACCACTCAAATCGTTCCTTTATATATCAAGCCGATCTGCCTCATCACATGGGTATGCGTTTTGAGTAGATAAGTTATCGATAGGCACCATTTTCAAGGCAAGTACAGTCGAATTAAGTGTGTCCGTGTGTGTATCTGTGTCTGTCTGTCTGTCTCAGGGATTACCGGTGTCAACGCACGAGAGAAACGATATCTTTTCATTACTTAACCTAAATTGTGTGTCTGCTCTATAGCGTGTGGTAAAAAGGTTCGCTGTTCAGGTCTACAATTAGGATTCAACCAGTGGATACGAAGAGATGGGTATAGAAGAAGGGAAGGCTAATATAATAATCCGATGGAGTGATGAAATAAGGGAATTCGGGGGTGAACTGTGGACTCGAGCACTGAAGGTCAGGAGCGGTTGGAGGTGAGGCCTTAATTGGGCGAGGCCTTAGAATTGGCGAGACCTCAGTCCTGCAGTGGACCTGAGTAGGCAGATAATAATAATGATGATGATGTTTATGATGATGATGGTGATGATAATTATGATGATGATGGTGATGATGATGATGATGTCCATACACCTTCAGAGAGTTGAGTGCATACGGAGGTTTTTTTTCTTGGAGTTGGGTCGACATGAAGGTTTGTGATAGCGTCAGCTGTCAATGCTGGCAAAGCTTCCCCAATTTTTATAGCTCCCGGTATCCCTGCGCACTACCCAAGGCCCTTTATTTCAGAGGCATCGAAAGCATGTTTTTAAAAAGACCGCGTACATGATGATATCGCGCTGCATTAGCGTGCAGCGTGGCTGGTTCCCTTTGGTAATTTGTTCATAGTGCACGGGCCCATGGCGCCTTTCTCACTGCATGGTATCATGGCTACATGCTGTATCGCAAATCCTAGGGCTTCTCAGACGAACTGTAGCACGACACGAAAGGCTAAACTTAGCACAAGCAATCTCCATAAGTCAGATTAAATATGCGCTTACATACACTTGACTTACAGAAAAGGAAGCACGGAGGATGGACCGTCTGGTTTTAAAGGTTTATCGAGTCTCCAAACAGGTACCGCAGGATCTAGTACGCACAAACAACGCATAAACTGCGCACAAAAAATGGGGAGAACAACAGGCACATTCAGTACGGCCGCAGAACTCATAGAGGTACATCTCACGGGACAGCTTGGCCACCAGACCAGCAGTGCAGCCCGCAGCGCCCTCCTACACAATCCTTGGCTGCCGAAGGAGCTTCAGCCGAAATCATCCATATCAACCCTAACAGGAGCGAGAACATCACTCTAAGGCCCCTTCATCGTGCAAGACGGAATACACTTGCGAGGGACTTCCTGCGTGATACAGTCGACCTCGTGAATAAAAATATTGTACGAAAATAATTTACCCCGGCTTGCAGGAACAGAAAGAGTGTAGTCATAGTACTGGGTCGGTAACAAGCTGGAAGAAAAGAACCGTGGCGGACAGAAAATTTACGAAAGATGGGGGATCCCACGTATTGCTATGAACGAACGTAAAGCTATGCTGTAAATGTTGCATACCTTTTGTGAAATGGACTTCGTGAGGGATTTCTTGAAAGCGTTATATTGCCTGGCGTTTTTTTTTTTTTTTTTTTTTCAAAACTGCGAGCAATGGTGAATGTGGACAAATATACGAGACTTAGCGATTACTTTTTTCAACTTTATAACATTGGAAGAAGCAGACACCTGCTCTAAGAGCAGCAGAGAGCATGATTGACGCGCGTTTTTCCTCCAGTCGCTTTCGGCCCTCCATTGTTTGTCCCACCCCCCTCCACTGAATCTCCTTCCTTGCACATAGGGAGCATTGGGCGGTGGTTGGCGTACGCAAAAGCCAGCTGCGCATTCGGCAAAGTTGCAACCCACCAACTGCGAAAGACCGCCCGGCGGCTGTTGCGGCCGCATTGCGAAAGGCATGCCTTATATCGGTGTACCCAGCGGCGCACCCGCCCAGAAAGCAGCTGCAATAAGAGCCGCCTCCCGTAAATCCGATAAGAAAGCCAAAGGAAGCTCCTCTTTATTCGCGATTAGTCTTGGCAGGTCGGCCGTGTACTCTAAGGAGATTAGCCATTCGCACTGAGCCTCGCGCTTTGAACCAATCCAGCTAGCTGTTCGCTTTGTGGCACTTGATTAATCGAGATCCTGTTCCAGAGCCCCTGCCTTACATGTTCCCACACGTGTGCCAGCTCTCGGGATCTCGTTTGGCCTTGTCCTCGAGAGTTAGTACTCGGCATTCCCACGCTTCCAATTTTCCTGTTAGCTCTTCTGTAGCGCTCTAATATCTTGTGTGGCACTTCTGAAATGTTCTGGAAGTGTCATATGCTTCCTACGCTGTCCGCCAATTTTGGGCGTTCCAGGTCTTCCTGCGGCAATGTCCACGTTTTACCTTCGTCATTTAAAAAAGAGCGCATTATAAGCACCTAGATGCCATCCGGTCGGCTTTGTGCGTCGAAGCTGCCGTGGCGACACCTAGTGGTCAGTTTCTTCCTCGAACCAAGCTGGCAGCGATGTAGCGCTGCTGGGCTCCCTGTCAGCTAAACAGGCGCCGCAGTAGGCCATTATAGCAACTTTTTTGAAGTGCAACGTGAACAGTGACAGCTCACAATAATAAGACAAAGCCAATAAGAAAACAAAACAATAAATAAGGAACCAAAACGGACAAAAAAAATGGCTGCGGCTTAACTCAGCTAACCTTGGATATGCAAAGCAAAAGCTTGGCTTAGCCTGGTTGATTCTTGGTTTCGCTGGGTTAACCTTTGATGTAGCTGTATTGCCGACAACAACTCAAAGCCGCTGGGTCCCGTGCCGCGCTCTCAGAAGGAGGTGCGGCCTCGCTTTCATTCTCGGGGAACGCGGCGTTCTTCTTTCACGGCGAACGCGGCGCAAGGTGAGTCACATAGCCCTGGACGACCCAGCGGCGTATGCGTGCACTCTAAGAAATTGGTGCAGGTGGGCTTCACGACAACGCCTCAGGACGACCATTCAGCGTGCTTAAAATAACGAGGCCCAGCATGCGGTCAAAGTGAAAGCTAGGATCTTCGCTGGGACAACTACGCAAGGCATGCGTGTGCGCCGCTGTTCCAAAACAGATCCTTGTTTTTAATTTAATCGCATGCTGAGCTTCGTAAGTTTCAAAATGCGCACATTTAAGCACGCTGAATGGTCGTTCTCGGGTGTTGTGACGTCCACCTGCACCGATTTCTTAGAGTGTGGGCTGCGGGTTTGGTCGTTCTGTTCCCGTCGCGGCCGCTACATGAGCAGAACGACTGAAAACGGAGCCTTGTGTGCAGTGCCGAAAGCGGACCCGGCGAATCACGCGATGCGCTTCAAGGGGTCTGTCGCAGGGGGTTAACTTGCGCGTCCTGCGCGAAACCGCTGGACTAAAGTAGTAAAGCTCTGCATTGAAATGCTTTTGGGCTCTCCTGATTTTTTAATTCCGCTTTCTAAAGTTTACGAGAACCAGGTTACATAGTATGAGACAAATGGGGGTTGCCTGTGCTAGTACCGGTATTTCTGCTGTTTCTGCTGTTGGTATTCTGTGAGACGGAATTGCTTCAGGTCGCGTAGCTTTCCTTCTTGGCCGAGGACCGAAACACCATCCGCCTAGGCAGCGCTCGCAGGTCAGAGCATCCCAGGAAGTTGAAATGTTGGCAGTAAATTCTTACAATTGCACAATAAGACAAGAAATGAAGCACAGGCAGCTGTGACAATATTTTTAATGTGCAATTTATGCCTCACCTTAGGCAGTACCGACTTCGGTGTCATGTCTATTTAAAAAAACATGAGCGTTTATTTTTCTTCCTCGTATGTTCCGCTGATTATCACAGTTTCTAACAACGACCGAACCACTAGAAATGGGTCAACCACTGTGGAAAGGGCTTGAATTCCAAGAATTAAATTCCAGCAACTGATACTCTAAGCGTTTTTGTATGCGTCAAACAAATGTCGATGAAGACTTTGCCCAGCGCGGACACAAACTACCCAACTGTTGTTGTTCTTCTTCTTCAAGGCGCACCATAATTGGTATCATGTACCAAGTGCGCCTCTCGTGCGCAAGATATATAGTACCAAGCGAAGAGGGACACATTTGATCGATTATGAGGTCTAATGCGCCGACGCAACGCAGCCGATGAGGCGCGTCGTACTGGAGGGCTTGGGATTAATTTCGACCACCTGGAGATCTTTAACCGGCGCCAAAATCCCGAACACAAGGGGGTTTTTGCTTTTTGCCCCCGTTAGAAAAAAGGCCGCCGCGTCTTGTAATCGAACCCGCGTCTTTAGTGTCAGTAGCACAAGGGCTTAGCCCTGGAGCAGCAAGACGACACATTTACGAAAATGAGCTCTTATGGCGAGGTATTGTAAAAACAGGCTTGTTTGTTTTGTGGCTGCAATTTCAGACTGAGTATAGTGCTTACAAACGCGAACAGCACGCATAAAGCTTTGATCTGTCTCATATTACCTGTTTTATAGCAATCTACATGTTTATGAGATGCTCCATTTTGTTATGAGAGCTCTTGCTGTGGGCTCGCAGCTGCATTTATTGGTTTGCTTGTAAGGCTTACTAATATCTGAGCAACAACTAAAGCAGTTTTTCTATTGAGTCTCAGTATCCGAATGATACGACCGCAAGATTTTGTGGAAACTGTCCGTGCTCGAGACCCTGTAATGCTAATTTTCTCAAGAAACGTGATTTGTTCCCGCGATTTGTTACCGTAAATATTTTCATAGGTCAACATTCCTTTCCTAAACAAGGCGTATTTTACATCTGTTTATTAGCCAGCCTCGGCATATCGACATTTTTTCCTAATGTTCTGCATCGCGGTGGAGGTGCCGGGCTTAAACCATCTCGGAATGGATTATTCCTTACGAGAGTGTATGTTGGCGGACTGAATACGAACGTGATGACTTAAAGTCCCCTGTAACTTCTTTGATGGCGAGGCACCCGTTCGTTGCTTCCCGTTGGCGAATCCACGTGCGTCAGTGTAACCGAGAGAACGATCCTCTAACAGATGGTAGGATGAAAGGGTACACGTGGAACACTGCGAGAATGAAATATGGTGACAGCAAGAGAGTACGACAAGGAAAGGGGAGAAAGCTGCCGCGGAAACATGAGGAGAAATGTGACAGAGGAGAGTTTCGAGTAGGGGAAAAGCTTTACATGAGCGGAGACCTGTTCGCGGCGGCTGGAGATGAGATTAGCACCCTCTGTCTTGTTCGTTCTATCTGAAACCGACCTCTCAACCAAGGCTGTAAGTATGGTTCCGTGGAAAGCACGCGATGCCGGAAGAGGATTGGGGAGGGACCTGTGTAAAGGCACCGCGCACTGTGAAAGCCGCCCAGCGGACTGCGAACGATTTGTGTGTGGTTCGCTAGCACAGGAGCGCCGTAGAATCAGTGGTCCCACGGCAGTGGCTGCAGAAATTTATCACAGAAATATGGTGTTTCAGCAGCGGTTACAGTGCTGACTCGTTACCCCGTTCTCAATTGTGTTGTGGCGGTCTTTTGTTCCGGCTTGATTTGAAGCCACGTACAAAAGTAATAAAGCGTATATAGTCGCAGTGCAATATTTCAGCCACTGCACTCAAACTTCTGTTGCAAAAAGTTATAACGGTAAGAAGATTTTGTTCGAGTGCTTTTTTTTTAATCTGACATGGTTATAAAACGTAGAAAACTAGAGGCTCTAGTACTGTCGTTAGCGGCCTCGATGCACCGAAGCTACATGCCGCTGCTAAAGGCATGTCGGGTAACTTGGAAACTGGATTTATTGATTTTTTTCTTTTCTTGGCACGCGCGTTTCTTGCGTGCTTGAGCTACTTGACTCAATCAACACCCATGCTATCAGCCTGAGTTTCAATTCCAGGACTAAACGCTTTCCATTTCCAAAGTAAATGAAATCGCGGCAAACGCAAAGTAAAAGCGAGAAGAAACTCTCCGCTGCGGCGAGCAAATGACGTAGAGCTGCTCTCTGCTGGTGATAACTATATCTTTCGAAGTGCTTCCAGGCGTGACGATTAGAGTAAAAGCGTTCATCAGGAGTGCTGCAGGGGACCGTCAAGGAAGGCCACATTATTCTTAGGCTTCAGGAAAAATGATTTAGGACGTTTCTTTTATCACAAAACTTTTATTAACAACATACAACGCTACAGTAACTATTCTTTACACTTCAGGTTATCTGTACAACTTTTGGGGCGAACCATTCCGCTTGAGCGGTTCTCTATATCGGCTCATCGACCAAATCCACTGAAGCCTATGAAGCTGCACACTACCACCATCCGCGGCCTCCGTAGCCGCCGCCACCACCGCCGCCACCGCCGCCGCCATATCCTCCTCCTCCGTGTCCACCATGGTGACTGATCAGGATAATCTTCTTGCCGTGGCCACCATATCCTCCCCCACCGTAGCCTCCCCCACCGTAGCCTCCTCCACCGAAGCCTCCTCCGCCGTAGCCACCGTGGTGGTGGTGGTGGTAGCCAGCAGTCACATACGACACGGCTAGCACCACTACGAGCAGAGCCAAAATCTGACGGAAAAGAAAGGTACGAATTAATAACAGCTCATAATTTTCTCCAAGGTAACAACATTTTGGTTTAGTGAATGAACGAACACCCCTGCTTTGTTCCCACAGCGGGCATATTTTATTTAGGGTCAGTCAATGCAGAGCAAAAACAGGCCGCACACCACAACCGACACATAATGTTAGAGGGATAAAGGACAAACCTAGCTGCTCCAAAGTTGGACGTAAATTCGTGGAACAAGCGCATTAATAAGTCGATTTATTCTGCCACGATTACTTTGGTTCCCAGTTTCCGGTTAAGCATCTGCCAAACAAATTGAGGTAATGCTTTGATACCCGATGCTATGATTCCTTACAAGACCAAAAAACTGCTGTGACAGCAGATCATGGAGAAGCTAACTTTGGTAGATTATTCCTAGGTACGTTTGTACAAGATTGTGCGTGTTTAAGCAGCGTTGTAACGATCCCTTTCCTGGACATTGACGTCTCTTAAAATTTGTGGACAGAAAAAAAGTTTCGAAGCCCTCTCTCTTAGAGATAGGAGGTCATTAGAGGAGTCACTCCACCACACTTCGCTATTGCGAAAGCACTGCAGTTATCCTTGCGCACTTTACGTTAATATCTCCTGAAGGAGGCGATATATTTGCAAGACCTTTACCCCAGTAAAAAGACGGGGAAGTCAGCCTGCTGAGAACTTTGTTAAGGCTACATTGTGCGCTCTAGCTCATGTAATCATCAACATCACGGCTTAGCACAATTGTAATTGTAATGCCTTAACTCATCTATAATATGTGACAGTAAAAGAAGCACTATGCTCCGTAGTGGAGGGCTCCGGGTTAATTTTGACCACCTGGGGATCTTTAACGTGCGCCGAAATCTCGTACACACGGGCGTTTTTGCTTTTCGCCTCCATCAGAAAAGCGGCCGCCGCGACCGGGAATCGAACCCGCGACCTTGTGCTCAGTAGCGCAACGCCTTAGCCACTGAGCCACCGTGGCGGGTGCTGTATTGACCTTGAGCTTCCACCAATTACGTGGTTAATATTACCTTTTCTTTGCAGATGCGTAGGTTTTACAGGTGAAAATAAATGCATCATTAAAGTAGCGAAGCGTAACGATGATACGAAGGAAGCTTCAGTTTCGGACGCAAGTTCCCCGCTAAATACGCACATAAATGAGCAAAAAAGCATCTTATTTTCGCTAAGTATATTACAAAGTCTACACCTCATATCAGTGGTCCTTTTATATCCGGGCTCACGCCGAGGAACTCTTGAAGGAGTTTGAAATATTTTAAGACCACCCTATAATAGTACCTCTTAACTACAAGGCTAATCCTTTGATCTCTGCCGGAACTAGACCAGTAGAGGGTTACCATCATAGTAGCACCGGTTGCCAGTTACAGCGCTTTGCGAGCTACACCGACGTCAATAAAACATGCCATGCATGTTGCCGGGACAACTGAAAGCACGAGTAGAAATTCATACCGCTGTCTTCATCATCCTCGGCTTGTCTGGGCACAACACGGATGCAGAGTGTTTGGTACGAGGGCCGCTACCGTCTGCATGCTCACCAAGGCGCAGCGTGGGTCCTTATATACGCCGACTCCTAAAGTGCTGCCGTAACTAAACCAGATCACCAGAACCCTCTGGCACACAAAATGGCGCGAAGAGGCGAGGAGACACTGACGTCGATTCCAAAAAAACAGTTTCACCCTTGCTTTTCGAAATATTACAGTGGTGACGGAGTGAGACAGGTAATGCGTAGAATCAAACAATACCGGCGCGTGAATGGGACTGCCGCCGTGGGCGCTTAGGAACGGAACCGTGACGCGCCAAGGCGGCGCCAGTCGATGATTACGATGGCCGCAAAGAAAAAACAATTCACCACAAGTATTGCATAAGACCTAATAGCGTTCGCACTTCCCCTGGGAACTGTTCATGGCATTTGGTGTATGCTCCTTTTTCCATCGTTCAGGGGCCTTGCAGCATTACTTATTATCGATGGGAGAATTGGGCATCAAAGATAAATAACCGTAGTTATTAACGGGCGACAAAAGAATAATAATCAATCAAAATGCCCGATAGAGGCGTGAAATGCGAGCATTGTGGGGCATAGAAGAGACTCTGAAAGCCTCCGGCCGATAGTGGTTGTCCTTTGTCCAGCACTCCCATACGGGCTGTGGTTGATGATGATGAGGACACGTCTTTTGGTGATAGGTAGAATTAGTCACATCTACCATTATACCCCCCACCAAAAATCGAAGCTCCTTTCTTAAGAAAAAGATGGTTAAAATGCGAAGCTTCCTGCCATGTAACCTCACCTAAAATCAAAGTCCGAAATCCACACTTTCTACCGTGTCGGAGTGGCCAATTCAGATAAACGTCGGCTTCATAACCGGAGGAACCCAGGTTTAATTCCTGCCAGTCGAAGCGTTTTCATCGTGAGACGCTTGATGTTCCCTGGGTTATCATAATCGTCATCATCATCATCATCAATTACCCCTCCGGTGAATGCATTATTTGATCTGCGCTGACCTTACTGAAGAGCTGGGATGTGAGGCAAAGGGACGACGATTTTGTTGCCCAATGGGCCAAATGAAACGTTTCTGTCCATCTTATGGGTATGTGAGGGATATGGTCCTTGCGAGCGTGTCACTCTTCTCTACCCCGTACTCTTCCGCCGTAGTCTCTCCTGAGAACACACTCTAATCTTGTAAACACGAGGAGAGGGAGGTAGGGGGGCAAGCCCCTCTAGACGAGTCCACCCTATAGTTTTGGCTGGCGTGACCTTTTAGTGCTTCGGGGCTTGCGCAATAAAGCGGGTGGTTATTTCACTTGTAGCCAGTACAGCATGATACACAATAGGTGCCTAATATGGGTCCTAGACTAAAGTGGTCAGCGTTGGCTAAAACAGCTTGGCGGTTTAAAATAAGAATTGGTATCGGTAGAGGATTAATAGCGGTGCTGTTCACCTGAGTAAAAGGTTATCGTCCTCCCGTTAGCCAGAATGAGGTCATGATGACGGTGACGACGATGAGTTGCGACGTACGTTGAAAGGTAGATGGATAGATGGAAAGGAAACTTTATGCTCGCGGCATGGTGGGAGTGAACCAGCCGCCTCGGTCCAGGCGGATGCGACTGGTTCAAGTCAAAGTCATCTCCGTCTGTCCCTCTCACTGAGCCCACCCTTCTCTCTGGTCCTCTTGTATAACTGGCGTCAACACATGAGAGAAATAAAATTCGCGTAATTTTTTGCGTAAATTCTGCGTCACCTTTATACGGTGGGCTACGCTGTTCATTAAGCTTCACACTGTGGAGCAGCTTATCAGTTTTATTTTTCTTGGAGCTGGGTATAGATCATGTTTTGTGAAAACATCATCTGTCCCAGCTAGGCAAGGGTGTTTAGATTTCACAATTGTCCGGTATGTCTGCGCACTAGACAGTGTGAATCCCTACGCTACCCTATCCCGGTTGTTTTTCAAGAACCATCCCTAAGGTCACACGCAGCAGTGTTGTTCAGTGCGAAACAGAACAATTGTGTTGAGGACACACAATAAACGAGCAACCAAATGGTATCATATAAGAAGCGCCCTTTCTCGCAATGGGGATGTAATAGTCTGGAAAGAGTGACGCATGTCAAATTGTGCTCAGATGACGAGGTATTGTAAAAATAGGCTTTGTAGGCCAAGTAAGACCACTGTTGTAGGCCAAGGCTTCTAGACTGCCAAGAATTCAAATAAGCTGAATTTTCAACTGTGACTGAATTTCTTTATCACATTAAGAAAAAATAAGGTTTTGTCTAGATTTCAGGAATAAACGCTTCACCCTCCCTTGAGACGTCAGCTTCAACATTGAATTTTTTTGTGGCCAATGCACACTCGGCATGGCCCAGAAAATATTGATAAAAACTGTACATTTTGTTACTCGCCTTTCGGTCGAGGTGTAGTGTCTTCATTCAAAGAATGCTGGCATCAAAGCGTTGATCCGTTTCGTGCCAACACAAGTTTAAGCGGAACCAATATGTTTAGGAGGGAATGTGTTTCCGTGCTGAACACGAGCGTGATGACTTAAAACGGGCCGTGCAACACGTTTGAGAGGGAAGCTCTTGAAAGGCCATGAAAATAAAATACCAATTTGTTTCATTGAAACGACCGCTTGGTCGCGATAACAAGCCGACAAATATCGCGAACCTCTAAAAACAGTCGAGATACGAAAGAAAACATGAAGCAGTGACGATCTCCCAGCTAGGGTCACTGGATAAGGCCGTGATCCCTAGCCACGGCACCATTACCGTTGTCTTAAAAAAGCGACGCTCAACCTTTTCTTGTATTGACTTGCAACGTATATCTCTATTTACTATAGACTTGAGCATCTATGTTCATAGCTACAATTTCTCGCAAGGCGTTTTCATCAGCGTGAGTGTATTTTCAGAAAGTAGCCTTTCTTTCGGACGAACATGAGAGCCAGTGCGCGGCGAAGCTGTCAGTTGGACTTGGTTTTTTTTTTAGAGTTTTTTTTTCAGGGTTGGTTTTTTTCAGTGCGCAATAAACCTGCGCGGTCGTGCGTTTTCGGTGCTGCGACAACAGCGTGTTTCTGCAGTGAAGGACAGCGGAACGACCGGAACAGCGGAGTACAGCAGAAGCTGAGTATTTACCGGCACGGTTCTTTCTCGTTGTGTCGGGTTTACGCCAAGATGACGAACACGGGTACAGGGCTGGTACAGTGTGGTAGCTGTTCGCGGCAAGTATATGCAGAGGAGCTTCAGCGGGTGGAGCCGGGGCAGACGAAGAGGCAGGTACAGTCAAAAGCTACGTTACGTCCCGGCATCTGGAAATATGAATACGTGCGGATAACGCATTCTTATCGCCCAATCGGGCAGGGAAAATGAGACGTTTAAATCTATTCTCTGTGTTTCATGCTTGATGAAAAGCCCTTAGCTGCACATGTGTTCTCTGGAATCATTTTCTCATATCTCAAGCAGCTACTACAGCAGACCACAGCACAATCAATTTTTGTCAGGGAGTGGATCCGCCAAATGTACCAACTACGAAAGTTCACCGACATATCGCTATACCGCTCTGCAAGTAGTGAGCGTCACATGCTCCCGTGTTTACTCTCATTGCGACTGTACGTGTCGTTTACGCTTAGTGGTATCGCGGCTAGAATGCGTAGAATCGGATAACTCGGGGTCAGCTAAGCCGGTTGCAGAACTGGAGGCAGCGCGAAGTAACGAACGCGCCGAATGGAGGGCCATTGAGGGAAACTTAGAAGTTCAGAGAAAGCTAGAAATGATCGTAAGTTCGCCGCAAAATGACGAACACCTCGGCCTGTGCAGTGGAGCGGACGCATGCACCGAGGCGACACACGGGGCGGAAGATATGAAAGGCGACAGCTATTACCACTTGCTGCATGATAGGCCAGCAAGACCGGGCGATAAGCAGGGTACCAGTAAAGAGCAGCATGTAGCAGATAGCGTGGTAATAATTGCGGGAGATTCTAACCTGAAGAGGAGCAGCGCTGCCGAAACGGAAAGGGTTGAGGGGGATAAGCATGTGAAGGTGGGGTGTTTGCCCGGTCAAGCTATGCAGACGGTGATGGCAAACGAAGGGATAGCTGACCTTGTCCAGTGAAGCTAGAAACTTTGTGGTGATTGCCGCAGGGCTTACCGATGTTCTCAAGAGAGAGGAGGGAAAACTTGGCCAAGAGATAGTGAAGGGGGTAAACGACCTGTGACCGACGGCCTCAAATGTGCTCATTGCAGTCTGCACCGTGACAGAGGTGACAAAGCAGGGCGTTCACAGCAAATGGGCAGTACTCGCTGCTAACACCGAGTTCGTGAGGCGCGGCAGGGAACTTGGACGTGAAGTGATGGACGCGGACAGGGTAGTGAGCAGCATTGGACGTAGGCAAGCTCTTCAGTAGGGCGGGATTCACATGAGCCAGAGGCCAGGAAACAAGTTGGGGTGGAGCTTAGGTGGAAGAGTGGTAGCTTTTTTGGGGGCCTTGCGAAGCTAAGGAAGGCAAACTATTCGACAAAGGGCAAGCTAGGGACGTATGCACACTGAACGGTGGGAGGCAGCCAGGCCTAGAGCTAACCGAAGAACCTATAGACATAGCTGACAGCATAGACAGAGGTGATTTAAGTAAAAAATAGAGCGAACAATTTTGTAAAAGACAAAATAGACCCCCTAAGCGGAAAGCTAAAGGGAAAAACAAATGTCATAAATATTTAATTAGCTACATAAGTATGCCGGAAGGCAGAAAGCCTGATAAGTAGGCAGAAATTCAGAACCAACTTGAGCGGGAAGAAATAAATGTGTACGATTTAACCAAGACACCTCCGATACCTAGAAGCCCCACTTGTCATAGACAATTATGTCTGGGAAGGATGCAACAGGACCACAGGAAAGAACGCTATAAGTGTTGGCATGCTCATTAAACAAGGGACCGACTGGCAGAGAGTGCAGGAAAGCTGTAAAGAGCATGTATGGGTTAGTGGCACCATAGGGGGGAAAATACATGGTTAGGAGTTGTGCACCTTGTGGAGTGGAAGTAGTGCTAGGGAGTACAATGAGGAAATGGTAAGCTGTTTCAGAAGACATATAAACGAGTTCCAAGATTCGGGTGAAATAATCCTATTTGTAGATATGAATGCCCACATAGAAGATTTGGATGAATGCACAGTTCAAGAAGTTTCTATAGTGATGGATCTATGTCAGGAAAACCAGTTTGTAAACACGGAAAGCAATTGATTGATTGATTGATTGATTGATTGATTGATTGATTGATTGATTGATTGATTGATTGATTGATTGATTGATTGATTGATTTAACGCGCCGACGCAACACAGGCGACGAGGTGCGCCGTAGTGGAGGGCTCGGGATTAATTTCGACCACTTGGGGATCTTTAACGTGCGTCGAAATCTCGTACACACTGGCGTTGTTGCTTTTCGCCTCCATCAGAAAAGCGGCCGCCGCGGCCGGGAATTGAACCCGCGACTTTGTGCTCAGCAGCGCAACGCCTTAGCAAACACGGAAAGCAAGTGTGACTGACAAATAACGTGCGAAAGCGGTAACAGATAGTCCAGCATAGACTATAGTCTAGTAGCCGAGACAGTATATTGTCACGTGGATATTTATCAAGCAGCGATACCCTGCTTGCGGTGTGCGTGATCGCCGTGCAGTGTTCAATCCCCAGCGAGTGTTACGTTCCCTCTCCTTGCCAGCCAGGTGTTCGAAGACGACGACGCAGGTGTGTGGGTCCACCGCTCGCGGGCCAGAGCGATTCAGCCATCTTCGCTGAGACTCGCCGTGCTGCCTGTACTCTTCAGTGTAGCACTACGCCTAATAAATAGGTACATCGCCATCCTGCAGCTATCTACACCTCCGTCTACTAAGACGAAACAATATGAATGGCTGCGGGAACTGAGGATCAATGAAAATGAAACAGTCAGCTTAGGAAGGGAACACAAGTGTCTTACCTAGCAATTTCGAGGCGTAACCCGGACAAATTTAGAAATCGGTACAACCAGAGGAACTAATTTGTACAATGAACAGATAAAGCTCATTGCTGTTATGATTGAAGACGAAATCATTAAGTACGTAGACAAAAACTGGGATTACGACGAAATGATTGCATTCAAAGCGTTAGATGAATGAAGCCAAGCAACGAAACCAGTGGAAAGGGACGAGAAAGCCGAGAAGACGGTGGAATAAGCAAACAAAACATGCTATTGACCAGCGAAGAAAGGCGTCGAGAGAACATGGAGAGGCAAAAAGAACTTTTATGGAACCGTAAGTAGTGAAGAAAAATGGAATATCTACCGGGCAAGAAAACTAGAAGTGCAGAAAACGGTGCAAGCAATGATCACAGAGAAAACCAAACAATGGATGGCAGAAAGACCGAAGAAGGACAAAAGCGCATCCAAGAAGTTTTGGAACAATGCAAAATTACTAAGATCAAAAAACGATATCCATCAGAAATTCTTGATTCATGAGGAGGGAAAGCATTTAGAAGTAGAGCACGCGTTGGCGCATACTCATCTTGTGATTAGTGAAAATTTAGGGAAGCCTGCACCGATAACATCAGCGCCACAGAAGAGTACGGAAAGGGAAATAAGTTTGAGCAACCTTTACTGGAAAAAATACAAAGCGAGAGGTTTCCCCCCAGACAGCAGTGGGCCCGGATGGAATACCGATGCAGTTGATAAACCAACTTGAATCTAAAAGTAAGGCATCGTTTATGAGAGAAATAGATAAGGTGATACAAACCAACAAATACCTGAGAATTGGCTAGAAAGAAGGATGAATTTAATACATAAAGGCAGAGGCAACAAAGCCAGCATTGATTCATACAGACCACTCACTGCAACGTCAGGTATAGATTTGTATTGCAGGCAAACAATAAAATTTCAGCATGAATGGAAGACAATTAAATCCTTGAGGAACTGCAAAATGTATTTAGAAAAGACAGGCGACCGGATGATAATTTGTTCGTGATAACACAATGCACTCAAATAGACCGTTATGGATTACGTTCTTGGGCAGTGAAGGAGCACATGAAAACGCAAACATAAAACTGCTGTGGAGAATGCTGAACGTTCAGGGTTTAGATGACGAGTTAGTAGAGTTCCTTCTAGCAATCTATAAAGATAATAGAGTGCACCTGACATGGGAAGGGCAGAAATGCGCACAGCCGGTCAGCACCCATTGGGGACTGAAACAGGGATGCCCTTTGAGCCTAATACTTCTTATGCTTTACATGGCAAGATTAGAAAAGGAACTAGAATTAAGTCAATTAGGGTTCAACTTAACGCATATATTGCAAGGCGAAGTGGTACAACAGCGTATTCCGGGAATGTTATACGCAGACCATGTTGTTATTTAGCTCATAACCAGACCGGTACGCAACGGAAGCCACCGTAATCGGGCTATATTTTAGCGTAGAAAAATCGAGAATAATGGTTTTAAATGACACTAACACTGACGCAGTGTCAAACCAGCATGGCGAATTATTTGGAGTGAAGGAATATAAATATTTGAGAGTGTCGATAAACGAAGGGGATAAGCACTTAAAAACTCACGAGGAGCAACTTAAAGGTAAGGGAAAGCGAAACGCAGCTATAATGAAGCATAGAGCTCTGTGGTGGTATAAAAAATATGAATTAGTGAGAGGAATGTGGAAAGGAGTAATGGTTCCGTGTCTCACATTTGCGAATGTTGTACTCGGCTTAAAATCAGGCGTTCTATCAGGCCTTGAAGTGAACCAGAAAACAGTAGGCCGTTTGGCCTTAGGCACGCATGGAAAAACAACAAACGAAGCAGTGCAGGGAGACATGGGCTGGGCGTCGTTTGAAGTCCGAGAAGCGCAGAGTAAAATACGTTTTGAGAGGAGTATGAGAGCAAAAGATCAATGTAGGTGGACAGCTAAAGTTTTTAGGTACCTATACTTGAAAAGCGTGGACACGCAGTGGCTAAGGAAGACTAGGAGACTTCCGATGAAACACGGCAAGAACAGTGAAGAATCTAAAACAGCCAAGGGAACCAAAAAGGAGGCAAGGCAGATAGAAATCAATAAATGGAGAGGAAAAAAAGTTACACCATCTTTCTGTAGGGGAATCTTGAGTAGTATGCGAAGCAGCCATGGGGTCCACTGAAGTTCCCATTAGTTTTCAGTTTGTCGTGTCCGTTGACGTTCAGCTTCACGTGCATTTGTTGTATCAGTAGCTTCTTTACGTAGTTTGAACGATTAAAGGACATAATGCGCGTTCGTAGCACATACTCCCGCCTCGGTTTGTAGCGCAGTGGGACCACGGATTCCTGTTAAGGTCGCCGTCAAGGATTTATTATCAGATTTCACGTGGAAGTTCTGCCGGAGAAGCCATGGCTGGCAAACAAAGGTTTCTTTGTTCCGTGGTCAACCAACAGTGATCTCTGCCCTTACCCAGAGTCCCTTCAGCACGTGTTCCTCTTTTGCACGAACGCAGCGCATTTCTGGCATGAGGTCAGATCAGCATTTAGAATTTCTCTGTATCCGACTTGGAAGGATGTGAAGTTTCTCACAAGTGAGGAATTCAGAGATGACAAATGTGTGGAAATTGTCCTGCTGTTGGGATTGTATGCAATTTGGCGGTTTCACACGGACCACGTCCGTTGTTTGGTGGAAGCAAAGTCCGCCTGGACGCATTTTTATGACGCGTTTGCCTACACCAGCTCTCTGTTTAAAAGGGCAGACAAGGAGCTATCCAGCAAGTGGACAGTAATGGAGGCGCAATTGCACAGACGCGTCCATTCTTGATTTCAAGATGAACCAGTGTATCTGTGTGTTGCATTTCGCTGAGTGTACTCTGTTATGACAATGGTCTCTGATGTATAAAGGCGAAGACTGCCTTTTTAATATGTATATAGCACCCGATTTTAAATAAAGCTTTAAAAAAGTTTGTAGCCAGTGGGAAGGGCGCCACGTACCTCCAGTCACGGCCAGAGAGTCGTGGGATCGAAACCGGGCGCCGCCTAACTATTTTTTTTATAGTGGAGTGCGCTGACGTCAGGCCGAACACTGGCGGGGCTGAAGAGACGCGCATGCGCAGTAGAGTGCGGACGGCGGACAACGACAACAAGGGAGGGAGGGACACAGCCCCGAGCTTGAGATGCTTCGCATCTAAAACGGAAGCTAAAACGTCGTTAGAAATGTACAGGGCTGAGAAATTGGGCATCAGGATGATAATTGCAAGGGCAGTGGTTTGTTTTTGAGGCTTGAGCAGGTTTCTTGCGGACTAAAAGCTTTGTGATGAAGCATACGCAAAATGATGCGGTATGCGGGGTCTGCAAGAAAGAAACAGAAACTATGCGGCACATAGTGTTAGAATGTGAGGGTATCCATCCAAATATACATGAGGGAAATTGACAGCTTCCAGAAGCCCAAGGATTTAAGGGAGCACAGAGAAAGTTAACTTCAGGCCTGTCGAGGCGACGAAAAGAATATTAGAATGCTGGTGGACGAAAAGCAGAGAGGGGAATGTTGCCTAGGAGAGTTTCCACCTGTAACAGGAGAAAAAAGTATTTTGTGCCTAATAAGCTTTTTGTGCCTTCCGTAAGCACCGCTAGTATTAAACCAAGAGTATAAAACATAGGTATGTTAATTTTTTTGGTAAGATGACATGTAGTCACCCCGCTACAAAGGGTAAACCAATAGCAATCATCATCATCACCATCATCTGCTAAATGCACTCTGTGCCAATGCGCGCTACTGGCCGGTAACGGCACGGGCCGATTCTCACCTTCAACTTTCGATGTTTCGGTGATTTTACTACCGAGGATTTATCTACAGAACAAAGAAATACTGCGAAGAGGTCAAGGTAAGTGAGTAATCAGCCTCGACTTTTTGTCTTACGTATTTAACGAAGCAGAGTTGCTCTGTACTCTAAATTTTTTCACGCTTAACAAGCGTGAGTGTCGACGATTGTTTGCAGGCTTGTTACAAGCGTAACGCGTTTTCAGGCTGAAAAATCACGCTTTCTAGGCATGACTCGCGGGGTGCGTAACACCTGCCAAGAGTGAATACTAGGTATTTTTGCACGCTTGTTTTAGGCGTGGTGAATTATCACGCTAAGCGCTCACGCTTGCCATCTGTGACTGGCAACCTTCTTAACGCTTAGTGAAGGGGAAAAAGAGGACTTGTCCTTACCTGATGCGGCATTCTCCAGCTGTGTATAAAACGCCTGACAGTCAGAAATCGATTAGAACGAAAGTTGTAAGAAGACAAGAGTTGCTGTGGCGTAATTATAGCCTGGGTACATTGGAGCACCCACCAAGCACATAAATACGGCAAAACAAACATTATCTTATTTCAGCTTTCTTTTTAAATGATTTGGGATGGTCAGAGAGGCGTCTTATACACACCTGGGAAATCCCGCATCAGGTAAGGACAAATCCTCTTTTTACCCTTCATTAAGCGTTAAGAAGGTTGCCAGTCACGGATCGACAAGCCTCACGTTGTGATTACAGTGTTAATTCTTCGTCCTACACGGCCCCAAAGTTAGTAGTGTTTGCAGAACTAGGGGGTTCAGGATTTCCGCTAAATGTCGGTTGTGATAAACTCAAGCGGCGTTGAAGGCAGTGCAACAAAACAAACGTTCACGAATTATCTTGAGCAAGTGCACCTAGCGAATCCCATGCAATTAAGCCTGTGATATGCATTCTTTCGGCACCTATACCCGTACGTTCGTGAAAAAAATTAAGTTAAGAAATCTGGCAAAGATCGCTGCAAAGGTTGACATTTTCAATCAATGCTTAGAGTCAAAGAAATATAAACATATTTCAAATTTGAGTGAAACTTTTTATTCACAATAACTTACAAAATGCTTCCAAAGAGAGAAATCTGAGAAATAAAGACAGGAACTATAAAATAGGCTCCAGGTAAACTCTTGGTGTCGATTTAAAGCAGGACGAGAATACTGTATAAATTTAACTTGGACGAAGTGAAGTTCAACAAATCGCGTAGCATTCTTAGCGGACAGTGGAATTTTGTCGTTGCCATTACGTGTATCTAGTACTTGAACGAATCCTAGTAACTGCCTGAAAGCAGGCAGATACGTAACGTCCTGTAAGTAACACACACAAAGACAGCACCAAGCCTTTTTCCAGTGACCTGTCCAGTTGCAACTTCACGATTTCTCTGAGTTTCTGCCGCATACCAGCTGTTTCACGTCGCCTTATACAGTGCACAGGCAAACGATGTGCACGGGTGAAACCTGGCGAAGATAAAAAGCGGCTTCAATATAATACTTATAGCCTGATGCGGTTGCACTCTTCTGCAACCGCATCTATGCAAACTTCTGCCGCGATGTGCAGCACAAACGAGCACATTTTTGATAATGGTCATCATCATCATCATCATCATCATCGCCAGCTTATCTATGGCCATTCCAGGACAAAGGCCTCTCCCATTATTCTCCAATTATCCCGGTCCTGTGCTAACTGTGACCAACATATCCCTTCAAACTTTTGATCTCGTCTGCCCATCTAACTTTTTGCCGCCCCCTGCAAAGCTTGCCTTCTCTAGGGATCCACTCTGTTACCCTTAATAATCAACGGTTATCTTGCCTTCCCATTACATGACCTGCCCACGTTCATTTCTTCTTAATTTCTACTAATATGTCCTCAACACGCGTTTGTTCCCTGACCCATTCCGCTCACTTCTTGTCCCTTAATGTTAAACCTATCATCTACCGTTCCATTGCTCGCTGAGTGGCCCTCAGTTTAAGTTGAACCCTCTTAGTGAGCCTCCAAGTTTCTGTCCCGTAGGTGAGTACCGGTAAGATGCAGCTGTCATACACTTTCTTCTTCAGGGACAATGGTAGGCTGCTATTCATTATCTGAGAATGCCTGCCGTATGTACTCCACCCCATTCTTATCCTTCTTATGCACATTCCTATTCTTACGCAAATTTTTAATGCGGCCTTAAAGCGGCGGTTCTATACAATGGAAGAGAATTTTCAACGCTTCGTAACGTGCGCGTCGACAGTGTGAATTCGCGGTAGAGAATATTTCTCGTCATTTTCGAAGTGCCCTGCGGAGGACGGAGAGAGCAGGCGGCTCTTTCAACCGCGGTGTGGCGCCTCCTCGACCGACAACGGCCACCGACGCTAACCGCGAGCGTGGCCGCGAAGTTTACCGCTAAGGAGCCAAAGATGCCGAACCCCATACGCCGAAACCGACGAAAACCAGGATGTGAACGGGAGAAACGACTCCGAGCCACAACAACGAGAAACTAAATCCTTCCTTCTTTCTTGTCATCGTCCGCGGTCGACCGCGTGATCGGTGTCAAACGCAAGCTACATAGAGAACTAGGCCTGACACTAACTAATGCGAAGTTCCGAGACAGTAGGAAGATCTACACAATACGCAATAAACGTCGTCATTCGGACAATAGTTCAAAGTATGTAACAAAAAAGACAGGAAATAATTTGCTTACATGGGTATTCCAAGAGACCATGCATGACAGCTTACTGCCCAGTGTAATAATGTCATCCGGCCGGTGAAGTGGCGTCCGTAGAAAACGGCGCCATGTCGCGCGAGAATACTCGGCAGCCGACAATCGGCGTTCTCGCACCAACCGCGCGTCGCACCACGCCGCCCAGCCAAGGGCAAATCACTCATCAGGTTATTTCTTCTTCGCCACTTTTTGTCAAAATAAAGCGAACAGTCCGCACAGCGAACTCTTGACACGACGCACAAAGCGCCTGCTTCGGCCGATGCCTCCAACGGCTCTAACTCCATTTTTCTGCCAAAATCCCCGCTGATGCAAGCACCACCTTTCAATTCCTTCGCATGACAAAATAAACAAAAGAAGCGCAAGTCGCCGCAACACGCAGCAGCGCGCGCCCCACGGCTCCATTGTAGATGTGTATCAGGGTATGCATATGCGTGATTCGGAAAGGCGCCATAACTGGCGCGAGATTTTTCTGAGCGTGATTTTTACGGTTTACGCGATGTAATCTTGCATCACGCGTAAAAGAAAGCGAATGTGGGTTTTCCGATACCAGCTTTACGCTTGTATGGAAGAAAACCACGCGTATTTTGAGTCACGTGGTGCTCAAAACGAACTTCATGGCGCCAAGGAACGGGTTTCACGCTTACTATGCATGCGTGAAAAATTTTAGAGTGATAACCTCGGTCCAGTAAGCTCCAACGTATTTAGTGACTAGTTTTGAGCGTTGCGTGGATTTATTTGCGCCCGGGTGCTGCGTGTATAAACACAATCAATTCTCACACAATCTGTAACGCTTGGTTGGCGAAGCGTTTTCGTCCTGTTTTGCTAGCCGAATGTTCTGATTTCAAATGAAACGAGCGAAACTCGGGCGTGCGAATGTGTTGTCCTGCGTAATATACACCTCACAAAATGTGTACATGAAATTGAATGATTGACGTGCGTGTAGCATTACACTAAAATAATAAATCAAGTGATTCCCTGGCGTACAGCATAAGACTAAAATGCTATCGGGACGGTTATTTTGCGTTTCGATTGAGGCTACACAGGACGTTAACGGATCTTCCTGGCCGCATGCCCCGCCGTGTGAATGCGCGAGTTTTCGGAACGTTTAATTTGTTCGTCAAATGTTAGAATGGACAACGTGCATGGAAACCCAATTTGTTTATGTCAGAACAACACGCATGTCGTAACTCTGGTACAGTAGTGTGAACCGTGCCGGTTGCACTTCGTCCTTTGATATGCAGCACCGAATACGTTTAGTAATCACTCAGAAACTCTAAAACTATTTAAAAATGGCTGTTAAATTTCTTTCAGATATGGTATGTGCACGTCAAGCTTAATGACCTTTCTAGCTTGTGCAACACACCATGGTGATCGGAGTTACACACCATTCGGGGTTTAGCAGGTTGAAGGCAGAAAGTCACCTTCTGGTGTCTGGCCTTTCGTCTGCTAATAACCGATATGTTGCAGGCTGCTAAGTGGGGCAACTTGCATTCAATATTGACTTATTGGTGTGGCCTACTTCAACGACCGAGGTTGTTTTCTCATTTGGCATCACAGAGTGTGTTTCAGTTTATGAAAAAGTGGGTGAACACATTTGTTCTACAGTTTTTATTGGTCTTGCTATTATGTGCACAACGGAATTTCTGTAATGTGAGCTTGACATTTTGTGACTAGGGATTGTTAAGGAGATGGTTAATAATATTAACAATTTTATTGTTCATAATTCACTGTAAAATACGGGCCTGCCTAAGGCACGAACTGGGCTTGTGCGGCAGAGCCTGGCAGCTGGGGAGCATCTAGGAAACAAAACGTAATAGCATACATATGGAAAGAGAAATAAACGATAAAGAGCAAGGGGGAAAAATAGAATTTAGTTAACCATTTGGAGAAGATGCGACTTAATTTGCTCGCGGGTAATGTTTGAAAAAAAAAATACATCAGGCAAATTGTTCAAAGTTCGGACATTTTTCTGACATTTTACTGACATTTGTTAGGCTGTGTAATACCAGCGCCATTTATGGTCATTGTATTTATGCAGATGGGATTCATTCCAACTCGACATAACACTGTAAATAGTTGATTAAACTTACAATTTCAAAAACACGGGATAGGAGCTGATTCTTATTTGTTTATTGCACACCAAATGTATGTGTATACTTAAATTTTGTGGAAACGGAAAGGTGTTGCACACCCTCAAATGCTGCCAACCAGGGACGTAGCCAGAAGTGGGGGGGGGGGGGGGGGGGGGGGGGGGGGGGTCGAAAAACCTCCCGAAATTTTTGCCAGGCAGCGTGTAAGGGAGTCTTAGGGTTCCTTTCGGCTAAACTCGTCCCTTCCATAACCCATAGCCCCCTCCGAAAAAAAATTCTGGCTACGGCCCTGATGCCAACCATATCGTAAAGGTTCTATTTCAGCCGCGGCAGCCAATGTGGGATGAAAGCATAAAAAAAATCAACGAAAGTGCTTGCGTGTGCAGCCTTTAGAGCTTGTTAAAAATCCATGCGGGTTGGAAATAGTCTAAGGCTCTCGGCGCGCGTTAAAGATCCCCAGGTGGTCAAAATTAATCCGGAGCCCTCCATTACGGCGCGCCTCATCGCCTGGGTTGCCTCGGTGCGTTAAACCCTCCAATCAATCAATCAACGACACTATAGTGTTGTTAGCAAATGACTCGGTAGAACTTAGCGACGAGGCCGTAGAAGCAGCAATATAGCAACACTGATAAGCACCAAAATGACAGATGTTGCTCACTACCGTGCCTCAATGGCGGTACTCCATACCTTATCTAGTGACGCTAGATAAGGGGTTTTCCCCCAGCCACTTCCCGGCGATATCTCGATGACATCACAGAATGTTGTTTGTGCGATTGGAGGCTGCCGACGAGAGCCATCAGCAAGAAACAAATTGGATATTGCAGCTGTTGCCTGTAGTTCCGCTTGATTGTACAGGTGCCGCCATAAGTAATTGGAACAAGGCCTTGTGAATATCACAAAATATTTTCTTTACTGGGTTTATGCTAGCGATTACCAGTATACAGGAAGCTTTTTTCTATTAGAGGGGACTTCTTTAAAAGTACACCAATGCAGCCAGGCAGTTTCCGGGGGAAGAAATTCCTGTAAAGACGAGACAATGTTCGAATTACTTCTCACATCATAAGTGTCAAACGGACATCTTAAGTGTCAACGCGCAGTTAACACACGTATGACGGTTTTAAAAGCTGTGCTAAACAGCACAGCTTTCGCCGTCTATAGGCAGAAAAAAATACCAAGAAAATGCGCAAAACGCTACGAATAGGAAGAAACCGGTACTGGCGCACTGCGCTATGTTAACCTGACGTAGAAGAAATGGCCGAGATGTTGGAGGAACACGGGGAAACGCGTTACCCGAAGTGCTCAAGGTGCCCGCTATGAAATATTCCGCAGGCGGGAAAGATGTCGGCCCAAGAAGCCGTGCGGTTTCTCTTCGTCAGGACACGTTCGAGAAGAGTCGAGGAGTCGTTCACATTTTCACTTCCTTCCCCGAGAAGCGAGTTGGAGTCCGCAAGTCCAAAAAGGAGCCCGAAGAACTTCCTCCCCGGTAAGGCCGCCAGCTGTGATATTTCTTCAGCCTTGCACCAATAGTGCAAGATGCACCAATTTTTTTAGTGCTGGCCTATACGGCGTCACTTTAAGACATTTGCCCCGGTTGATATGGAGCTGCAGTAGTTAGAAAAGTCTAGTTCTTTCAAACTTAACGAGCTTGAGTTCTGTCTTGGTGGACCCTTCAGGCACGCGTTAGTCCAGGTGCTGTCGGCGTCGTTATCGTCGTCAGTGGGACTGAGGGAGTGGTCTGCTAACACAGAGAAGGATGATAGAAGAAGGGGAAACTTTGTTGAGCAAAAATAAATTGTGACGTGGCTTCCCAGTCCGGAAGTCCACGGGCAGTCCTGGCGCTGACTGCTCCGTCAACCAGGATAATCTTGTAGTCGAGGCGCGGATCTGGATCACATGCTATCCCACTGCCAACGGAAAGGGTTGGGACGGGGGTGAGGTCGGGTTTTCGTAAGCGAACAGGGAAAGTAGAGCATCTTTTCTGCCCGTTCTACCCGGAGGCTTGCACTTAATCAAGGGTTTAACTATAGTTGCAGGAAAGCACGAGCTGCATGGAAAGGATGGGGAAGGACCGGTGTTATGATAACCCGCAGTGCTAAGGGGCCCGGCGCGGAGAGAAAGAATTCCTCGTCGGATCAGAGGTCCCGGGAAAACCGATGCAGGGATCCGCCTGTTTAATGCGGCGTTTCTTCAGCCGTTACTTTTTGGCCCCTTCTAATTTTTGCTGTGGTTACCTTTGTTTCGGCTTGATTTGCAGTCATGTATCATCCAAATAATGTGAAATATCATCCGAATAAAAATATACCAGCAGTTCTCTGCATGTAAGCATTACAAAAAAAAATTTAATTGCTTTGTTTTAAATTTTTTCAATATTTTAAATGTGTCAGGACGTACACAACCAGCCGCCCTGATACTTGAAATACGACGTCGCTAAATATGCAAGCCAAGCAGTACTACTCTACGTATATCGGGTAACTCAGAAACTGGCTCAACAGATGTTTTCTTTCTTGGGCAGGACATTTTTTGTGTGCTTGAGCGACGATACTCAATCGAGATCGTGGCTACCGGGCACCCTTCCTTTCCGTTCTATGAATAAATTCTTGCCATAGATGCTTTAAGTGACATAACGAAAAAGTTAAGCCAAGAACGGGCGGAAGAATCCCATGCGGTGAGCAAATGACACAGAGCTGCTCTTTGCTGGTGATAACTACAGCTTTCGCAGTGCTTCTAGGCATGACGGTAAGAGTAGAAGCGCTTTCCGGCAGAGTTGCTGACGGCTTTTAGGAAGGCCTAGGTACGCTCAAGGTATTAACATCAGAATTTAGAACATGCTTTTTTATCACACAACCTTTATTAGTTGTATAAACGGTACAGGAACAGCTACTTCCACTTCATATTCTTTGTACAACTTTTTGGAGAGAGCCACGCTGGAACAGATCACCCGTATACTTCTTGGCGAAGGTCACTGAAGTCGGTGGAGCTCAGGCACTACCACCATCCATGGCCGCCGTATCCGCCACCACCGTAGCCACCGCCACCACCGTAGCCTCCTCCGCCGTATCCGCCATGGTGACTGACGACGATGATCTTCTTGCCGTGTCCACCATATCCTCCACCACCGTATCCTCCGCCGTAGCCTCCGCCCCCGTAGCCTCCACCGCCGTAGCCTCCACCTCCGTAGCCGCCATAGTGGTGGCCAGCACTTACGTACGACACGGCCAGCACGACTACGAGCAGGGCCAAAATCTGTTGGAAGAGAAAACAATAAATTCAGACGACAAAATTTTCTCGCGTTGCGACCGCAAACATATTTATAAAAAAACACCAAACGCCGCGAAAGAATTGCGCGTGAAGAAAATTCATGGATTGCGTTGCTTTCTGCTCTTTTTTATCATGGCTGGTAGATTTTTTTCAAGACACCAGCCCCTGCGTCACAACTGGCAAAGTACGAAAGTAGCGCATCAATTTCCGACGGGAAAATGACAAACCCATAAATTTTGTCTCTATTGGCTTCCTCAGCGTCTACAAAACACGTTGAGCTAACGCTGTGATGCACGATTCTCCGATTTTTTACGAAACCGAAGGCGATGCTGGGTCACCAGGCTGCGGGAAAATTAGCTTTGATAGCTGAAACCGCGTCCTCAGTACTTTTGTTCCCGCCTGTGCAAATAAGTCGGGCTGGTTGTAATCTATCTATGGCACTGGGCTTTAATAAAAATGCCTTGACAGAAGCATGTCTGGAAGAGTTCTAAGTTGGACATTGCCAGAATTTTTTCCTGATCCCACATATCGGCCTAGAATTTATCTGGCAGGGGTGCGCATCATCTTAGAAGCACTACATTCACACAAAATTTGGCATTCGCATATAGCGAACACGAAAGCTCAAGCTCCATTGGAATAGTTTAGTAGAACTGCGGCTATACCCCGTGTAGACAGGCAAGAATTAAATGGTACAAAGTGAAAGCTACGATCTCTGCCTCCACAGAAAGAAACTGCCGTATTTATTTGATTAGGTACAGTGTGGAGAGTAAACAAATCGCCGTATATATAAATAATATATATATATAAATAATATATATATATATATATATATATATATATATATATATATATATATATATATATATATATATATATATATATATATATATACATATATATATATATATATATATATATATATATATATATACTGAGGTTCGAATATAAGGCGGGATGAGACTTTGACACTACGGATTTGGAAAAAAACTTCGGCTTATATTCGAATAAATACGGTATGAATACTTCATTGGCAGCGTCAAGAGAAAGCTTTAGAAAGTCCGACTTGCAAAAAATCTTTATACTATTGGGTGCCATGAATGCGTTGTGGATTCGACGGCAGTGGAAGACCACTGTTGATACCTTAGCTCGAGCAGAAGCTGGGGTATATTCCTTTTTCTTGAGTTGGCTGTAAGAGTGTCTACTAGGACAGGAACAACGGTTGCGGCAAATGTAGGGCCGACGTTAGGCGACCGTTAGCTGTTGTTGCAGAAACAAGGATCACAGGCGTCTTCGTGAAGCAGCGCCTGCAATTCTGTACGAACTATGGCACAGGCTAGCAGCAATGGGCTAGCAGAACTGAATCCCCGGCCACCCATCCTGCCTAGCCGAATAGGACAACCCGGACGGCGTATGCTGTAAAAAGTGGAGTTGCCTTCCGCTGCTACTTATCGGACGGCTGGATAGTCGAAACATGGATTTTCATTCGCATTTGTTCACAAGGGTCTTTGAAACGGGCTTAGCACTTTGTTCGGATGGACACTTCCATGGTGTTTGCATGAGTAATATCTGTTGACTCGCCCAGTGTCCCTCAGTGACACTAGAAATCACCCACGGCAGGCGTACTCAAAAATAGTTGATGCGCATTGCTCACTGCAGAAGGATCAACATTTGGGCAAGTTAGTATCTTTGAACGGTAGCGTAAATACACAGACACGAGGGAAAGATGTCCACAGGACGACGCTGCGAGTTTTCGAGTACAGCGTCGTCCTGTCGTCTTCTTTCCCTCGTGTCTGTGTATTTACGATGCGGATCGTTTACCCATAAATATGCCGTTAGTTTTCCCATTGGAGGTTCAGAAGCAATTGTTACGTTATGAAGGACGCTGTAGTGAATGGTTCCTTAACGATCTTTTCTTGGGTGATATAACTGGCACCAATTGTTACGGGGACAGCCGGGCTTGCATTTGGCTTCATCAGTGATACGGCGGCGGTGACACGGAAGAGAGCGTCAAGCAGAAATATTGCTTTCTTCATAATTTAACGAACGAGTACTGGGTTTATAATGTAACACTTTGCTAGTGGTGAAGAGGAGCATTGATCCCTGAGCACTTCCACTGACTATTCTTTATGGAATTTACATCTAATAAATGCGGCGTATTAACGAAACATTCGAACACAGCGTGTCACAACGTTGTTACGGGCTGCATTGGGAAGCTTAATTTCTCTAATACGTAATATGACTGCTTAACGCGATTCTACGGCCTCCCTTCATCTGTAATTGCTGAGAAGCGAAAAAACGCAATTCGCCGTTCGAGGCTTCAGCACAAATTACCCTACATAGCGCATTCTTTGTTATGGTAATATAAATAGACAACTTTTGCAACTCATTTTAGTGCCGTTAATATGTGAGCCCACATTGAGCGAATTTAATTTCTGTTTCAAACATTTTGCTGTTTTTCATATTACCGTAATGCTGATCTCCGTAAGCTAATCTGGGTATACCTTCCTCAGTTATATCAGAACAGCGTCATTATATTATTCTGTCCTCTTGCCAAAAACAGTGAATTTCTACCTACATCTGCAAAGTAAACCCCACCACGGCCAACCAGGAAAACTGAAAGTACAGGCTTTACACAATCATACCACTGTCTTCATCTTCCTCAGCTTGTCTGGGCACAACACTGCTGCGGAGTGTTTGATACGAAGGCAGCTACCGTCTGAATGCCCACCGAGGCACAGCGGGGGTCCTTATATACTCGGAGTCCAGAAGCACGGGCGTAACTAAACCAGAACACCAGAGCAGCCTGACACACAAAATGGCGGCGGGAAGAAGCGAGGAGAGATTGACGTCGATCCCACAAACCCTTCCACTTTTGCTTTTCGCAATTTTGCAGTGGCGACGAAGCGAGACGAATAATCTGTAGAATCAAGGCAAGACTGGCGCGCGAATTGGACTGCCGCCGTGGGCGCGTAGGCACGCAAGCGGTGGAGGCGTCGTCGACGGCCGCGATCCTGTTGTGTACGCCGCTCGTTATTCCCGCTTCCTCGGTCCAATAAGCATGTCACCGGACGAAGCGCGGCACTCACGCGGTCAAAGGCAAAGGAGCAGGGCACACGGAAGTGCACGGCTTCGCCCTTGCTGTGCTTCTCTGTCGAATTTTATTTGCTGTACGTATAAAGCGAAGAAGAAAAGCGATGTCGGCTATGCATGTGGTAGTATTTCATGCCGGTGGGTTTTAAAAGATATTTCTGAAAGGCACCTGCCTCGCACAGAATACAATTTCGTAAGACGACTGAGAGCTATTCCAAACGAAAGGTTAGGGAAACGCAGTAAGTGCTAGTTTGCAATGTGTAACCACAAAACGTCCAAGTCGTCTGCGTGCAAGGGTTTCTAAAGTTGCTCGCTGCCAAAGCGATGTAGGAAAACCATTAAGCTTAGATATTCTTGAAGTAGGGCAAGATAGTGTTTGAATATTTCGTGCTACTTTAAGAAAATGCTGAGAAACGGAAACAGGTACTCCCGGAAAGGACAGATGAGGATTGAGACAGTAAAGCAGAAGCCAACAACTTTCCATTATCATGAAACGGAGCCTTATTTAGGATGTGTAACAACGGTGAATCCTATATGACGCTTCTTTACATGATTATGAACAGCGTTTGGGAATAATTGTGCCCGTCCTCATCCGTTTTTTTCGGCCGCACGTCTTTGTGATTCCCAGCACACTTGCATGCTTCAAAATTTTAAAAAATCGAGAAACTCTGGTGGGGGCTGGTCCATTTCTTTCCCTTTCTTATTTGCATGGAACGCAAACAAAGGTGTTGAGTTTCACATTTAAAGCGAGATCATCGTCAGCGTTCGTTGTCTAAGGGTGTTTCTTGCACCCATTTTAAACTCAAAAAGTAAAGGGGACCTAGTTAAAGAACCTCGAAGTAAACGCAGCGATTACTGCATTGCGCTGGCTTAGTACAAATTATACGTCTGAGCACGTCACGCGACACGGTTTTTTTTTTGGAAATGTTTTGAATGAAGTTGGAAGGCGAAGCAGTTGTCGAAAGAAATAAAAGAACCCGGACAAATAAGAACCCGGGTACAATCTCGTTGCATTTAAATTTCGTTCGGTATTAAGTGACAAAAAAAAACGAACAAAACCGCGGGTAATTTGTTGTTCACGTGACCTTGTTGGGAAGGTTCTTTATGAAACGGATCCATGTTTCACCCATGGCAAATTCATACAGCGACTGAGACGTACTTGATGAGAAAGGTCTCGGTTAAGGCGTTTGTTATCTGTTTCGGATGGCTGACTACATATCGAGTGAGCGCGTACTTCACGCCTGAAGCCATTGTGCACAGCACCGTGACCACATCGCGTTTCCAGTGGATCAAAGTGTACTGTGGAGAGATGTGTCCCTCCTCTTTGCCCTACTCCGGTAGGCATATAACCCATGGTTACCTGGCGAGGTGTCCCACTTATTGAAAGAGAAAGTTCCGCTTGGCCGCAGCAATTGCCGGTATATTTTGCAAGACGAGAACCACCCGACCCCACCAGAACAACAACAGTGACAACGATAAAAACAACCGCAATCTCGATGTCACCGTGGAAAAAAAAAAGGCTGCTGGTTCGCGTGGTCGTCATATGTCGTCACAAATGTAGGCGCACCTGGAGGTTGTACCCCGAAGATGTGTAAGGGTTGCACGGGCCAAAGGGAGCAATTGCATTTGGCTTCCGTGTGCTTCCTAGAATCTCAGTAGGCAAATAATAATACCCATTTTCGGACCTTATGTACAGGTTTATAAGCACGTCTAAGTTAACTGTCATTCGTACTAGGCACGTGAAGAGGTTAATGGAATGGCACTGATTTGGAACCATGCAGAACATGCTGGAGAGCACGGGAACACAAATGAAGGCATGCTACATACTGGTGTGCATGAAACACAGGCACGTATAAAAAACCTGCCACGAAACCCCAGCCGTGGTATGCGTGTTATGGCATCGTATAGGAAGGCGTAAACGCTTTATTTTTATTTATTTATTTATTGATACTGTAACCCTCACTTGAGGGTCATTACAGGTAGGAATGCAAACAAGAAAACAATACACAATGAAAAGACAGACATTAGGTTTCGTGTTGCCGGTAATACAATTCTAGCGAACACTCAAACGCTTTGGCATTTGCACTAGTAACAGCATACTATGGAAGTCTATTCCACACTTCTGTGCTATAAGGAAAAAAAGAATTCTTAAACCCATCTAGACGTTCCCAAAACGGCCTTGTTAGGTGACTATGGTTCAACCGAGCTCCTCGTTTGGGTGCAGGTTGTATGTATTTGTCTTTATTTTCATTTCGCCTCTTATAATTTGAAACAGGGGTTTTAACACTTGCAGGGGTTCTAGGTTACATGATTTTAACAAATTTGTGACGGATTCTGTCCTCCGTTACCGCGAGCAAATGAAGCGCACTGCTAGCCTTTGAATTTTTTCTAGTTTATCTCTCAGTGACTGCTGATGAGGACTCCATACAGAAGACGCATACTCCAAAATAGGGCGAACAAATGTCTTATATGAAAGTAATTTGACATCTCTAGGGGCATGTTCGAGTTTTTTCCTAAAGTAAAACAACTTTCTGTAGGCCTTTGAACACACCTCCTCAACATGAGTGTGCCACCCCAAATCGCTGGTAATAGTCACCCCCAGGTATTTAAAGCTGTGTGTTCTGGTCAGAAAGTTATTTCCGATTTTATAATCATTTGCGACTACAGATTTCAATTCCTCAAGTGAAGCCAAATTTTTTGCAGGGAACACTTAATGAAGTCAGCAAGGGTTTCGGTATCACTTTCGTTTGGATTCTGTTAATGCTGTCTTTAACTGACCACGCAAATGTACGATTGCTACCGAGTTGGTTTTGTTTTTCCGCATGCGTTTTATTTTTCGTTTGATATGGATGGTGTCCCGGGTTATCCCCGGACTACGCTGTTTCGTTTTCTTTTTACGAGTTGGAACAAATTTATCCGGGCAGTGCTTTACAATGCTTTTGAAACGCTGCCATAACTCTTCTACAGATTTTGAGACAGAAGCAAGTTCAAACTCATGAAGGGACAGTTCTAAATAATCAAGTATAGACGTGTCGTCGGCCCGTGCAAAATGTTTATTCTGAACCGGGATAAATGGCCGCTTCTGCGGCTTTGCGTCTAGTTAGATATTAACAGTTATCAGCTTGTGGTCCGATATTCCCTCTTTAACCGATAAAGTACTATGTGTCACTCTGCGTGATAGGAACACTAAATCAAGCAATGTTTATGAATTAGCAGTTACTCGCGTATTTTCTTTTACAACCTGTGTTAAGTTATGAGAGAACATTATTTCCCACATTTTATCACCACTTTCCCAATTTATATGCGGTAAATTAATATCGCCAGCCAGTATCAGCCTCGTGTTGCCATTCTGAAATTTTCACAAGAAAATGTTTAGTTGGTCTAGGAAATCGGGCGTGGTACCAGGGCGCCTTCAAATTGCTCCGATAATAAAAACCACTTTTTCGACGAATATTTTGAACCAAACCGTTTCGGAGAGGGAGCAATAAATTCTTTCTGTCGTAACAGGCGACTTCAGAAGAATGGCCACGCCACCTCCACGTGAATCCCTATCCACCTGTGTACAAGATATCCGGGGGGAATAATACAATCGTCGGGGATTGAAGGGGTCAACCATGTTTCGGTTATGACAGCAATTTGTGGGCTATGAGACAGCAACAAGAATTCGAGTTCCGTGACCCTATTTACAATGATGCGAGCATTCAGTACAAGTAGGCGTAGCTATGCTTTTGGCGCAGAAGTGGAAGGGAAGTGTTGTTTGACGCAGATGCGGCATTCGAGCGGGTATCAGGGGCAGCTCTACCATCCCTCTTGCCTTTGCTGTTCGAAATCGCACAACGCTCATTCTTGTTCTGATCCCAAGTGTAGAGCTTATCGTTTATTTTGAGCTTATCCTGATTCAGAGAAACCTCCATACCGCTATCACGCTCAGCAGCCGAACTTTGCCATAACGTCTTCCGCACTTCCCCTGTTTCACTCGCATAGTCATTACTAACACTTATGAAACTTCCCTTCAGCTTCGGACAGTTTTTCATCACACGCTCCTTTTCCCGGTAGTCATAGAATCTCATGATGGCTGGCCTAACCTTCCCGGGCTTTACCTTTCCCATGCGATGTATTCTCTCGATCGTCTGAACTTCTACACCAAGTTTTTCTTTAAATATCTTGTCCACGACCGCAACCATTCAATCCGATTCTGATTCTATATTTTTTTCAGCGAGCCCGAATACCAAAAGGTTGTTTCTCCGGCTTCTATTCTCGTAGCCTACAAGCCTTTCCGCCTGCTGCCGGACATTAGAATCCAAAGCATGGATTCTAAGGTTCATTTCATGAATTAAAGCAAGCGAACTGGTTAGCTTATCTGTTTTAATGTTTACTTCAGATATTTGGTCTTTTATAGCATTCAAATAACGTTCAGACGTGGCCTGGTTTTTCAAGATCGCTTCCAAGAGCTCTTCCGTCTTAGCAGGCCCGGGGTTTTCCTCAATGTCTCCCGACATAACCAGCATCATCTCAGCAGACCAACAGTACACTATGTAACATCTTCGAGGCCACGGCAGGATCAACAAGCATATATCATCATTACGACAAAAGGCTATTTCGTTGCGGTAACCAACCTGCAAAAGCAGCAGCAGCGGTTTAGACATGCTGTCCGCAGGACTTATGCCGTGCCCTCTGAGGCGGCTCATGTCTCGTCGCTCCTTATAATCGGTCGCTGCAGGTGACGTTACTCGAGTCGGTAAATTATCGGCATTTTCAGGTTCCAGGGTTCCGCGGGGCGGCAGAATGTAAGCATTTTCATCGTCGCAGTTCGTCGTCGTTGCAGTTAGACAAAAAAAAAAAAAACACGGCGCAGCCTGCAAAAGCAGCAGCAGCGGTTTAGCCATGCTGTCCGCAGGCCGGGTGCCGTGCCCTCTTATAGCAAGCGTAGGCAGCCTCCCATCTGTATACAATTACCGCACACGAGTCAGGGCTGCGGCCATCATACGAATCCGTCACCCTCACGAACAAACATTGGCCGAGTATCTCCATACTTCACTAAAAATGTGGCGGAAAGACGATAGTTTTTTGCCTCCACAAGTGCGTAGCTTTCTCTCTTTTCTCCCCTTCGTACGTTTACTGTACCCCTCTAGACTGTTCAATGAGGAATGCAGGGGCGGTTCGTTCCATTCAATGTTCCCGCGTTCGTATTGCATGCGCGCCATCTGTAGGTACATTACGCGTCTTTTCACTTTTTTTTTTGTTTTTGTTACGCTTGGAACATCACCTGGCGAAACATCTTTTTTGTGGTTTTGTTTTATTTCGCCTCTTCAACGCTGCTTACTTTGTTCTGAAGTTTTGTTATTTGTCGTCACAAGAACCTATTCAGCGTGTGCTCTTAAACAAGAGAACGTTGGTAGTCTAAGTCAAGTAGTTGCGTGTTAGTGAAATTTGGTTCAGGTTTACTTTGCACTGAATAATGCGGATGTGTAGGAGATGTACAAGCAGTTTGACTTGTTTCGAATGATATTCCCTAGACATAAATTGTGTTCAAACATTTTTTTACGTTGGCTTGGGGGCTCAATCGGATACAGACAGACAGACAAAACAGTTTGCTTTCAGGTTGGCAAGAACGGCTTGTCTTTGAAGCGTTGAGGATATAAAGTAAAAGACGCAAGATACTTTATTTTCAGTTAAAAGGTGGTGGTGGCCTGGTGTCCTACTCATTGGGAACCCCAGACATTAAGACAGAGAAGATAGGGAGATGTTTAGTAACGTAATTTTATTTTTCTCAAGACAGCGTACTCTATAAGGGAGCACAGTAAGAAAATTTAAGGCTGCAAAGTGCGGGCTAAGAACTCGATTCATTCCATGATAGCGGGTCCCTTTCCTTCCATAAAGCAGCGAGGTGGCGGAAGCAAAGGCAATGAAATAACATGCCCAACTTAAAGCCATCCAAATTAAAGTTCGATATTGCCGCCCTTCCCATTTCAAATTTTCCGGATTTTTGCACGCAGAGTAGCAAGGAAAGGAATGGCAAACGCTTTTGCTGCTAAACTTTGGAACATCGTCCCAAAGTTGTTATTTTTAGCAATTCATTAAGCGTGTTCATGCACCAAGTTTCACATTACTAGCTAGTTATTGGGCTGGTTGCATATCTGCATTTCTGGCTGCTGGTTTGAACGTAGAGGTCCTTACATATGTCGGATAAGCCCTTTTCGGTCAACATCTCATATTAGTGTGTGTGGTACCTGTAGTCGTGGGCCAGACGGGACGAATACTTTTTTTTGATATTTCAGATGGCAATCCCGATTCACTTTCCGTGGTATTTCGCTCTCTTGCAAGCGCGCCTCATCGAGCACGAGGCGACGCTGCAGTGTCTGCAGCGACGGGTGCTGCGCAGAAATAACGTCCGTCGCTTTGCTTGAAGGCAACAGTGGCGTAGCATAGTTGGTGAGGCATCAGATTTGCGAACGAAAGGACCTGGGTTCGACGTCGGCTTTGACAATGGTCTCAGTGGAAGAGCTCTGCCAGCGTAGCGCCTTTTTGTATGACGCCTCATTGTAGGTAGTGCAAAGAAGCACTGCGGGGCCGGTATCAAGCATTGGAACTTTGGTTGCCAAGACCATGCTTTACCGGTTATGCCAAAAGAAATGCTACGCTGTCTGGTTAATCCATGCAAATTAAACGTTGGCGGTGAGATCTGCACAGCGCGCGTTGCTACAGACGCTGACGCCTCGTCTGGTGACAACGACGATGACGGATTTGTGGCTTCCATGGGTGCTTAAAAATATACAAAGGGAATCAGGATCGCTGTCTGAAATGTCTAAAGAATAAATACGTCGCGTGAAATCCGTGACCACACACTCTACATATTGTCACACGGCCAAAGACGACGCAGTTGTCTTCAAGGAAAACAAGTTTACTGGAGCGAACTTGTGCACCCCTAACAATTCATAGAATACACAGGCGGCGAAGCAGCAGTCAACAAAGTGACGTGCGAAGGCGAGCGTCGGTGAGTCGAATACTGCGGCGTCTGCTCTGCGTGCTTTTATTATTCGGCGCGAGTGTTTCTCGAACCGTCGATTTACACCCAGAACATTAAAGAAGATTATTCTAGGCTAGTGACGTTAGTGCGAAATGCTCTCGATACCAGAATGAGATAACCTGTGCGGCATCAAAATAAAGAATGGAACACGCGCTTCGCTCATGACACCGATAACACAGCCGGGCGCGGCCGGGCAGTAAAAACAAAATATAAACAAACAAACATAATACATGGTTCGCGGCAATATGTACACGAAGGAGAATGACCTAAAAGGGCGTACCCTATATTTGCAAGGACATATTCCGCTGCTTTGTGGATAGAAGCCCAGTATTTGATGATGATGCTTAGGTTGACTTCTTTGTTCGTATGGTTCCACAGATTCTTCTCTGCTCTCTTCCCACCAACATTCTAACCTTTTTTTTTTTTTTCACTTAACTCTACTGCTTCCCAAATCACCTTTCCCTTAACGTTAAAGCCAATGGCTTCCGGTAGCAGGATGTTCCCGCCACCGATGACTGGAAAGACACGTTTTCACTCCGTTACTCATCCTCCCATGGTTTCTGGATCCCTGCCGCTACCTGCGCACAGTTCTTCCTGTACCGGCTCGCGCATTTCCCGTACGCACCCGGCGCCGTCAACATTTCCCGTACGCCCCCAGCGCCGTCAAGTGCTTCGCTTTGAATACTCCCTGTATCTTTTGAGGAAATCCTAAAGGAGCCCCGCTGTTCGGACTCAGTAGCCTCAGTACACTCAGAGGTTGAACTATGGGTTTTGGCGCGAATGTCCCGCAGTGCAAATTTAAAAAAAAAACCGTGACTTTTTTGTTATTGTAATGAAATTTTCTGCCTCCATTTTACAGGCTATTATCGAAAGTAAGGGCGCTTTGGTAGATTTTAGGACGATTTGGTCGCGGGGCACGCTATATTAGCACATGTCAATAACTTTCGCCGTCTAGAGGAAGTGCCTGGCTTGTACTCCTGCCGGGACGAAATATGGTATTTGGAAGGTCATCTGCGATTAAACCCACAACCACATGTACGTGAGCCACTTTCCTATGCTCAAACGACACCGCCGCAGAAAAACATTCAATAACAAAGCGGTGACACAACGGTGTCTAACTTGGAGCCGAAAAATTCCTGATATTTATACTTGGGAAATCTATAGGTTTGAAAGTTTTTTTACTGGAGAGGATGGGTGTAATTTTTCAGTACTTTAAGCGGTAATGGACTGATGCGTAATGCATATTGCCTCGGAACAGGACGATTCCCGCACCGACATGGCCCACAAGCAAATGAGGACAAGGAAGAAGTTAGGTAGGGCGCAGCCATCCGGGGATGGCTGCATGTAAATAGTTCTTCGCTTTCTCTTCAAGTAAATATATCGCTTCATACCCACATGTCATCTGCCGCCACGTTAGAATATAAAAACCGTGAAACAACCCTCCGCCCCCCGACTGAAAAATATTACTTTTATATTGGGGTTGCTTATTACTCTTCATTGTGTAACGTAATTTGGTTGCAAGCTGAATAATATATTTATTCCTCCAAGAAACATTTAACGTTTAGAAAACATACAGAGAGAGAGAGAGAAACCGCCATATACCGCCATATACCATCATCCAAGAGGCCACCATCCGATTGCCGCCATGCGTATCAGGAAGCTCAGACCACAAAGGCCGGGGCTTTGTTCTGTGCTACCGCAGTGTTCAATACTCGAATGTCGTAAGAAGGCACTCCATCCATTGCTGCAATGCAGAGCTCGAGCACCGCCGGATGGCAGCGTAGACACAGCGAAAATACAAAGCGAGAGACAGATTACATTCACTGCAGAGATGTTCAGACACAACTCATCAGCTCATTCTCATCTTTCGCCTCTCTTCGCCCCATTTTGCCTAATTTAGCCGTTTCTTCCCAGTAAAACATTCACGTCCTTCTCTTGATCTATTTCTATGCCCCATTTCCAAATAGGAATTGGCAGAAAATCAGCAGCCGTGATGCCAAAATTTTCTACCGCCCGGTTCGGTACAGTTACCCACGATCGAACTAATAATGGCAAATCAATTGTGGCTTCCGCTTGAGTGAGTGGAAGTACGGCGATGCAAGAGAATTGTGAAGCTCGCAAACCGTGTGCGATAAAAGTTAAAGAATTTTTTAAATTTTTCACAGGGTGCGTTTCCATGCAATTGCAGTACCTGTGAACATTCATTCATTCATTCATTCATTCATTCATTCATTCATTCATTCATTCTTTTATTTATTCATTCCATCTCTAGATCATGTTTTACAGAAGAAGGCGAGACAAAAAAAAAAACTGCCTGAACAGCTTGACGGGGCTCCGAGCGCCTTTTCGTTAACAGCATAGTTGAGATGAAAGTGTTGATGTGTAAAATAAAAAAAAAAGCTTATAATGCACGCTATTACTTCGTGCAATAATATAAAAAAATTATCTTATTTCACGTTTGAAAATACAACACAAGAAAAGTAAACATTTATCAGCTTGCATGTTCACAAAACAATGTAATGTCACAGTTTCCATTAAAAACGGAGTAAAAATTTTCTTTACGTACCCTATTAAACCAAGCAGGCAATGTGTACTGTAAAGATTGTTGTGTATAGTAAGAGTGGGGCGTTGGAATTGTGCACCTCTCCATGGGACGTGTTTGACTAAATAGGTATTTTGACGTAATTTTCTATGTAATGTGATTTGCATTCATTGAGCATCAAACTATCTCCGCGAAAAAAAGGATTCAGGGAAGCTTGCACTCACGCGCAAAGCTTGAATGGCGAAGCTGTTGCAGGTGAGAATTGCCGGACACATAGTTAAGTTTCAGTGTCACTGTTAATTTGCACAGTCGGTATGTGCTCGTAATCGTCGTCATATGCATCAAGAGGTCGTCGTCTTCTTTGCGGCGAGTGGTGGATGCAAAGTCATCCTCACCATTGTGGACTTCCACCAACTCTTAGTCATCAACTTGAGGCAGCGGTGGCGGGATCTGCAACTCGTCTCGGGAAGGAGTGGCACACTCGCTGCCATGTCTCAACTTATCCACAATGCCTTCCAGAGAATGTGGCGGTCGCGGTGACCTCTCCAAACAAGGGTGTCTTTTAGACGCAGCCAAGCGGTGCATACGCGCGTGGCATCGGCTCCGTGCTCGACCCTTCTGTTTAGCGGCTAAAACCATCCACCGCAGGCCTGACCAGCTCCACGGGATCCGCGAGGTTCCAGAGAACCTCGCGATACCACCTTCATCGGTTTTGGCGCACCGCAAGGTCAGTTACGAATCGTTGAACGTTTTCCTCCGCCGAACACTTGGCTAATCCTACCTAGGCTTGCCACGCCGGCGGCACACCAGCACGTGCTCCTCTCGCCGTTGGCAAGACTGCACGCGACCGTGCGCCAGCTCTTGCGCACCGCTCTGGATAATACACCCCCCTCCCATGGAGTACGCCGTTCCAGGGGAAGACATTTCTCCCGAAGAATTGCACGAACCGGGATTGGCCGTCGTTCGACGACAAGCCGCTCTGAAAGCCACCACTGGGTAAACCGAACATACCGGCTCACTACATCAAAAGAACAGTCAGCGCCCCTTCCAGCGGCAAACACGTGCCCTTCCCTTGCCAAGTACCGACATAAAGATAGTACTTCGCCCTCGTAGCGGACTCGACCTGAAGTCTGTCTCCCAACTTACTCTGGCCGACACCGTAATGCATCAAGCGGGAATTGCGCCAAACCCCATTTGTATTCATAACGTATCGAACTATGTTCTGGTAAGCACCCGTTCAGAAGAACGTGCACGCAAGTACGTCGCAAATAATTTCCTTACGCTCCGCGGGTAGCGCTGCGAAGTACCAGCCCACGTTTCAGTGCCTGCTAACGCGGTCACAGGCGTAATACTCAGAATTCCGGAAGAAGACACGCCCGAGCAAATATTTGACAGTGACCACAACTACAACCCCGACTTGGAGATCCTCGATGCTTAGCGTCTAAATATTTCAAAAGTCGCGCAAATCTTGTTTGATGGCCACAAAGTTCCTTTTTGGGTCCGCTATCGTTCGGCCGTATGCCGCAGCAAGCCATTCCGTCGTAAAACAGAGGCGTCCTCTCTCTGCTGGCAAGCCGGTCACAGGCCGGATGTGTGTCCCAGTGGCCAGTCAACCACCCGGCGTTCCATGTGCGGTACTGTGAACCCGTCAGACCCCCACCAGTGCCTCCCTCGCTGCATTGTGTGTGAGGGTCCGTACCCGACGGGCTCAGCAGACTGTCCTCGCCGTTTCCGACCGCGCAAACGGAATTCCACCTACGGCCAGATGGCAGCAAAGGACCAGAGCCACGGAACCTCCGGCAGCAGCAAACCCGCTACCCCTCCGAACTCCCGACAAGAGGGGCTCGCAAACACCCCTCGATCACAATCCCAAGAGGCGCGGGACTCGATTTACAGCCCGCCTGGAAGCTCCAACGTCCGGAAGCATCCACCACCTCAACAAGCCAACTCCGACAAAGAACACAAGAAGGTGAGCTACTTTAGCGCACTCTCTCAGAGGTCGTCACAATCAGCCTTCCCGCCCTTTTCCCCCTCTCCCGACATACTAAAGGGACTCACTGGCATACGAGCAGAAATCACCCTACTCTGCCAGAAAAACGCGGCGCTTCGCCGAGAAAATGCGTCCCTCCGACTTAAGCTCGACGCTCACGCTACTGAATCCTCAATCAGTAACCCACCTCCACCGAAACGCAAGGCGACAACGGAAGACTCGCATTCCGCCCCTGCGATCCCTCGCCAAGACGAGAAAAGAGATGCTCAATTTAGAGCTATCGAGTAGTCTTGCGGGCAGGCGTTGATCGAGCAAAAACATGAGTACACCAATATCTGTCCAACCCTCCCGAACAGTTTCTCGACGCTGCAGGCGAACATCGAAGAAATGCGGTCGTACATGCGGTCGTAATGCGGTCGCGGGATGGTCACTGGAGTAAATAACCCAATTTCGTATGCACCCCTTGTCGCCCAGCAGTATGACGAGACCCTTGAATAACAGCACAGCGGAACTGCAGGGGCTATAAACAGAAGCGCAGTACCTTGCAAATGCATTTCCAAACGCTAGAGAAACCCCCGGACATCATAGCATTGCAGGAAACTGGCACGAACGTTAAACCCCTCGGATACAGGGCTTTCCAAAGCTTTCGTGGCCCCAAAACGGGAGTTTTAATTCAACTAAATATCCCAGCCGAAACGTTTGAATTCGATAGTAATAATATGCCTCATGATTTTGTTGTTCTGTACCCCACTAAGCGTTCAGCAACCAGAGTTCACATTCTGAACGTATATAGCAATCCTAAGGCCCGCCATCACAATTTTACTCTTCTATTTTTCCTTGCTCAAAAGAATCTCAAAAGCATATGCTCCAAATCGTGGGTGATTTCAACGAGCCCCATACTGCATGGAGATACTCGCACTACACCAAGAAAGGCCGCCTCTTGTGGGATCCAGTATACAAGCGCATCATCTCAATCTAGAAACGGATCCCCTCGTCCCGACCAGGATAGGCAACAGCGTCCAACGCGATTCAACTCCTTACCTCACCTTCACTCCTCACGCCACCAATCTGCATTGGCACTTCACCGACCATTCGCTTGGTAGTGACCGTTATATCATTCAGATTGAGCTCAGTCTCGCTCAGCGTATGAAGCCTCACCCCAAGCAGTCGTACATAATTGACTGGGATGAATTCAGGCGTATTTGCATGCAAGATGAGAATATTGACGTAGATACTAATAACCTCCAAGGCTGGGTTAACCAGTTACTGACGGACGGGCGCGACGCCAGCAAAGAGGTGGATTCTGACCTTCCATCAGACGCTGTGGACTCCCGTCTGCAACACTTTTGGGCAGCATACGGGAGCATACAGAGCCGGTGGAAAGCAAAAAAGCACACTCGCAAACTTCTCCACAAATTGGCAGAATTAGACAACAAAATCCGCGATCAGCCTGACCGTCTCGCTTGTGATCAGTGGGTACAAGTACGCGACCAAATGAGAGAGAACCTGGGCATGAATAGAACATGGGCCCTTCTTCAGCACCTGCTTGACACCGGTCGTTCTAAAACGGAACAAAATAACCGCCTCACCACGATCATCCACAACTTTCCCAGCATGAATGGGGAACTCCTAGACAAAATGTGTTCCTTATACGTACCTAGCGGTCAAAAACAGTCCCTACCGGAATATAAAGGTGTCACCAATGACAGTCTGTACACTGATATTACTGAGTCGGAGGTGCGGGGGCTCTTCTCCAACCCAGACCCGGATCGGCACCGGGGCCGGACTGTGTCACTAACAAAATGCCTCGCAACCTTGACGATAGTTTCATTTCGGCCCTTACAGCATACTTTTTTCATTGCTGGAAGCAGAGAACCCTGCCTCAAGATTGGAAACACGCTAAAATCACCCTCATCCCTAAGCCGGGAAAGGCACTTTCCATTGAACATCTCCGCCCCATTCCCTCACCTGAGAAGTGATCATTCCCCCCAGTAGGCTCGATTCGGCGGCCATCCTAGCCTTGGATCTCACTAAGGCTTTTGATAGAGTTTCACACACCGCCATTCTGCGCGGATTAGAATCTGTAAACCCGGGACAGCGCACATACAATTATGTTCGCAGCTTTCTCACGGCACGCACGGCAATCGTCCAAATCGGGTATATCACATCAGACACCTTGAACTTGCCATCCATAGGTACGCCGCAAGGGGCTGTGTTATCACCCATGCTCTTTAATCTGGCATTGCTAAATATCCCCAAAGAATTACAGAAAGTTCCCCGTCTGCGCTTCAGTATGTACGCCGATGACATCACTCTCTTGCTGACAGATGGAAGCCATGCGCACATTCAAGAGACCCTGCAAAATGGTGCAAATATTGTAGTTAAACAAGCAGAGTTAGCAGGCCTTACATGTTCACCTAGCAAGTCCGAGCTGCTCGTCTTACCACCCAAAAGAGCAGCCCGCACAAAGTCAGATATCTCCATCTCTATTAGTGGTTATTCACTCCCGGAAGTTCACACACTAAACGTTCTCGGGCTCCTTATACAACGGAATCGAACCAAAACACAATTTGTCATCCAGTTAACTAAGCATGTTGTCCAAACAATTAGTCTCCTCAAAAGGATTGCCAACCGCCCGCATGGGTAGTGTGAGAGTGAGACATTGCGACTTATTCAGGCCTTCGTGATCAGCAGAATAACATATTCCCTCTCCTACCTTCATGCCAGTGCTGCCAAGTTGCAGAAAATCAATCGTCTCATTAGAAAAGCCTAAAAAGTGGCACTTCAAATACCCCTGTACTCTTTCACTGCCAGATTAGACCGTCTGGGTATCCATAATAATGCCGAGCAGCTTGTGGAGGCGCACCTTACAGAACAAATGGCACGCTTACCAACTACTTCGACCGGTCTGCACATCCTAGAGGGACTCGGGATTCATGCCCCCACTTTACCCACTCATAAATTGCCCATTCCTCGCGCTATTCACGCTCGACTTGTCGTCAGTCCTGTACCACGCAAAATGCACCGTGTGTATTATGCGGGTCGCAGAATGCAACGAGCGCAGGCTCTTCAGCGACGCCTACCTGTCAGACCCGATATCTTTTTCGTGGACGCGGCAGCTGCTGGGAAGGTCATGGAGAGTGCAGCCCTGGCCCGTCTCGAGTGGATTGCCGACCACAGCGGCGTCTTCCGGGAGTAGCAAAGCGGCTTCAGGCGGCACCGCTGCACGGCTGACTCCCTGGGGGACGTCATCTCCATGCTGGAACAGGCCCGCCATGACAAGGAGGTGGCCTTCCTGCTCCTGCTGGACATGCGGTCGGCATTCGACACGGTTGCCCACGGGGCCATCCTGGAGGCCCTGGACGGCATGGGCGTTGTGGGGCGCCAAGGAGGCTACATCCGGGCGTTCCTGCGTGACCGGACCCTGCGGGTGAAGGTAGGCCGGGCGACCAGCAGTCCTCGCGACGTCCGCTCCGGGGTGCCCCAGGGAAGCGTGCTGAGCCCGTTTCTTTTCAACTTGGTGCTGGCTCCTATCCCCGACTGCATCCCTCCAGGCTTGCGACACCCAGTAGAGGTGGCGGTGTATGCTGACGACGTGGCACTCTGGACCCATGGCCCCACCAAAGACTGCCACATAGTCAAGGCGTGCCTCCAGGAGGCTCTGGGCGCAGTTGCAGTCTTCCTCGAGAGCCGTGGCCTGCAGCTCTCGGAGGCCAAAACGCAGGCCCTTATGCTGCACCCGGGAGGATGGAGGGCTCGACAGGCAACACCGCCCATCACACTCAACGGGCGACCTCTTCCCTGGCGGCTGACCGTGAAGTACCTGGGGCTGCTCATTGACTGCCGGCTCACATGGCTGCCCGCTGCCAAGGCCCTCCGGGCACGCAGCGCACAGGTGCTCCAAGGGGTGCGGCAGCTTCTGTCACGAGGCAATGGCTGCTCACACCAAGTGGCGCAGCGCGTGTCCACGGCATGGCCCCCGCAGCTGTGCTGTACGCGCTTCCACTCGCCTACCTGGGACCACGACGCTGGCAGGAGCTGGAGATCGACCAACGCCGCGCCATCCGCCTCTGCCTGGGCCTCCCCTCCACGTCGCCGGTTGCGGGAACTTACACCGAGGCGGGCACCTGGCCCATCGAGATGCGGGCCTTGCAGACGGGGCTGCGGCACATCCAGCGTCTGCTGGCCGTACGTGACGGGGCTCCGCTCCTGCAGAGGTTCCGTAGCCGGCCCAACTCGCACATGGGAGCGCTGCTCACTATCTTCGAGGAGGGCATCGAGGTTCCGAACCGACCCTGTCTGGAGCTACCACAACCAGACACCGGGGAGGCCCTGCAGATCACCACGACCCTCCGTGGGGTCCGCAACAAGCGGACCACACCACCCCAGGCCATCCGCCAAGAGGCGGCCGTCCTGCTGCAGGACGAGCTGAGCAGCTACCTGCATCTCTTCACGGACGGCTCCGTCAAGCACAGCACGTGCGAGGGGGCGGCTGCGTGCGTGGTGCCTGAGCTGGGAGCCAGCCGGAGCTGCCGCCTGCCCTTCCCCACTTCCTCCACACGGGCGGAGCTGGCAGCGCTGCACCTGGCCGCCGACCTCCTCCTCGAAAGGGGGCCTCATAACCACCCCGGGGCGGTCCTCCTCACAGACTCCAGGACTGCCCTGCTGCGGCTGCACGCGGCCGATCAACCCACGAACAGCAGCGGCTACCCGGAGCGCTCCCTTGCAATCAAGCTGCGCACTGTGGCCTCCCGAGGCTGCGACCTGCGGCTCCACTGGCTGCCGGGCCACAGTGGCATCCGGGGCAACGAAGACGCCGACGCCCGCGCCAGGGAGGCCCACCAGGAGGGCACCCCAGTCTCCGAAGACGTCACCGCGTTCGACGAGGCCCGCACTGCTTTGGCCCGCATGGTGCAGACGATACACCCCGACCCTCGGGTCATGAGCGGCCTGGCGCCCAGACCGTTGCCCGCACGCATCAGCAGGGACGCCCGCTGCCTGCTTCTCCGCATGCGGCTGAACTGCTGCAATGTGGCGGAGCGTCTGCACCGACACGGCCGCAAGGACTCCCCTACATGTGCGGACTGTTCCGAACTGGAGACGCTCGAGCACCTACTCTGCTTCTGCCCCCACCACGCGGGCCCGAGAGCAGAGCTCCACCGAGCGCTCCAGCGTCGAGGCCTTCCCAGCGCCGACATGGAGGACCTTCTGTTCCCGAAGGGACCTGCGGCAACCCAACGGGAAGTGTTCACTTATCTGCTTCACTTCCTGGAGACGACCGGCCTCACGCAGCGGCTGTAGCCCGGAGTGCAGTGATTGACTGGTGTGCCCGGACTGACAGCGTTCTAGGACTGACAGCTCTCATTATACCTTTCTCTCCCTCTCTCTCTCCTTCTACTTTATCCTATCACTCCCCCTCTACTTCCCTTCCCTGCACTGGGTTGTATGCAGGTGAGCTCCCTGCCGAGCTCAAAATATCCCCAGTGAATTTCCTTTCATTTTCCCGTCGCAAACCGCAACCCCCCCAATAAAAGCTCTCTCTCTCTCTCTCTCTCTCTCTCTCTCTCTCTCTCTCTCTCTCTCTCTCTCTCTCTCTCTCTCTCTCTCTCTCCTTTAGACGCTACCGCGCGCGTTGTCTCTTCTCCGGTACCTAGCGCATGCGTACGACGACGCGAGGACGAAATAAGGAGAGGCGCACGCTATGACGTGTATGTCTTTCTCGTTCCGGGCAAGTGTTGCCACGATTACGCTAAACACTGGATGTTTTTTTGCTAAAGCCATTAGGCGCGCCGCGGACGCTCGGCGGTCGCCGCGAGGCACGCGCTCACGCGCGCTACGCATTTTCTTGGTTTTTCCTCAAACACTGAACTTACAGCCAGTAACAATAGGTCCGCTCTTACAAAATGATGGGTTACCTTCCCCCATTTCCACCTATTCCACGCGTACGTGCGCAATACGGATAACCTCGGACCCACCAGTGGGCTGTGGGCCAGACCCTAAATATAATGGTACGCGGGGTTCTATTGTCTGTTCGTTGTATAACGAGCTGTATGCTTCTATTTGGAAGCCGAAAAACACAAGGATGCTTGCGCCATCGTCGCGCGATCGTTAGCAGGTTCGGTTCCCTCATTTACCCGGCGACGCAGGCTCCGTATCAGAGAAGTCACAAATGGACCGGGCGAATTTTTTGCGGTCAGCAGAGCTTTTGCTTTTGCATCTCGCACGCCTATGGCGTTGGAAAAGTATTCCATGTAAAAGTCATCACAGCTGGTGTCGGGCGATCATCTATAGGCAGCGGTAGCCAGGGACATTCGTGCAATCACGCCTCATTATGCAGAAGTTTCCATGAAAGAAGCCGGAGTCAGTGCCAGGAGTCAGGTGCAAGTCCGCAGCGGGCGAGGATTGTGAAGTTGTGTGCTGGGAGGATAAGAGACCGTAACTGAAAGCACACCGTTGTTGCTGTTTTATGACCTGGTTCTGGCCTAGCACACAAAGCCGCTGATTACTGCATCCAAGCGGCCCCTTTGATGATATGAATTGCGCCACTTAGGCCGTATGTACAAGTTTGCCGGCCGTGCCGCCACATTATATAAGGTAGTTTGACGAGCTCGCACAATGTCGTCCTTCCGTATTTATTATGCCGTTTGTCAAGCACAAGACAACGGAAGGCTTCCAGGAAATTAGAAGGAACTGCGTTGAACGAAGAACCATCTCACCGCACTCACTCAGTCACTCACTCACTCACTCAGTCCATTGACCATCGCGCAAATGACCTAATCGCAATTCTATCTTCAATATAGAACCACTTCAAACATGAAGTGCTAGCCTTTGGCGCGCTACAGGGAATTCCGAATAGTAATGATGCATGTATTTACGCTTTTAGAGCTCTCCCGGTAATTTTAGCATGCGCTGCGAAGAAATAGACGGGAAGGATTTGTGTAAGCTCGCTCCTTTCTTTTTTGTAATGCAAGTCATGAGACAGCTGCGTAAGTCAACTCACACGTTGAGATTATTACGCGGGTCTCCGCTTTCCCTTGTAGCTAAGTTTTACTGGAGGTATCAACAGTCAAAGTTAAAAGAAATTCCACATTCTGGGGCCGGCAATGTAAAGCAATGTTTTAGAACGCCCCGTGCATAATGTAAGCGTCACTGCTACGACGGAGTAACTTTCACGGCGTTTTTCTCAATCCGGGCGTTTCTTTCAAATGCCTTTCGAAACGCCACACAAAACCGATAAATTAACAGCGTGCTTTCAATTAGTTTCTTTCGAGAGTCTACGGACGATGTATCCGACACAATCGATGTATCCGACACAAGCGATGTATCCGACTCAACCAACTTAGTTTTCTTGAAATACCCTGTCTCAGACATCTCTCAGAATATTCGTTTCGCAAAAACGAAATTTGGCGCATATTCGTTTCTCGCGTACAATGTACGGACAACCAATGCTCCGAAACACCCTGCCCTCTCTTTTGAATAAATTGTTGTAAAATGGTGTAATTCCCGAAACATGTTCACTAGTTTACCTTAGCAGTGCATTATCTATCAAAACGTTTCATTTGTAACGTTGAGTTTACATATTTTCCTTTCTTTCTCTCTCGTTAAGCATACCTGCATTCAGCCTTTTCCCTGTTACTTTTATGCTGTTTCGTTTCTGCGTTTTTATGCTTTTTTTTCGTAAGTTCATCTGAGATTGTCTTGTTCTTGTAATAATAGAGATAGTAATGTCATCTACGCTCTGTGCGATTTCGCTGTATGCTTTGTACAGGGGGGGGCTCTAGCATCGCTCAAGTGATTTTTTTTTTTCGTTTTTTGCCCGGGCCTGCCTGCATCGTTCTTTTTGGCGTTGTAAATAAAACTCACTTTGACTTTGACTTTGGCATGCGGATAAAAGAGAGACACTATAAAATGTGAAGCGATCGATGCTGCAAAAATGAATGCGGGAAAAAGGGCACAAGCACTAAAATGAAGGCGTAAACGGACGGTGGTGACGAACCTTCACAAATCCTCCACTTTACACCTCTCGCACCATAGTGTAAATTGTGAAATACATCTTCACACCACCATTATCGTCCAGTTCTCTGCCATCACGAAGATTAACAGCACTGCAGGCCTAGAAGTTCACGACTGAAAAAGCGTCAGACCACGTGAAAAGAAGGGCGGGGTGCAATTCTTTCCCCTCCAGCTTCTTCCTCCCCGTTGATGTACAAGCTGCTGCGTCAATTGTGTTCGTGCCCTTAGCTGTTGCCTGCACACATCTGGCTGTGAGCTACTTAGATGACTCAAAAGAGTGCCAACAAGTACAGATCCCTTCCATATAGGACCCACTTCATTTTAAGTTGGTTATCCCATTGTAAGTTGGTTCGTCAATTTCATTCTAAGTTGGTGCTAGTAGGCTTTCCAATGTGCTCTATGCGAAGGTGCGATTCGGTAAACATTTACTTTATTCATAAACGTACGAGAACTGACATTATTTGACTCGCATCAGCAAAAAAAAAAAATAAGAACTACAACAAGATTAGTACTCTTTGGCATCGCCTCCTCCATCAGCGCCAAGAACCTCCATGATTAAAATTATGCGCTACAAAAAACAAAAAATCCCGGCTTAAAATCTCACCCGCTGCATGGACTCTAACAGTCTCTTCGTCTACTCAGAAGATACATAGCAGCTTTCTTCTATAAATTTTTATCCGTTGAAGTTGTAATGTGTCAAGGGCACCCCCTAGAGAGGATGCATGAAAACCCCGGAAAACGAGAAAAAGAACAAAGGAACGGCCATTTAAAGTGCGCGCCAGGAGCGCGCCAATCAGCAAGCGCCAGCGCCGACGCAGCGAGGAATCATGGGCAAAGGTGGCAGCGCACTGGTCGGCCAATCAGGGAAGCCCGCGCATGGGACAAGTTGCGTATTGACCATATAAGGACAGGGACGAAGCAAGAAGCCAATGGGAGTGCGCCACGAGAGAGCCCAGAAGGTATAAAAGCGGGGCGCACAAAGAGAGGGGGGAGGCAAGACAACGGGAGGCAGACAACCAGGAGGCGGCCGGAGCACGTGAGCTTCACGGAACGAGCCAGGGGGACGCGGCCAGGCCATCGACCAGGCCATCCGAGCCTGGGCGGGATCGGGCCGACTTCGCACCGGCACCGTCATCCTAGGTGCACCGCGAACCTGTGTCTTCGTGGCCCCAGCGGCATCGGTCGGGCACCAGCGGCCAACGCCCACGCTCCGTCGACGTTCGTCTCGACGGCCCCGAAAGGCTACGTTCGAGCCGAGCCTACCTGGAACCTCCAGCAGCTGCTACCAGGGGGTAGCCACCGAGGAAGCACGCAGCCGAAGGGTGACCGCGCACGTCGAACGCCGGCATTATAAGGACCTCCAGCGAGAGCGGCTACCAGGGGGTAGCCACAGAGGAAAGAAGTGAGGACGCGCGGAGCCCATGCCGTCCAAGGATTGACCGCGCGCATCGAACGCCGGCACCGAAGCGAGACGAGGACGGCTACCACCAAGTCGCGGCCACGCAACGGGTGCGACACGTCAGCGCCGACGACAGCGGGGTAGACCAGTCCAGTAGGGACGCAGTTGCAAGGGACACAACTAGGGAGCCGTGATACGAGAGCAATGAACTAGAACTTGATTAAGGAGTGTATTTGAACTGATAGTGTAGGACTTTATGGTAGAGACTTTTGGGTTTCGAGTTGAATTGTATATTGAGCTGTTAAGTTAGGGGTTTGTATTTGAGTTGTGTTTTGGGATTGTTAGAGGTTTGAGTGTGTATCATTTGCGTGTAGTTTAATTATTGAGTGCTTTGCGTTAGGGGTTTAGAGTGTGCATTAAATGTATGTTGTTAAACCCGTCAACGGCTTCCCTGTGTCCATTGCTCTGAGCTGGTAAAGACAACCTCACCATCGGTACACGGGACAGAAGTAGTCTGCAAATGATACGCACTCCTCTCGGCACCGTAATGTCTTGACAGCCCCTCCCAAACGGCATCTCCTTTGGCACTGTCCCAAGTTCTCTCGATGCCGCACTGTCCACCGCCATCCCTAGATCCTACTAGCCGGTCGGCCAACATACCTTCAACATGAACGCAGTCAGCCTCATCGCGAATTTTTCTACTAAAACTGGTTTGTCACGAGCGACTTATAGGTCTACCCCTGCAGTAGGTCTGGCCCTAAACAATGCCTTCTCCGACCCTTTGATCCTCTTTTGTAAGTCACTCGGCACGGTGGAGCCCAAGCAGGCGGGTTCGATACCCGGCCGTGGCGGCCGCTTTTGTGATGGAGGCGAAAAGCGGAAACGCCCGTGTGTTCGAGATTCCGGTCCACTTTAAAGGTCCCCAGGTGGTCAAAATTAGTCCGCAGCCCTCTACTACGGCGCGCCTCATCGTCTGTGTATCGTGGGCGCGTTGAACCCCACAATGAACCAATGAAATCTTTTGCAAGTCTCTGAGGTAACATCGTCCACCCTATAACGCCACCACGTGCTGCAACCCTAGCCAAAGCTTCACCATCCGTTCCCAAAGAAAGATTAGAGAAGCGCGGAAGCTTTCTAACATCAGAACTGCATCAGAAGTGCGTCAAAAACTTCGCCGAAGGGGCGTCCAATATATCGCCAAGCCTCCAAAGACCCATATCGCAAACGAAGAACGATTATTCGCGCGCTAGGTAAACGGGTCTACGAACACGATCTCAATGCATACATATACGGATACGTGGAATATGAGACAAAGGTATGCTATTGTACTTCTTCTTCATCACAGATGGGTGTATTATCTTATCTAGAACCGTTCCTTTTTGGCGATTTTTAAGTAATTATTTGGACGAAACGAAAGCCCGGTTTCATGCTTTCGCCGTGTGCCCAGATCTTATTAGAGCCTTTCTGTAGACTCAGCCGGTCTGTGGGGAAACGCATTAGTTTTCTGCCAGGACGCCATCAGTCGGACCAAGAAAGCTTCCGCTTTTATAAACGTTGCACCAGCAACTACAACGACAGCGACACCAACAACCGTTCTTATGTGGGTATAACCGCAGCACGTCCCGCTTACATCTTGCGCAATCTGCTCGTACACTTTCAACACTCCGGATATTTTCTCCAGCGACTGCTAAAAAGAGCTCCGTGATTGGTTTCCGTGGCATTGGGGAAAAGGTGCGGGTTCTGTTGTTGACGGCGTGGTTTCGACGCCGAGCTATTGTAACATACGTTTGCGAAATCGGACGAACGTTTAAAGTGAAGGTTTTTATGGCTAGAATTCCCTGCGTTTTTGTTCTGCGAAGTCAGAAACGCGTTCAAACAAAGCTAACTTTATTGCGAACGCTCCGCATAAACGAGCGGCACCTTTTCTTCTATATAAACTGGTTCTATAAGAACCAGTTACGTGATCGCATCTAAGACGACTCTACCATTACTCTCGCTCTCATTCACTGGTCGTAATGGTTCACAGTGAAGTCGTAAACGACGCAGAATTACTGTCTGGTGCCAATACACGGGCGTACATACCGAAGGAAAACAGTTCGGCAATACGACTGCTGCAGTGGTCTAACCTCCTCCCCCTAAAAAAAAAGACTGCATGACAATGGGCGGCTAAGACGACTTTATCATCTCGCCGTGTTTATCTCGTTATATTGAGTTTATTAACCATAAATGGCTTCGTACCGGTATCAAAATTTTTGCTCTCCTGCGTCATGTGCTCAATGGCCTTGCTGGTCATCCATATTTACAGGGGAATGCGTCATAATTTTTGGTTTCCTTTTAAAGGAACACTAAAGGCTGAATAAAGAGTTGTTTTGACTGAAAGATGTAACGTTTCGTAGCCATCTAAGCTTTTCCTCGACGAGCAATGATGCGTTATGTGCTGAGTAATACGTAAATAAAGCTGGCGTTTCTCTCACTCGCTGCCCTTTCATTTTTTCGTGACGGAGCCATTGCGTCACAAAATAGGAGCGAACCTCCGGCGGCGTGCCCACTCTGGGGACTTGGGCGGGGCGGCGCTGAGCGGCGCGACCAAAACAGCTTGCGGCGGCGGCGCACAAGTCTACGGCACCGTTTCTCTGGCCAAGGAGGCTGGCTTGGACTTTTAATTTTTCTCCGACGAAATGAGAAACGCGTTTAGACGGTCAAGGGGCCGGTGTGCCCGCATACTCCGGGCAACGTTGCTCCTGGCCGCCCAGACCCCCATCCAGCCGGCTGCGAGCATGGAGGGCTGCGGCGAAGCTGCTTTTGAAGAAACACGGGCCGTTTCGAATATCAAACCCACCGTCCTGGCCTCCCAGCTGGCGCCTTTACCTCACCTCTTCTGGCGATCATAGCCACCTCATATTATCTTCTCTCGCGCAACGCGAACCTAACGCGAAATAAACCCTCTTCGCGGCAGCCGTGTCCAGTAGTCGTCTTGGGAAAAAGCGCCAAAAACGACTACACGTAAAAAAGAACACAGGACGGCGCGCCGTCCTGTGTTCTTTTCTACGCGTAGTCGTTTTTCGCCCTTTTTCCCAAGATGTATCACCAACTCGCCCAACTTTCAACAGTAGTCGTCGTTGCCCTTGAAGAGTGACGCACGCTTCACGGATTATCAACGGCGGCTCGAGGTGAACGGGCGGATGGGTCAGGAAACCACTCGCCGTAAGTTCCTTTCACCGGCAATTATGTTCGAACCGGGCACACTTCCCCGATAGCAGCATTTTAAATTAAAGCGTTACTTCTCCTTCTACTCCTCCTCCACCGTGCGCGGAAAAAGGGACATTCAAAGCTCGGGAGGCTCGATTAACCACCTGCAGTGCATCTGGTTCCTTTTTCCGATTATAATCAAGAGACTTTAGCTGCTCCCTGCCGGGTACATTGCTTGCAGAAGCTCGGCCAATCACCGTCGTAGATTATTGACTTCGCTAGTTGGGCACCGAGGCTTTTCGAAAACGAAACTGAAAGCATGATAGCTGACGGAATAGTGAGGGAAGCAGCCTGCCTCGCAGTGTATAAAAGCTGTAGTCTGTGCTTTTACATACGATGAACTCTCACACACACACACACACACACACACACACACACACACACACACACACACACACACACACACACACACACACACACACACACACACACACACACACACACACACACACACACACACACACACACACACACACACACGCGCGCGCACACACACACACACACACGCACGCACGCACGCGCACGCACGCACGCACGCACGCACGCGCACACGCGCACACGCACACACAGAGAGAGAGAGAGAGATAAAAAAACAGAGAGAGTAAAGTTTATTAAGTTTGCCAGCTGTGTTGCTTAGTCGTCGGCCGTGAGCCCTTGGGCTCTGGCAGCGTCCTCAGCCAACTGGACTGCTCAGAGTTGATTTTCTGGGCTGGAGCTGAACAGCACGGTCTCCCTCTGCTCACTGTTAGTGATTGTGCGGCCATTTGTGATCGCCTGCGGACATTGCCATAACATGTGCGCCAGGCCCGCTCGTTCCTGACATCTATGACACTCAGAGGAGCAGCGCCCTGGGTATCAATAGCTATACACAAGTGGGTTTGGATACGAGTGGGTCTGTAGGAGTCGCCAGACCACCGAATGCCGCTTGCTGAGGGATTGGTGCGCGGACGGAAAGCAGGCCCGGCCTAAACGAAAATGACCGGTGATGATACCGTACGACAATAGCCTGTCTCTGACTGACATGGGGAGGAGTTCCGCATCGGAAGTGCCGTCCGCTCGGTTGGTAAAGCCTCGAGCGGCTTCGTGCGCAGACTCCTTGCCTGCAAGGCCTGAGTGGCCGGGGGTCCAAATTAAGTTGACCTGGCCTGTCCGGTTTTCGAGGTGGACACCAGAATTCAGGATTCCGGACGGCTCCCTTGATATGTATCCTTCAGAGAAATTTAGAATGGCTGATTTGGAGGCACTGATGATTGTCTTCATTTTTGAGGAGGCAGCCATGGCTAGAGCAATGGCTGCCTCTTCTCCAACCACCGAGTCTCTCGTGCGGATAGAGCAGGAGGCGATGGTGTTACCCTGATTGTTGACTACCGCTATGGACATTGCCTCGCGACCAGCGTAATCGGCCGAGTCCGCGCAGGCAACTTTCTCGACATTCGCAAAGCGTCTTTGAAGAGCACGGGCTCTGGCCTCTCGCCGCTCCTTTTCATGTATAGGATGCATGTTATGTATAGGCTCCTAACCTTGTTATGTATAGACCCTTTGCAAAAAGGCGGACAACACTGAGAATTCAGCGGTGGTAACACTGGTGGTGAACGCGACCACGCCATTAGAAAGGAAGCAGGTCGTAGCAACGCCGTTGCGGTTGCACGTTTTCGCCCACGGCTTCACGAGTTTGTTGCCCCACGAGTATGTTGCCCCATCGCCGTAGTCATATTTCTCTCCTAAAGTGGTGTTTTGCGCTACCTTTCGAAGATTAACGCTGGTCAAATCGCTTCCGCTTATCTACCCCGCTGCACAACGGCTCGCCTGGGGCGAGTCGAGACGCGCCCTTCTTTTCTCCTATTTCTTCTGTGTTTGTTCCTTCCTCCGAGTTCCTCTCAAGGTCGATTGCCTCTGCTCGCTGCTGACGCACGCGTGCGACCTATCGCTCCCGCATTAGCACCGCATTCACCGACGGAAAAATTAAGCGCCGCAAGTACAGAGGCAGTGAATCGCAAACATGACCTCTAGCAGAGACATCAAAATCAGTTTCATTATGCGTGCTTTGGTCATTTTCGCGAATAGTTTTGAAAGTTTGAACATACGCAAAGCGGCCAGCCGCCACTACCACGGGGCAAGGGCGCATCGATTAAACACAATCAAAACTCGACAACCAAACAAGGAGGCAGCGCTAAGGCTATTCTTTATTAGCAACAAATCCTACCTTTGATTGCTGCTGTTTTTCAACACTGACGATGGCGTAACGTAGGAGTCTACGCTGACGTATGATCACTCGTACTCGTAGGACCTTTCAGTGGTCGACCTCGAAGAATAAAAATCCTGAATATGCCGCTCGTCTATCGAAGGAAGGGCGGCAAAGTTATTTTCCCATCCTGCAGTGGGAAACACCACTTCGCGGAACGCGTATGCAATTACGTGGATGGTGGACGGTAGGTACTCCGTAGAAATTCTGTGCTCGCAGCGTTTTCGCTTCCTTTCTAATGGCGGCGCAGCCGGTGCACAGTGTTGCCAGAGTGGCTTGCTGCTTTTCCGCCAACGATTTGGCCATTTTGCAAAGGGTCTATAGGATGCACGCGGGAGCGGAGAGACGTGAATGTTTTCCTTTTTTGTTGACGGGATCGCGAAACTAGTAGGCGCCCTGTGGTGGTTAGCTATACCCAGCGAGTCCAGTATGTGGCACCCGGTTGTACTGTGGAAAGCCGTACGAGTTGCCCTAGCCGTTGAGCCTCTATGACTTCATCCCGACTATTTGTAAGGCCCAGGGCCTCAAATCGCTCGGTGGGCGTGTTTAGTGGGAGACCGATGGCCCGCTTGTTGGCTCTGCGGAGGAGAACGTCTCTTTAATTGCCTCTGCCCGCTGTAGCCGGAGGTACGGAGTGGCGTACGTCACCCGACGTACTACAAAGGCCTGTACGATGCGTAGGAGGTTAGCTTCTTTCATTCCGTGGTTGTGGCCAGCTATCCTGGATTTTAGGCTGGTTGTTTGGTGCACTACTTTTTCGAGAGAGGGAGAGAGAATGCTCTTTAATGTGAACTGGTGAGGTCAGCCCTGCTAGGGACAAGGCTTGCTACACCAGATGGGGGGTGACTACGTTGATGAGTGGTGCATATCAGACATCAGGGTTACAGTAGGAAGAAGACAAACATGAAGCGTTAAAAAAAATGAAAAAAAGGACAAGAAAAACAAGAGATTGCTGCCAACAGAGTCCGGACAAAAAAAAATACAATTGAAAAGAAAATCGTTAATGGAAACGCTCAAACAAAATGAAAAGTAAACGACGGGAAAAAAAGTAACAACACCAACCCAAGAAAAATAAATAGATGAACGCCACAGTGCGAAAGAGAAGATATCGTGACACACTTGCTCTGTCTCTGATCGAGAGAGATTTGTCCAGTTCAGTCTCTCGTAGGAACTGGAGCAGTACTTTTTCGAGTGCTAGCAAGGATTCGAATTATGTCCATTCGCTTGTATTCGAAGTCCCAGAACGCGAATACTCGAGACGATGGGAATACGGTGCGAACCGGTGGCAAAAAGTTGGACTGAAGGGGGAGTGGAAGTAGATTTCCTCCCTCTACTGGTAGGACGGCAGATAAGAAGTTTTGATTTTTCGGGTGAGCAGCTGAGGCCCCGGGGAGCACCGTATTTTTCGACTGTGTTCATAGCTTGCTGGGAAGTTAGGAGAGGCAGAACCTGAGTTAGTTGGATCATAATTGATTATATACTGGTCAGCCTAAATTTAAGTGGACAGTGTCTTCAATGTGACCGCCATTACCGCTGCACACGCACAGTGTTACATCATCGGGGTAAAGACTATGCTGGAGCTATTCTATGCTGTTGAGGAGATTGTGCAGACCGATCATTGCCACGTTGAAAAAAAAGGGGAAAGAACCTAGCCCTGGGGGTTCCCCTACTGCCTAGGTGAATTTTGTCTGATTTAAGTGCGCCAATCGTCATAGTTGCTTTTCAATCAGTGAGCAAGTTACGAATATAGTTGTACACCTTCTTCCCGACCCCCCGGCTGTTGAGATTCTTTAGGAGTGCCGAAAGTTTGACGTTATCAAAGGCTTTCTACGAGGTCGAGCCCGAGGACGACACGGGTATCTGTTGACGAGGAGCGCGCTCCGTCAATAACGTCGTGTTTCAGTCGAAGCATCACATCCGGTGTCGAGAGTTTGGGGCGGAAGCCAATCATGGTGTGCGGGTATAAAGAATTTTTTTCCATGTAGGCGCTGATCCTATTTAGGATGATATGTTCCAGGAGTTTTCCTACACAGGTGAGGAAAATTGGACGAAGGTTTTCAATGGGGAGCTTTTTGCCGGGTTTGGGGATGGTAGTGACGTTGGCCGTTTTTCATTGAGCGGGGATGTGGCCTGCGTCCCAACACACGTTAAAGTAGCGCGTGAGAGTCTCGATGGAGTCGTTGTCTAGGTTGCGGAGTGTCTTATTTGCTATGCTGCCCGGCCCTGGCACTGAGCTGATCCGGAGAGCCGCAATGACGTCCCGTACCTCGCTTAAGGTGATGAACTACTTATGTCAGCAAAACGTTTGTACATGGTTCGCTAGTGCGAACTCTCACCGTTCACCACTTTGTGACGTGAGAAACCGTGGTACCCAAAATCGTACGGGGCGTCGTCCCCTGTTTTAAGGTTTCTGGCATTTTCTGTCTTATAAAAGAAATGCTTGTTTCGACAATGGTGTATTTAGATTCTCGGCACCGTAATCGATTGATACAGGCCAACTTGTTTCTACAATTTAGTGTTTTTTAAAGATGTTCTACGCATTGTTGTGGCAAGTAAAGGTGCTTTGGATTTCAAAATTTTTCAAGAATTCGACAGTTGATTTTGCCCAGTTTGAGTGGGTAGGACAGACTGAAAAAAGCTGTTGTGCGCAATTTCACCGGTCCCCGGCCCTCACAGTGCAATGCAATCGTAATTGCTCAAGGGCCAATTCAAAAGTGGTACGCATGCATCACAATCACTGATATTAAAACAGTAATTACTGTGTGCAACCAAAAAAAGATAGCCGAGAACACTAGCGCACGAAAGTCTTTATTGTGGAAGGAAAAAAACAATAGAAAATAAAAACAATATAACAGATTCAAAATTTCTCGACAAATTACAAAAGGTGGCTTGTGATTCAGACCAGATACATCAACGAGCACAGTGGGGCTGTAACTCGAAATAAACAAATGTGTAACAAGGTAGCAATATTTATACAGACGGTAAACAAGTGCAGTGGAGTCTCGATGAACAGAAATCACTTAAACGGAATTGCCGCTTAAACAGAACAGTAGCCTGTAAGTTGGTTGGTTTTGTATTCACATAACGTAAAAAAACTTTCGGTAATCGGAACTAAAATTTCCGCGTCACCGTGTACACGGAACCAGAAAACTAACTTCTTGTGAAATCCATTGGCATAAGAATCACCTTTTCACTGTCCCGGAGTTTCGTTTTTTTTTTCTTCCTCCATGTTTTTGAGCCTTGTTGGCCTCGTAAGCCTCGTCTCGTTGGTGGTCAGCCATGTTAGCGCAACGAATGCAACATCCCAGTTCTTGTTCGAGTCATTCGGTCTTGATTCGAGACGCCGACGTTACAGGGCTCAGCTCCTGCTGCCTCGTTCCTGTCATCGGGCTGCTATTCGCGCTTCATTACCGATTTGCCGACTTCTAAATTCGGTGTCCAGGAAGCACTAGCGAAGTACAGGCCTCTGGCCTCCGTGAAGATGCAGTTGCAAGGACTCAAACAAAAATAATTCATGCATTTTGTAGTGAACAGCGACTCATGGTTGCCAAATCAGCTTTGTGAGTGCTGTGCCTAAACCTCTTGTAGTTTTCTTGCTTTGTGAAAAACTATAAGCTACGTTCAACTCCTAGTGCCTAGAGTTCCATGAAATGGTATTAAGAGTTCGTACGCGCAACAAGTTGCACTTTCACACATTTATCTCAGTAAGCGGAACTCCTGTTAAACGGAACTAATTTTTTCGGTCCCTTGAAGTTCCGTTTATCGAGAGTCTACTGTATACACATTTTAGGCGGTTTAGGTGGGCGGTGCAGCCATTCAACACGTTATGTTAAAGCTCTGCATCCCGCCGGAAGTACCAGGCTTCTACCTACACTCAAGCGGAGTGTCGCTTTGGGACAGCGGGTAACACTCCAGACCGCCTGTGGAGCGTGGCTTTTCAAATGTTGGGTGGTTTTGGGGAATAAACCATTGTTCTTTTGCTGATAGCCGTTCGCATTATTCAGCCTAAAAGAAACACCAGGCGAGTTTTTAGCAAAAAAAAAATGCAGAATAGAAATCATACGAGCGTTCTTTTAGTCATAAATGGACGTTATTGTGGCTTCTACGATTACAAACAAAAAGACAAAAAAAGGCTGAAGAGTGCTTAGATAAAAGCAAACAACAAAACAGAAACATATCAGCTCGAGCTGCTCTATGCAAAACAGAATTAAAGGTGCATAAAGATAACGCACGAGTGGTGCGGACGCGGGAAAATATAATTAACCAAGCTTCCATTGCAGCAATCGCGGGAGGAATCAGAGCGGAGGTAGAGAGTGGGAGGGATGGAGCGGGAGAAAGGACATTTGGTCACGTGGTTGGGGCAGCAGAAGAATACTGTGTTTGGACTACATTTGCAGCGAATCAAGCGGACACGCGGCCAATTTTTGTCGGTTGCAAAACCAGAGGCGGTCAAACCACAATTAGGGTGCATTAATGTCACATAAAACACGGAAGTTTTCACGACGTCAACTTGACCACTGCTGTTGTGGTGCCGACTCGCCAACACGCCACGAACATTGACTTAACCAGTATAGTGTGGTCCATTATCTGTGCTTCTCTTACTTCAAAGGATGCCCATCCCATGTATCCCTGCACTGCCTCATTTGTTGTTTTACTGTGTGCTCCTAATGCCAATCGACCTACCGCCCCCTGATTTACTTATAGCTTGATTGAATCTCCGGTTTGACACACACTACTGCGTTTAAAAAGGTGAGTGCTGGTACCATTACTACCTTCCAGATTCCCCTCACTACTTCATTGCTGTTATATCCTTACGGTGCTCTATGCTTCATGATAGAGGCGCTTCTTTTGCCTTTCATCCTTAAAAGCTCCTCATGAGTTTTTAAATACGCCTGACCTTCATTTATTCATATGCCCAGATATTTGTATTCCGTTACCCACGGTATCGCTGCTTGTTCAACGAATACAAATTCGTTACAGGCGTCGTCATTAAAAACCCAGAACCCCCGACTTTGCTGTGCTAACCTCTAACACCAGTTCAGTGGCTTCTTCCCAGCAGATATCTGTGAGCTAGTAATACAATGTCATCTGCATATATCAGTCCCGGGATATGTTGTTCCACTTCCTGTCCTTTGCGGCTATAACACAGATCGAAAGTTATTTTACTGCCTTGGAGCTTTCTTTCTAGTCCAGCCATGTACAGCATGAACAGCAATGGCGACAGAAGACAACCCTGCTTTAAAACTCTATTTGTGACTTCCGGTTGCGTGCACTTTTGGTCCTCCCAGGTCATTAGCACCTCACTCTCATTGTGAATTCCCTGCAACAGCTGTATAAAGTCCTGGCCTAATCCCTCCCGCTCAAGTATGCTCCATAGAAGTTCTCTGTCTACGTTGTCGTAGGCTCCCTTTATATCGAGAAATGCTATCCATAGTGGTCGCTTCTGAGCGATTGACACCTCTATGCATTGGGTTAGGACAAATAAATTGTCCTGTACGCGTCTGTCTCGTCTGAATCCATTTTGTAGTTGTCCTAGTATGCCGTTCGCCTCTATCCAAGCCAGTAGTTCCGCTTCTATGGCTTGCATTGCCAGCCTGTATGCCACTGAGGTAACTATAATAGGCCTGTACGAATCGGCATCAGCCCTGTCTCCTTTACCTTTCTGATGATGATGATTAGTGGCTGTCCCTTTGAATCGGGGCTTCGGTTGTCAGCAACCGACTTGCCTGTTTAATTACGCTTACTTGCCCTACTCCCAGCTAACCTAATATATTTGCGTCCTCCCTCCAATCTCCCCCTCTTCCCTGTTTTAAACTCATCGCTGCCACCGCCTTTTTCCTCCCCTCGCTGTTTTAAATTCTCATCCGTATGATTGCTCCGCCTGCGTAGACATCCCTTCCCTGCTTTTCCTCCAGTACCACTTCAGTCGCCTCTTCGTCACCTCTATGGCCTTGAAGTTGAGGTTCCCCCTCACCCCAAATCCCAAAGCCTCCACCAGCGTCGTTTCCTCCTCATCCCGAGGTGGTCTTATCTCTGTGCAGCCCCTGACAATATGGTATCTAGTTTCCCGATCACTGCCGCAGCATGCACATGTTTCATCCTGCTGCCTGTAGCTGCCCGTGTATGCCCGGGTTCTCAGGCACCCCGCCCGTGCCTCGAAGAGCAATGCACTGCTCTCGTACTGCCATGGAATCCCTCCTCCTTAATTTCCCGTTTCTGTGCCCTATACGTCTCCAGGGTTTTTTTCGCTTCTATTCTCTGTGCCCACTTTGTCGTCTCTGCTGCCTTTACCTGCTTTTTAACTGTTCTGGTAATACCACTTTCCCCTACAGACTTACCGTACCGCTTGGTCAGCTGTCTGGTCCTACGTCTCCACCGCGTGTCCACGCTCCTCATATACAGGTACTTAAACACCCTCGCGGCCCATGTGTCACGAAGTCGCTCCTCAAACTTTATCTTGCTCTGCGCCTCCCTCACCTCGAAAGACGACCAGCCCATATCCCCCCGTACCGCTTCATTTGTAGTTTTGCTGTGGACCCCTAGGGCCAATCTGCCTACCGCCCTCTGATTTACCTCCAGGCCCGCTTGGGTCTCTGGTTTTCATGCACAGAACAGAATTTGCGAATGCTAATCCTGTTACCATGACCCCTTTCCAGACTCCCCTTACCACCTCGTATTGGCTGTATTCCCAGAGGGCTCTATGCTTCATTATAGCAACGTTCCTTCTTTCTTTCGTCTTAAGGTGAGCCTCATGCGCATGCGTGTAATCTTCGCGGTCGTTCAGCCATACTCCTAATATTTATACTCTTTCACCAATTGTATATTGACTTGTTGCACTGATACTGTTTCGTGCTTCGCGCAGTCGTTAAAGACCATGATCCCCTACTTTTCTCTACTAAAGGGTAGCGCTAGGTGCGTCGCTTATTCACCGCATATATCTATCAAGCCCTGCATACTTACCCGATTATCCGCCATCAGCAATATGCCGCCTGCATACATTAGTCCCAGAACACGCTGTTCCACCCCCTGCCAGTTTTGCATGTATGATAAGTCGAACCTCAGCGCACTGAATTCTAGCTTCCTTTCTAACCCCGCCCTGTAGATCATGAACAGCAGTGGAGAGAGAGGACATCCTTGTTTCAAACCCTTGTAGGCGTATACAGGCCTATTGTATGTTATCCCCTCCCACACTATTCCACTTGGTTCTCCCGGTATAGCTCCCTGAGTAAGCTAATAAATTCTGCCCCCACTCCCTCGTCCTCCAGGATACCCCATAGGCGCTCCCTGTCTACATTATCATACGCCGCTTTAATGTCCAGAAAGGCTAACTACAACGGTCGGTTTTGGATATTTGCTACCTCTATGGATTGGCTTACCACAAATAAGTTGTCGTTTAGTCTTCTGTCGATTTGAAACCCATTTTGAAGTTCCCCTAATATCCCATTTTCTTCTACCCATTGCTCTCGTTCGAACTTCACTGCCTGCATTGCTAACCTGTACAGCACTAACGTGACGGTTACGGGCCTATATGAGCTCGGGTTTGTCCTGACTTGTTTGCCCTTGTACACTAAGTTTATCCTGCTCATTTGCCACGCGGCCGGTATTGTCTTTTTTTCTATCCTTGTTTTGGTGGCTTGTAGTAGTTTTTCCTTGCTCTTTGGTCCTAACTGGTTAATCAACTCTAACGGTATCCCATCCGTGCCTACCGCCGTGTTTTGGGGGACCTCTTCCTCTGCCCTTTTAAATTTCAGCTTGTCCCCATCTATCTCCAGACATTCCGGCCTACCAGTCGCGACATCTCTGTGTCGCTGCGGGGCCTCTTCATCCACCTTACCCAACTTCTCCGTGATGATTTTGTGTAGGTATGCCAATGCTTCCTCTCCCTTGAGCATACGCCCCTGCTCGTTTTCTATAGTACCGCCCTCTGTGGGAATCGTAGGTTTCCCTAATGCCTGCACATGGTTACAAAATCTTTTCGGCGCGTCTCTACCCCTCCCTCGTATTTGCGCTACCAATCAATCGCTGCCCCCTTTATTTTCGCCTGCACTAATTGCTGCACTTCCTGTTTCATTTGCTTATATTACTCCCATTTAGGTACACCTCCTCCCGATGTCTCCCGATCCTCTTGGCCTGCCTGTGCTCTCTAGACGCCTGTTTACGCCTCTCTATCGCTTCCTTGATTTCTTTGTTACACCACCTTTTGGGTGTTTTCTTTCCTCTCCATCGATTGGCCCTCTCTGCTTTGACAATTTTTTCCTGCGAAGGTGTGATGAGACTGTCATATTCCCATTATTCTCCAGGATTTCTTTCTATGCCAGCTTCTATGTTTTTGGCTATATCCCCGATTTTCTTGCTGTTCGACTTTGTGCGCTGCCCCGATCGACCCGTTCCTCCCCCCCCCCCCCCCCCCCCCCAGTTTCCCAAACCTCAGGTTTATACGCTTATGGTAACTTCCCAGACTGTGCCCCCCTTCCTCATCTATGCTCATTCCATCCAAGCATTCCTAAGGTCCTTCTGAAATACGGCAGTAGTCAATACTCGACTGTCTCCTACCACACTCCCACGTGATTTGACCATCGCATTTTTGTTCCCTATTTACTATGATCTGCTTTTGGTACTCACACATATCTAGCATAAGATTTCCGTTGAAGTATGTGTACCCGTCTAGATCTTCAATGTGGGCGTTCTCCGACCAATAGTACCTCCCCAGAACGTTTCAAATCCTCGATGTCTTTTTTTAGACACGCCACCAGTGTTTCGTTTTGTTCTTTGCTATCCTTACCCGTCCACAGGTATGACACCCCTAAAGCCATCTCCCTATGCTCAACTCTCCCTTTACCCAGACATATTCTTTACACTCCTATTTCACTCTCTTCTAATTAGCCCCATGCCGTATCGGCATACCTACTACTCCGCCTTCTCTCAATCTAGCCGTCCTGTTACAACCTTCCCAGACATGCTCTCCGATTACCGCAGGTTCTTCCAAGTCCCGTAGGTGCGCCTCAATCACAGCGTATACCTGGATATCTTCCTCTTCTAGCTGCTTACTAATCTCCACCCACTTTTCTCTTTTCCTGCGACCCTACATGTTTATGTATCCGACCTTCAGTGTTCCCCTCTCTTTTTACACACCGTCGTCGTCCATTTCGTTTGCCTGCACCAATCTGCACCGACCCCGCTATCTCCCTTAGCTCCTTGCATTTGTCTACTCCACCTTCGCAAAGGCCTGTGGCCCCCCTAAACAAGCCACCGTTCGCGCCGCGTGTCGTCTTCCGATGGCTGCTCCCACCTACCCGCTGAAATGAACTCCGTCACGCTGGAACGCCCTTTCCCGGCCCACCCATCGGACATCCTTATTGAAGTCATGAAGACTACGACAGCGAAACTCAGCTCCGTGCTCAGTTCCCGTATGTCTCGCTTTTCCGCTACAACGTCCCTTTCCACTTTGCAATACAAGCGCCATCTCCCGGCGGAAAGAAAAAGCGCTACGAAGTCCTGCGAACGCGCATTGGACAACCACCGCCACCTACCGACTTTTGCTTCAGGAAACCGCAGCACACTCTCGTCAGAATCGCGAGGCGGCGTTACAACCGACAGCTCATTTCGCCTACCCACTAGTCTCCCTCTATTATTCTCGTGCTTTCTAACCTTCCCCGCCCCCATATTTTCTAAAAACGTTTTTTAACTACTAATTCTTCCTTACTGCGTCTGGTATTGTCCAGCAGACAAGAGGAAATTGTGGAAAATTGGCAACTACATTTGATAACAGCTTGCAGGAATTACCATTTCGGTAGACTTAAGCTAAGGGATAAGGAAGAGGGGATGCACGCTGGTCTAAACACGGAAACAAACACTAAACGGCGTTCTGGCCGCGTATGACAGGGGGTTTCAAGTCTATACGTGTGTGTACATGTCACGAGCAAGTTAACAACGACAGTAGGTCAGGTATGGTATCTCTCCCCCTAAGCGACGGACTCGAATGTCAACGGGCGCGCGCGTTTTGAAAGGAGATTGCTATGAATGGGTGCTATCGACTTGCCTTTTCTAACCTAGTTTGTTTGTCGTCGCTGCAGTAGTTTATCAGCCGATTAGGTCAAAAATCTACGGAAACGGCCCATGCAACGTTCAAAACATTCCCAGTAACGCACTACTTGCGCCGGGCGGAGTAATATCCGGCTGCGGTGCCGAGGCAGTGTAGCAACTTCTATTCGCCATGAGATCGAACAGAGTCGGCCCCTGGCGGCGGCGCGACGAACTGCTCCTATAGTGTGGATGGGCTCCCGCGTCGTCTGTTCGTTCACGTTGCGCGCGGCGCAAGACTCGTGCGGCACACGATCAAACAGCCAATATCTGTACTTGTTTGACAGTAAGCAATGGCATAATTACTTCTGCTTGGGCATTCCCTCTAGAGACGCAATAATGAGCTACTGTTGCGGGTTAATGCGCTAGTTTAATTCCACGAAACATCTTCGCCGCGGAAACATTGCTTCGACACATTGCACTTTTGTTATTGATGTGTGCAGTCGCCTGCCGTTTCAGGAACGTCAAAGGGTGGTTTTTGAAGGTGGCGTGGTGGTTATTCAAAGGATAAAAGTTTAATACACGAAACGGGTACGAAGCGACAAGACCTGTGCCACGGCCGCTCGATCTCCCCCATTGGAGGTGGAGCGGCCGTGCCTGTGGTTACCTGTGTATTTGCCACACCCTTGTAAAATTGCGCTGTGTCCTTATAGAAAGAAGAAACAAACAAAAACAATTACACTGCACACGACCCGTGCGCTATCGCCCATACATTAGCGGGACGTACTTTACACCCGAAAGCGCCTGTGTGATCGAATTTTTCCCTACCTTTTCGAAAATAAACGCCAGTTTTGTTTGGACAGTCGTTGCTTATACTCTGTTGCTAATTTTAAAATGCGGTTCTTTGGATGGGTAAGAGTATTTTGGGAGATTTCTCGGTAAAATTAAGCAGTCGTGAGTTTGCGCCCGTCCTGTGGTATCTCGTGCGTCCTTTTCATCTATCCCATTTTCAAATCCGAACATAAATCACCTTGCCAATAATGTGTTTCAGTGAGCATAATCAAATGCCTAATATGGTCACATCTTAACCTCTTAAGGTTGGCCTAAGTTTAAAGGAGGAAAAATCGCGTAATATATCGCACGTTGTTGCCCACATGTGTGGAGGGTGTGTGCCGTGACTCACTGTATTTTTTTATTTTTCCCACAATGCTCACTTTCACTACAATTTTGAAAAAGGCGAGCCAGAATTCCTGGACAACCTCGGGCCAAAAGGGGTGTTAATCAGTTTTGAAAATACTGGCGTCTACTCTTTGAAGTACTGCTTTTTCACCGCTACGGAACACGACTCCTTGCGTACGTACGTACTTTCGATTGCAAGTAATCCTAATAACTAACGTTTGGCTTTTCGCGTTACGTGCGTTCTCTTCTCGCTGCGTTTGAAACGTTGGCAGACCCCCACCCACCTCCACACACAAAACACGAAATGCACAGAAATCTTTTATCGGTGCTTTTGAAACCAATCCTAAAAAATAAAAGCCAAGGCAAAAGCGAGGTTGAGTTTACAACACGAAGCAGTTACCGGGAACACGTTGCGCTACTTTGTAACGCGAAATAAAAAGAAAACGTTTTACTACATCTGCAACAGGGCAACTTCATTTGTCATCTTTATGGTTCGTAAGACATTACGCAAGTAAGAAAACACATCTCGCTGGTCTAGGCACCTGTTAGATTTTAAAATGAACGCAAATGATCAACAGTGCACCTGTAACAGAATACATGTGCCCACTGTGAGGCTCCAGAAGCTTGATTTACACACTGTAAACCTGCTTGTCACTTTGAAAGTCTGACTAAACATGAGAGGATGATTGTACTGCGCGTGTTAGCAATTTAAATCGCAAGTTCACTTGCGACAAAAGCCTGAAATAAGGGATCCGACACCATTATTCGTCAAACCTGCCTTCAGAGTCCCTAAAATTTCACTTAACTAAAGCTGCGCGCAAAAGATCTCTTATAACGGTTGCATTTGTACCTCTGGGCTGGTTAAAATTCAGTAATTTTGTTGCCTTTCGAACACAAAAAAGATATTGTTAGAAAAAATGTCGGGGCGGTTAAGCGTTATTACCATTTCAGGGCATCCCACAAATGCACGAATGCGTCATGCTACCAGTGAAAGCGATTAAAACTGCTGTTGTAAACTGAATTCCGGAGATCGAGACTTTCTTATTTGTTTCTTTTTGATTTTATTGAAGGTGCAAAGCCATAGTCTGGAAAGATCGGGCTTGCTACTGGTCTGGAGCCATGGCGTACAAGTTCATTGCCATTATTGCGGCCGTTCAGAGATTAATAAAAACCTATTTCCGCTTCTACGCTATACGTTCAACCCTTAGGAACCGATCTACAGCATACCACTCATGTCTGCGCCATTCGTGTGCACATACGGCGCGAGGAAGGCACGAAGCGCGCCCACAGTAGGCATTCTCCCGGGCCGCTCAGCGGAGCATCCACACTAGCAGCGCGACGCTGTCGCCACCTACATGTCGATCTCGCGGCGAATAGGTGACCGGTAAAAAGCGCAAAGGCCCATGGGTACGTCGTCTGCTCCCGCAACTTCCGGTTCGAGATCTCGCCTGGCCTCCCGTACGGCGGCGGCTTTCACACGCGTGTGTGCGTGTTGTTTATTTCTCACAGAGTGCTTACCTTTCACAGGAGTCCCTAGTAGGAATCGTCGTTATAATTGATTTAATGCGCGATGCATGAGCGTTAATATTTAAGGTGGAAACAGATAAACAACAAGCACACGCGCGCGTGAAAGCCGCCAGCCTACAGGAGGCCAGGAGAGCTCTCGAGCCGGAAGTGGCGGGGCTCCGTGGGAGCAGACAATGTACCCATGAACCTTCGCGCTTTTTACCGGTCACCTATTGCCGTTCTTAACATGTACCCGAGTATAGTAAATATTTGCGCCGTGGTGTATGAAGCCACTCACTAGCCTAGGGCGGGTCAGCCGGTCAGAAGGCGATGGCGCTCCCCCCCCCCCCCCCTCCCCTATATTTTCTTGATCCATTGTGGTGAGGAAATAGATGAGGCCACTAACTCGTTCTATCATCAAGTGATAACTACCGATAGTTATTTTTGTGCCGCAAGCTATGCCAAAACAGTATGCGGATTCTGTGTATGCACTCAGCAAGACGATCAGCCGTTTTGCATTTCACTGTCGTAAAATGATAAAATGAGGAAAACAATTAGAAAGTTATGAAGTGCGGCACTATCATGACGTTTGCCTTCGTTTTAATACGACTAGTTTATTTTGATTTCCCTATGTGTTTACTGTGTCGTTTTTAAGTTGATTGATTGATTTTAGGGTTTAACGCGCCGACGCAACGCAGGCGATGAGGCGCGCCGTAGTGGAGGGCTCCGGATTAATTTTGACCACCTGGGGATCTTTAACGTGCGCCGAAATCTCGTACACACGAGCGTTTCTGCTTTTCACCTCCATCAGAAAAGCGGCCGCTGCGGCCGGGAATCGAACCCGCGACCTCGTGCTCAGCAGCGCGACGCCTTAGCCACTGAGCCACCGCGGCGTGTCGTTTTTAAGTGTCTTGCCTTTTAAATTCCCTTTTTTCTTGAATTTGATGTATCTTTGTAAGGGCAGCCCACAGCTACTGCTGTAATTTGGCGTACGCTTCTGTCTAAAGCCGATCTATCAAGAATGAGTGCCACAGAAAAATGAAGACGACGTACCATGTCTTGCAGTGGTACATACTATATGGAGCCGCAGATGTTATCAAAGATATTTTGTCCAAGAATTTATAAAACGGGTAACTGAAATCTTTCAGTCGGCCAGCAAGTTCAATCAATCAATCAATCAATCAATCAATCAATCAATCAATCAATCAATCAATCAATCAATCAATCAATCAATCAATCAATCAATCAATCAATCAATCAATCAATCAATCAATCAATAAATAATATAACATTAAGATAATAATTACTCAGTAATTGCAGAAATAAATGTCTGTCCCATGTTGCTTAGTCTTCGTTTGCTTTCGCGCTGTGTTCCACAGCAGAAATTGAAGTTAGCTCACTTTCTAACGAAGCCGGTCAATCGTGGTCATCTGCCACCAATAGAACTCGGAAATAACAGTCGTGCTTCATCACAGGGAAGTAGTATGGATGAAACAGCCCTGTTCGTGAACTGGCAGCAGAGCTGAGGGCGTAGGCGTTGATGGAACTGAAGCGCCATCATAAATCGCGAGTACACGTCTACCCATTCGGAAGAGGTCTCTAACCACCATGCCAAGGCCGAATGTGCTCAGTTATACATGCTGCGTACACGTGCGTACGTGAGAGAGATAGAGAGAGAGGATCGCTTTTATGAATACGAGACCATGATGGGCTGCTTCGTTGTCGGGTAGCACAAAAAAAAAAACTGATGGCTCAAAAAGGCAGCATCAAAATCATCGTCCTCATCCTCATACCCATCGTTATCATCAGTATCACTATTATAATTTTTACCCTGATTTATGTCCACTGCAGGATAACGGCCTGTTTCATTAACTTCCAACTTCTCCTACCATGAACTGTCCAAATTAATTCGATGCCACCAAATTTCCTCATCTGATTCCTCGATCTAGTAATCGGTCTCTCGGTATCCACTCTGTTACCCTGCAAAATGGTGCACCGGTTGCCACTTCTCCGCATTGCACGTACAGCCCAATTGCATTTTTTACTCTTAGTCTGAACTAGAATATCGCCAACTTGCTTTTGGTGTTCAACCAAAACGCTCGATTCCTGTCTCAAAGTTTCGCACCTATCATTCTTCTTCCCGTGGGCCCGCGTATCTTTCAAGGTTTGTGATAAGGCCGCAAGTTTCCAAGCCACCGGTCGTTACAGTGCAAGCAGTGCTAGCACTGCTTGCAAATTTTTCTATTTAGTGACAGACGGAACATACAGTTAATTACTTCAGAAGGCTTGCCGAGTACTGCCCACTGGAACGCGTAGCTTAATCCCCTTCTTCTGGGTTGGATGGGCCCGTACAACTTGACGACGTTTGTTACATTTACTAATCTCTTATAGTATTTCATTACCTTGACTGATCGGGACGCCTTCTGGGTGTACATTCAACATTACAGTAAAAGCTCGTTAATTCGAACTCGGTTACTTCGAACTTACGGTTAAACCGAACTGCCGCCCTGGTACCGTCCCAGCCCTGTATATTTCAAAGGGTGAACTCCCGATATCAAAGGGCAAACTCCTGATAATTCGAACGCGTCAGTATAGAGAACGGTTAATTCTAAATATATGATCCCCTGGTTTCCATCGCTCCTAGCAGAAGAAGTCGGCCCAGTGTGATTACAATGAGTTGCAAATCCAAACCAAACCAAATTTACTAGAGATGCAAAACAACAAAACAGAAAAACAACAGCGTGGCGCGCGCGCTACGAAGCGAAATAAGCTGTTGCAGCAGCGAGTGCGCTACGCTGCTGCAGCAGCTCATTTCGCTTCCGCAGCAGACGATTGCTCTTAATTTTTATTGCCTCGACCTCGCCATGTAAATAAGCGTGTTTTCGAGCGTAAACAGCGTCGTTATTTGCGAAATAACCTGCCACAAACGTGTAGTAGCGCTTAGTTCGCGATAACGAATCGCGATAACGAGTCGCGATAACCCGCTCAGTGCGGCGCGATGTCCATTCATTATAACTCCCGCCCGGTAATGCGAACTCCGTTTAATTCGAACAATTTTACGGTCCCCTTCGAGTTCGAATTAACCAGCTTTTATTTCCAGCTTTTATTACCAGCTTTTATTAATTCGATTTTAAATTGAATTAACTGTATGAGCCTTTCGCGCAATTTCCAACGCGATATCACTCTTAAAGCAGCCATGAGGACAAAACACAAGTTCGGTTCATTCGAAAGATTGCCTCGATAGAATCATACTGACACCACTGCTAACGCACACTTCGCTCAAATAACCTACATAACTAGGAAAAAAACAGAATGGCCATGCAACCCACTAGCTCATTTCCCGCAACAGAACCTATGATGTCATATGAGCCCAGCTGTGCGATTGGCTCAGGACGGAAAAAGCAAATGCAAATTAGGCATGGCTTTTAGGCTTTCCGAACAAACTATTTGCACCTAAGTGTAATGCATATTCATTTTACAGCAGTAAGAATGATGCGGTAAACAATGAAAGTTACGAAAACGCACGTAGGCTGAGAAGTACCGATGCGCACTGCTGTTGGTCTAGGCGCACTATGCATGTTTTAGCTGCACAGCACTCCGCCGCTTTGAAGTTATTTTACAGGACACTGGCCGATTGGCGTAAGCGGCGTTGTCTTATATTACCCTGTTTGTCGAGGATACCCCAGGTTTCACTAGACGATCACTTTTTACAGTAACAAAAACAAGCCAGTTGCAAATACGCCCAAAAACAAAGCAACGGCGGACAACTGTTCGTGGATGACTATAGCAGCGTCATCTGAGCGGGCTGGCGGACAGCAAGGCCGCAAACCCGAATGACGCAGTGGAAGTTCGCTTGAATACACGCGCTTCTGACGTCATTGCTGACATTACGAAAACCCACGATTTGGCGGGAGAATCAGAATTTTACCCTAAATTTATCAATTTCTTAGTGAATACGGCATCATTTGCGGCCGAACAAGAAACGCGAAATCTTTCGAATAAAACAAACTTGTATTCTCTCTTCGTGGCTCCTTTAAACCACGAAATCTCGTACAAGCTGGCAAGCGTGGTGCAACGCCTGACGTTGTGCGGGAATCACCGCAAAATCGTGGTGTAAGTTTTTACCACCCTCATGAAATAAATTACTCATCTACATGTTCCTACTTTTTTGAGCCGGAGGTTGTTAATTTATGAGCAGCACTCTTCTGTTACACGTCGAGTTTTTTCTTGCCAGTCTGGCCATTGTTGTGAGCACATTGCGGTAATATACCACCTTTTCCTTATCAGTACGAGGTGGTGCACACTTGCATGCACGCACAGAAACACGCACGACCTCACGCACACACACACACATGCACACATCACATAAATTGACAAAAATTGGTGTGAAATGAAATTTTAAAAGAAAATATTAAACGTTACAAGTAATAACAAAATTAAAATAAATAAAGAGGGACACACAAATGTTCAAAATTCTTTAAGATCACATTTGAAAAGCCGCAAAATTACCCAACTAAATAAGAGAACATTGACCAGATTGAACGCACTGACGTCGTTGAACTTCGCGCGTGGAGCCGAGAAGCGCGTGATTTGACTTGGAGGGATATAACATGATTATCATGGTTAGCATCCCCCTACTCAGGTCCGCTGCAGGACGGAGGCTTCTCCCATTCACATCCAGCCGCTCTTGTCCGGCGCTTCCCGAGTCCATAGTTTAGCCCGAAATTGTTTATTTCGTCTCTCCTTCGGTTTAATGGCCTTCCCTTCTTCTAAACCCACGTTTTGGTATCCACTCTGTCACCCTATAGTCCACCGGTTGTCGGTTCGTGCAACTACATGTCCAGCCTGAGCCCATTTCGTCTTCTTGATTTCAACTATATCTTCTACCCCAGATTCTTCTCTGATCCAGGTAGTTCGTTGCCTGTCCCTGAGTGTTACTCCTAACATTGTTCATTCCATCGCCCGTCTAGCCAACCTAAGTTTGCTTTTTAGTTATTGCGCATGGCGCAAAGTTTCAGCTCCGTATGTCCAGTGGGAAACTCGGGAACTCCGTATGTAACAGTCGGTAATTTCTTTTGAGACTTGTGTAAAGAGTCTTGTGTAAAAGTGCTTCCAAAACTATAATTAGCCCTGCAAACCCCCTACAACCGTTACAAGCCGCAGGCGCACACTAACAAACGGGTACTGATTTAGTTTCCACGCGTAGAGGGCCGCTCCGGAGGGCGTGTTGGCAATGGAGCACACTGCGGAAAACAAGAACATGTTTTATTTTATGGGCGTTAGAGAAATGTATTAACTGCATAAAGTTCAAACTTCCATTTTCCCTTTCAGCCCAAACCCCAATTTCTAGCAAATCTGCGGCATTTGACCAAGGTTATCAATAGCGAAGTGGTACATTTCTTTTCCAAAAAAATTCGCACTTTTATCTGTGGTAGCACCACGAGGCCTTCGATTTACTTGCTGCCTATTCGTCGCACTCGCTACGCGGCAGAAGCTTCAATATAGAGCAGTTATTTGTCATCTACCTTTACGTAGTACGCCACGGGTCGATCCATTCTTGCGGGGCAGCGTCGCGTGCACGTTCAAATCGACTCGCTTTGACATCGACCCCTCCCGGTAGCAGCTAAGCCCGACACGCTATTAGCTTATATAGTTGTATTTTGTTTCACGCAGGAGCTTGCAGTCCACGTGACAAAGGGCCACTCGAGAGGCGTGCGTGTTTCGCCTGGACCGCTGATATTCTCACCAAGCGGCACGCCACAGCCATTCAGTTCACGCCAGTACGCTCGTCCATAACGGCCGCGCTATCAAAAATCGTAGATTCCAATCAGTTACGCACAGCCGCAAATACCCTCTTTGCGCTGGGGCTTTTCCCCGCTGCCAGGCATGGGACTGGACAAGGAGCTGGATGAAGTGAACCCAATGGTACGCGACTTCCAACCTATTTTCGCAGACATGGCGGCGCTCGGCCTTTGGGTCGGCAATGGGAACAGAAGGCTCGTCTTCTGGAAGATCGTCGTTTGGGGCCTCTTAGTTTCATACATGTGTATGTGGGCCGTTCAGCTGTCCGGGCAGGAGCCTTTTCTAGTCGACGTCCGTTTCGTGAACGACCTGGTCAGTTCCCTATCTGCTTTCGGCGTTCAGTTCCAGATGCAAAAGCACTCGAGAGGCCTCTCCGCAGTCGTACGCTCTCTGGGACCCCGCAAGCTGACGGCGACCTTGCGATCACTGGTGTTTCTCCTGGCCTTTGTTCCTTGGGTCGCCCAGGCCTCCATGACAGCCGCCCACCTCTCACGCCCGGCGAATAGCACGCTTGCTACTCCCGTCACCTGTCTTCGATTTGTGCTGGTACGTAACCACATCTGGCTCGGCGCCGTCCTCACCTCTTGCCTTTGCCTCGCTCTCGCGTCCAAGTTCAGGCACCTCAACAGTGCTCTCTTCCTCGATGGACCACTGAGCGCCAGAGCCGTAGACGGTGCCAGACAGGCCTACGGGTTGCTCTGCAGCATGATCAGCGTCATCGACAACGCCCTGGGACCCGTATCCTTCATGTGGAACGCAGCGTTCGTCGCAGACGCCGTGTCTTTGTGCCTCGAGGCCAGCGTGTCGGCCCTTGTGCCGATGAGCCTGACACTGTTGAACCTCGTTCTCTTGGTGTCGCTGTGGCTTCTGTCGGCAGAGGCGAGCACGCGGCTTAAGTTGGAAGCCCTGGAGACCATAGACACGTTTGCCTACAAACTTTGCGATCAGCCGGAACTGAGTCTTCCAGGCGCCCTGGCGTGCGCGGCTGCGCGTCAGCAGAGGTTGGGTCTTAGTTGCTGGGGCATCGCACCAGTAGGCAGGTCCCTGGCCTTATTTGTTTTTGGGGCAGCAGCTGCACTTTCCGGGCTTGCTTTGTACTACAAAGACGAGCTGGACAATGCAAAGCACTATGCATTAGCCCTGTAGGGTTACTTTTACCCATACGCTTTTAGAGTTGGTGAGAGTATGGGAAGCTGTGTTCTAGCGTTATAAACCCCCACATGCCTTACCCAGATATTAGACGTTGCATAGCGCCACATACGTGGCATGCCATACATTGCTCTGTGAAATAGCACACATGCTTGAATAAAGCTCTATGTGGGAATGCACGGTCAGGGCCCAGAGAATGGATGTTTAGGAGAGTCGGTGGCGTACTTGGGAGTGCAAGTGTTTGAAGATATAGCCAATCATTAACATCTTCGCTGCAAACATTACAAGCCCAGTTGGGACTTTGCCATCCTAAAGCATGCGATGGGTTACGTTGACCCTCGTTTGCATACATGTGGCCAGCTCGCCGTAGTGTTGGCTGCTGTCTTAAACAGCGATCAGAATATACAGCTTTTCCAGAACGCAAGCAAGCACACGAAGGGCACCAGCGCAAGTAGGTGCATGAGACCTCGACCCCACTATATTTCAGGGAGGGGAGAACAGTCGTAGTGATACAATTTAAGCAGGCTGTTTGGAGCACAAGATAAGAAGAAAATATTTATGCAGAGCTCTCTTAAAATTTGCAGGAGACGCCAGCGCAGTGCCTTGGCGTGCTAGTGCGCCGTGAACGTAAAAGATTAAACTTACAAGCGACCTTTATGTAAGTTCTGTTGCGCTATTGGTGTGTCATTCTTTCGGTTTATTTTATATTTGTACATCTGTAGAGCAACACCTGGAAAATTTCGCATTTCTAGGGAAAGTGACAACGTAGGAGCTTAAAAACTCGTTGTTCCTCCAGGAACCAATCTTTCGCGAGACCCTTCCAACTCTAATCCTAAAAGGATGAACAGCTCAGCTGAGAACCATACCATCTTTTAAAACTTTCTGTTTTCTCATTGGTCTTGCGCATTGTGCCGCTACCGCCTCCTTGGAGCGCTGAAGGGGCGGTCCTTACCACCAGTGCCACTTGATAGGACGTCGACATTTCCGAGCTCCTGAAATGAAGCCGCAGTTATGACCGCGTGTTCTTGTGTTGATGTTCTGGATATCAGCCTATTCAAACGTTTCTTCTGTCCAACGTGCGAATTCGTCAAGGCAGTGAATTTCACCAAAGAAAATGGCGTCTTCCACGCGTCGTTTTAAAAAAGCGTTTCAAGACTTCAGAGAGAAATTATGGGGGTATGCTCAGACGCCTCATATTGTCCAAGAAATTTACGGTTGCAGCTGAGGCTGTTGATACACCCGCGACATATGTTATTTCAATCTTTATGTTGTCCAGAAAGGAAATAATTTCGTAGCATGTTGCACAAAAAACTTGAAGGTGCGTACCCTGTAGCGTAGGCAGCATTCTGTGGCGGTAGTGTGAAATTTGTCAGAAAAAAAAAAAACTCTTCAGGGTACTTGAGTCTGTTTACGAACTTTCGAGGGGAAACCATTGAGACACTTATTAATAACTTTGTTGCAACATCGCATTTCTGTCTATTTTGTTGCGTTGTATTTTTTTGTCTTTAACGCTAAAAAACGTTGACCGATTTCTTGGCTTGGGCCGGCCCGCATATGTATTCAGTGCTGTGAAATAAAGATTATCATTATTATTGTTTTGAGCTACACCGTGTCTCTATCTGTGCATTTGTTTATTTATCGTATGACACACATTACAGTATCAAACAGAATAGAACACACACACAGCTTTCATAGAATCAGTGATCGGCGCGGATGGTGCGCACCTATTCTAGTCACGTGCCGCGACATTCAGGTGTCAGGCGGCACTCACTATTCTCACCTTTTACGTGTACAATTTATAGTTAGGAAATTTTGTAAAGCACGCACATTGTCTTTCAGATATCCCGATTCCTGGCCTACCCTCCAAGTGTGTACGTGCCACACAAAAAAATTAAAATTAACGACAACTACTCTCGTTCTGCGCTGGCAACCTGTTGGCGAGAACAGCACAGTTTCATGCGCTTAACAACGTGGAAAGATCTGCGTGGCAAAGACACTCCTAAAGGCCGGTGTTGTTTTGTGTTTATATGGTCTTTTTGTGTAGGTGTGATTCCGAGCAAGAACAAACAAGGTTTCAGGCTTCACGCCATTGACGGTGTAATACTAGCTTATGGGGATGACGTGGTCGTTTTCCGAAAAAATTAACAGAAGTGCACTTTGAAGTTGCACAAACTGTCAAGCGCTTTAGTGAAGCTAGCAAAATCTCGGTTAACTGGGGAACACCTTTGGTCTTTTGGCACGGGCACTCACTTGAGCTCCAAGCGTGTTTGCCAATATGCAGTGCGTAACGACCCCTCTGAAACATAGCAAAAGAGAACCATATCGGCGAGAGCAAGCTGCTATGCTTCGCGAAAAGGCCGACAAGTGGAATGAATGTGGATTATCATTGTTCGCATGTGCCAATGCTTGCAATTTGTTTCTGGTCATCTAGATTTAGTATGTGTTTCAAGTATTGCATTGTTCGCAAATGAATGTGCAGGAAATTCATCGAGTATTTGCAGTGTTCCTGTGCGGTTTAACTAGAAAGAGACCCGTCTGCGAGGGTAACCTCGGGTTAGCTCGTGTATTTTTGAGGAAACAATATTTGGTTTATGTTAACAGGGGAGCTGTTTCTGCCGTGCATTATCCGCCAGTCGCGCAAAAGAAACCTCGAAGTGGGAGGAAAAGTGGCGACGAGACAAGGAGCTCACAGGAAGGTGCGGGGAGTGCGCGCGTGAAAAAAAAAGTGGTTTTGGAAGTCTCGCGAACCAAACCCGGTACCTTTACGTCGTGAGACCGGGAACGTAACCACTGGGCCACCACAAAGGCCAGTGGGGTACGGGTTAGCAGCGGCAAAGAACAATGACGTACAGCCAATAAGAGAAAGAAACGCGTCCAGCGGTCTGAACCGAACCTGTGTCCCTAGCGTTATGAAATAGGCGTCTATCCGATTGAGGTATGAACGCATTCTGGGTGAACAGCATTTCCTTTGATTTCATTGATGATCCCCCGTACGAAGACCCAAATTTTCTGCATGCTCTAGTGTGTTTTTCATTAAGAGTGGCCTGGCAAGGGTAGTATGAGATGGGGTTTACACTCCCCCTGCCAAAGATATCACGGATCATCTATCCCCAACGAGTGGTCTCTAACGATTGAGTGACCACCTACCCCTCTCCTCCCTCCTTTCCCTTCCCCAACTACGGCCATGTGGCCCCCACATCTTAATAAATGTCATTCATTCATTCATTTGATTTCACAGCGCGGGAGCTGGCCTCGGACTTGGCCGCAGGTTCTAGTGCGTGCTAACGCAGTCCACTTTCGGAGAAATGTGAAAGACTGTGGGAGAAACGACCCGGGCCTGCCAGCCATAGAGACCTTTCAGCGGCATGTTCGGAAATAAATGTGCGGTGCAACAGCTGGGTCTCCGACGGAGGGAGAGGGGCCGCCAGGTCTGTTGTTTCTCCAGCCTTGCACGACTACTGCAGCCGCGGCAATTTTTTTCTTAAAGACGGTAAATTTTTTTCCTTACCTCGGTCAGTCAATTATGGCATGGAAGTGGGTTGTCAGAGTATGTTGTGACAATAGGAGGTTCGCACGGTTGAGTGCGCGGCTATAACAAGGAGGTTGTTTTGTCTTTTAGTTTTCTTGTGGCACATTTTTATTATGTGAGTATAGTAACTACAAAACAGTTGTACACACATATTGCGGATATAGTGTTGCCTGTGACACTGTACCAAAGTTTGTGCACCCTGGAGATCGAGCGAAACGTATAAATAGAAGTGAAAAATATGTTTGTTTCATGCGGCGTGAAACATCTCTATTTTAGAATGCACAAGCGCTCACTCGAGGCTAGGGCATGGATGGAGCACAAGCGTTTGTTTCTCCATTTGAAATCAGACCGATTTGTTTGAAAAAAAGAAAAAGAAACGAAGACAGCGCAACACGGTTTTTAGACTGTTGTAAGGACGTGTTCTCTGGAACATTTTGGAACGAACAATTAAACAAAACATTTTCGGTGGACCCTCACAAATCAGCCCTGCGTAAGTGCAAAAGAAAAGGGTATTCCGTATGACACCATGTTGCTGTTAGGACTGCGCTGAATACGGCGGAAGAGATTGGCCCTAAGATAAATTTAAGCGATCGCAAAAATTAAGGACCATTTTGAAGAGTCAATACATTTATTTGTAGATATGTTTAAAGCACGATAGTTTCCACCGGTGTACACGCGTGTGTTTGAAGAGCTGTTGAAATTGAAAGAATACTGAAGCACTGCAGTCACCCTAAGGCAGACTTGCGTGTTTGTTTCAACTTGCAGATCCGTGTGTTTTTTTTCACATAGGAAACGGTAATTAAAAAACGGGAATAGCGCAGTTTGAAAAGCTTTGGGACTGCTACTGTGGAGACCGAAGTTCCAATACTGTCGAATAACGAGTGCGCCTTTTATGTATTTACTTTTTACAGTGACGGTCATTTTCTCGACAAGAAATGAACAACAAATGTTTCCAGAATCACGCGCTTGAGGATTTTTCTATAATAAGATTTACGTAGCCGGCTTCCAGAGTGCCTGCTTTTTGATGTTTCCCCAAGCCTGCGGCTGCCCCCACGCGTCGCAAACGGGGAAAGCACTAATCAGGCCCTCCGATACGCCAGCGCCGCTATAAGGTCTCCTTGCCCCGGTCCTGGAGGCCCCGGTCTCCTGCAGGTTGGTGACATAGTTAAAATTTCCCACAAGAAAAGTTGGACATGACTCCAACACCGACGTGCCATCGGGTGCAAAAAAGAGGGGATCTGGTTCACTGCACCGGTTCACTGCACCGGTTCGCTGCACCGTGCAGAAAGAAATCGAGTTCCAGCACGCGCCGACATAACCCAAAGTGCAATCGTCCTTCTTACAGAGCCTTTCTCACAGAAACACGGCACCTACGCCCGAAGCAATTCTGTTCGAGAGGACAAAGAAAGTGTGCAGATAGAATCCATCGCAAAAATTAGAACGCCACGTGGAGTGGGCAAACTGCATTCTCGTTGGCAGGAAAGGTAATCGTGTTGCGCCCGAACGTAGCGCTTCACTTCCCTTGTTTGTTCCAGCTACGAAAGCTGGGGCATGCAAAGTGAGAAAACGTACCAGCAGTGAGATAAAAAGGGCATCACCCCACATGAATCCCACCTGCAAAAGTGGCTTTCGTCAGAAAGCCTTTCAGCGTCAACGGATATCGTCTTACTGTCGTCGGCGTCAGTGGTGTCCAGAGACGACAGCGACCACCAGTTCGACGCATCTAGTCGGTCCGGTGGGGGAGGGCTCAGGGAACCAAGTCTTCCGCTATCTTGATGGGCGCTACGTGTCGAGTGCATCCCTATAGCAGACGAGGAGAGAGCGTTTTCGGCGTCGCAGGCGGCTGTTTACGTGGAAGCTTTGCCGTTCTTGTTGGACTCCCTGATGTCGACGGGGCGGAGCCGTGATACCATGGGCCATGCGTCCGAAGCGTATGTGTAAGGTGGTATGGCAGTGACGATGGCTTTCTGGTTATATAAAGAAATTCAAAATGACGAGCTACCATACTAGACCTGCTCCTCGCCGCTAGTGACGTTAGCATCTCACGTCTGCTGCTCCTGTGGCGACTAGACGGTGTGTGTGGCGTCAATTGACGATCATTTCCCGACCGCATCGATAGTGTCACTGACAGTCGTGAAGGTACCCTGGACGCCGACGCCCGAGTCGTCACGAAGCGTTGACTTACACTCTACTGCCGCGTCCATTCCCTAAGGGGTAAACTGTTTCATCGTTGGTATGCGGTGCTTTGGGTGCGTTGCGCTACAACGCCGGAAAGGCACTGGGGCTGCTGACAGCCTTGGCTCCATGAATTCTTTTAAGTGAGGAGCACTTTTGGGGCCTGGATTGGCGCCGTAGCTCACCCGGTGTCACGGTATCTAGCAACCGTAGTAGCCGGAACGCAGCGTCACGCACCCAACCAGGGGCTTGGAAAAGATTACCGCTTTCCCTGTTTGTAATCGAACGTGGGTCCCTCGCGTTACGAAACCGATGAAAATCTCATTAGGCCACACAGGCACATGTTCTTCACACGCAAAACGTTGCTGGTGATCTTTGCGGAGCGCCGTTGCAACAGACCTTGCCGTTGCTAGGCCGCAAATGAGTACACAATACCATAAAGTAAGGAAGCAATCATGAATTATGACTTAATTGCCACAAATTGATAAAAAACTTAACCCAATGTTTTTTGAGGGCATTTTCAATGGATACGGCTCTCTCTCGACTACTTTTTTATTGTGTTAATACCAGGATTATACAGAAACTAGTCAAAAGAGGGCCCCACAGCGGCTTCGGCTAATCACTGCTCCGCACTTGACAACTTTCACGTTGAGCAGCCCTGTTTTAATTTTGTATTGTGGGAGCTTGTAGGGGGGTCGTATGTTTTAAGAGGCTTATGATTTATTTAGTGACAGCGCAGTTACACCACACACCGGGATGCTCGGTTTCCTCACCGAAGGAGCTCGAGACTTGGGCTTCCGCACGGCACATAGCCCAAACGGCACTCAGCCCGACTTTATCGCCGCGATCAGTCGCGGAGAGGGAGACAATTTATCCACAGACAAGTCGTCGGTAGGCGGCGTTTTGGGTGGTATGGTGGGCAACACCGCGAAGCAACTGGCTCCCTTACAGAGGATTAGTTCCCCAGATTCTTCTTGATTTTCGGTGGCTTCGGCAGTCCGCGTCATGTTTCAAACGGGCTATGACGAGCGCGCAGTTGTAGCGCTCAGGGGGATGTTAGTTTTCCTCAAAGAAGGAACTGGAGACTAGGACTCGAGCACGGCACACAGCACAAACGGTACACAGGCCAACTTCAAAGCTGCGACCAGTTGCGAAGGTAAGACTGTTCCTCCACAGACTGGTCGTTGGTAGGCAGTCTTTTGGGTGGCGTGGTGGGCGACGCCGTGAAGCAACTGGTCCCATTACACAAGATTAGCTCCCTCGATTCTTCTTGAGTTTCGGGGGCTTGGGAAGTCGGTATCATGTTTCAAACGGGCTAGGATTACCACGCAGTTGTAGCACTCACGGGAATGTTAGTTTTCATAAAGAAAGAACTGGAGGCTATGACTGGAGCATGGCACACAGCCCAAACGGTCCAGGGAAGCAGTTCGCACATTGGTGCTTTCAAACTAACATAATTAATTGACCAAAGTTGAATACAGACAAAGGATAAGGTTCTAAGGCATTTTGTTCTGCGTGCGCAAGGACGCCTTGAGGCAAAGGAAGCTGTATCACCAATTCTGAGAAGGAAACGGCTCTTACTCTTACTTTACTAAAACCTTTAGAAATACAACTATATTGTTAGCGTTGTTTACCATATTGGGAAGTTGTGATCAACATAAGCACAGCGAGTGTACTCTGGACTGAACTAGCGCTTCGTCATCTGTACATAGTTGTTAGCGCAAGCTTGCACACCAGCGCTTCATCATTTGCATTCATCTACGTACTCATTTTCATGGGGCAATCGCCGTTCTCGCGACTCAAGCTCCGCGATATATTATTAGGGACACTTTTATTTAAATTTCGCTGTTAGGTATTCTGGAAGTTGCGAAAGTTGCAGAATTTTCGTCTGCTGTAAATTTATGGGCTTCAACGGAGGAAGAGAGGGAGTTTCATATTTGTTTTCTCAGGTAAGACTCTCATCCCTTTGAAATTCATTAAGTAATCAGAAAGGCATCGTCACTTCCGTACTAAAAGATACGAAAAATTGATGCGTGTGCATTCCCGAACAACGTAAGTGATGTGCGGTTGATACGGCTTCGCTGGTACTGCACCTTCACAAAGTGGATGCCACTATGTCTAGCCAGGGTGCTCAATTGGTTCGTTTGGGCGACCGCCATTGCGGCCTCCTCGGCCATGCTACGCCGCTGCTTTGTTGTCTTCAACACGTGGGTCACCCCCCGTCTATATCGTTTGTGTTTGTTTTGTTCTTCCTTTGCCCTCGCGACGAAGGGGTGTTGTGAGGGCTCCAGCGTCCTGCTCACGCCACCGATGTGTTTCTGGGTGACGTCAGCAACGAGGGGAGTCGGGGGCCAAATGAGGCCAGATTAGACGTCCCGTTTGTTTCGTCGGGTATTTAGGGACACGCGCAGACGAGACGGGGGCCAGTTTCTCGGAATTCGGATAATGTTCAAGCTGCTGGGGAGACTGGTTGAGAAGATTTTTCAGTGGAAGTACCATCGGTAGGTTCGTGGCGGCATGCCTAGCGTCACTAAATAAGCTACGCTGAAGAGTACCGCCACTTCGTTCACCCGGAAGCGTCTGGGGGCCATTTTGTTTTTGGCTTGCAGTGTTGTCATCTCTCCCAACGAAACCGCCGCCGGTTGTGACGGGTGGAGTGCGACCGGCCGCTCTCGCGTCCGCGCAGCAGGGAGAGAGCGAGCCAGCGAGCGAGAGAGAGAGAGAGAGAGAGAAAGGGGGTAGAGGGAGGGAGGGAGGAGTGGCACCCAGAAACAAAATGGCTGTGCCCATACGTAAACAAATATCACGTGGTGCCGACCGACCAATGAAAATTCTGGCGGCACATAACAATGAGAGACACGCTAGGCATGACCAGCTTGATGGATCTGGGACCTTCTCGATCGTCGTCGCGAACCACAAGCGCGTCCGTATTTCGCAACCCGACCCCGAAAGCGTCAGCGCGCTGCCAGGAGAAGCCCACCCGTCCCCGTCGAGTTTTATTAACGTCTGACTGTAGTGTCAAGGCCACGCTACAGTTAGCGTTTGTGAGCAGGCCAAGCCTAGGGTTAGGGGTTGAAGTCTTCGCTGTCAGTCCTGGGTCCACGCATGCTTTGCCAGGGAGGCCAGTAGCAGTATAGGGATGTAAAGCTCCAGGTAGAGCATTTGTGCAGTTGTCCTCGTGTGTCTGTGCCGCCCAACCTCACAAAGCAATCACTGCCCCGCGTTGAATAGCGGAACATTTAGTTCTTTGTTTGAGGAGCTCTCACTCTTCAAAAACACCATAGTCATTCGTGCCCGTGACACCTACGATAACCAGGTGCATTGCTCCATCAAAGTCGTCATTCTCTAGGAGCGAAGCGATCACTTCTGAGACACTACCAAAAGTCGCGCCGTTTCGGGCTGGCTTGTGAGCATTCCACCGATACAAAAATATGGTTTGAAAAGAACCCTGGTAGTACCAGATTGCACAAAAAAAAAAAAAAACGGACGAATGAGAAACAGATATGCAGCCTACGTGAGCTTGGCTGGAGCCCTTAAAGTACATAAATATTAACTCATGGGATGGCAAGTATATTCTTTCACAGTGCAAATCCCAAGTTTAGGAATACAGGTTAATTCACTCAAAATCACCATTCCCACGTCTCGCGCTCTACGCTGTACAAAGCTCTAAACTCCAGGAGAGCGTCCACAACTGACTTTTTCATATTTTGAACCAGATTCGCGCATTCTGATAGTTGGAATCAAGCATTAAATACTTCTTCACGTTAGCTTGAATCTGTCAGGCTTATTAAATGTGAGGGCCGTGGCGAAAGACAACATATTTACATGACTAATCTGGTACTACTTGAAACTTGTCAGTTCTTGTAAATTTATTGCTTCTTTTAGCGCAGACGTGTGGGATTTTGCACGTGAACTCCAGGATTTTGTCCATGTAGATCAGCTTGCAAAATCAAGGTGGTGTATGCAAGGTTACCTAAGGGCAGGTTGGGAAGGATGACTGTTTAGTCATACTAACTGCTTGATAAGGCAGCGCCTCGTCCAGAGGCTCATTTTTGAAATTTTGTTAAGATGTGATGACTTTTACCCACCCAAATCGGCACGAAGCCACTCGGGGCATAGGGCAAGAAAAGCTAAATACCGACTATAATTGAACAAGACGAAAATATGAGAGTGTAACGACTGATTGTGTGTATATTAAAATAAAAAAAAATACAGCGGTAGTAGGAGGAAACATTCAAGTTGGTCGGAATAGCTCTAGCTCGTTACACAAGCATCGCAAAAGTATCCGCGACCGCGATGTCTTCCCCACCTAGCTTAGCGATACCAGTTGAATAAAGGTTGACCTAGTGAATGCATTGTGGACTTCGACTTCGTGAAACGTGTGCTCGAAACACATTGAGGCCTCTAGGAGTAATTTGAGCATGGTAAGTGAAAATTAAGCGAATAGAAAACACGGGTTTCAAAATGTCTTTTACAGAAAAAATAAATACTTGAACTTAAAAGCTTGAACTGGTGGCGCTCAAACCCAGGATCTTGGCGTTGAAAGCCGCGAAAGGACCCGCCAGGCCACGGAGCCCGAACAGCAAGACATTTTTTAAAGTGATAAAGAAAATTGCGCCAGTGTTTAAAGCTAACCAGAGACGGGGCTTGGTGCAACAGGAAGTGCCCGCTCGCACTGACTTGGAAGCGGAATGTAGCACTGCGGAAAGATGCTTTCGCTGTTGTGCGCAACAGCGTTCGTATACAGGCACAAATAACTGTGCCGGCCCGGAACCCGACAACGGCGCCGCATCGCCGCCGTTGTCGCCGCTGATAATGCTTGTAGCAGTATGGTCACCCTGGTACGGTAAGGACCGGCGTCGTTAGACGACTGCAGCACAAGTAGGAAAAAAAATTACACCATCTTTCCACGTGGGAACCCTGAGGGGATGCAAAGCCGTGCAGTAGTAGCGTGTTAATTGGTTGTTAGAGTAAAGACGCGTGTAGTAGCGTATCAAATGTCTTCTTTATTTATCGAGTAGAGGAAAACGTTTTGCGGCTTCTCGTTCTCGAAGCGAGGAATTCGCTGTTCGACGCTGGCGTTTCGAAGCGTTGTCACGTTGCCGAACGCCATCTGGATCAGCTACTCGCCGCTGGCGTTTCAAAGCGCCTTCTCGTCCTCGAAGCGAGGAATCCGCTGCTCGACGATGCCGTTTACGTTCGGCGTCGCGAGCTCTCCTCTGTGCAGCCTTGTCTTCGGAGGCACGAGACGAGCCGAGCGGCGAGGAGGAGAGCGGCGTTATCACAGCTGGTTAGGGCTCCTGGAGCGACAGTGTTGCCGGTGTCTTCCTGAGCCGGCACGAGGCGAGCCGAGCGGCGAGGAGGAGAGCGGCGTTATCACAGCTGGCGTGGCGAGGGGTAGGACGAGGAGAGGTGCCGACGCCGGATGACGGAGGGTCGACTAAGAGATGCTTTGTATCTAAAACAAAGCTATCATCACCCCGGGTACGTACCTTCATTACAAATCCTGTTCACTTTAGCTTCGCTCGCCATCCACCTTCGTAGAGTGAAATAGTAAATGTTAGTTTTAAAATGGCGCGAACTATAGTTGCACAGCCGTCAACGTACACGGCCGTTAATGCTTAGCATTTCTTCCCGGGCAGCCAGCGCCATTCGGACTACTCGGGGTGAAGGGGACCTTCTTTTTTAATCACCGGGCCGTGACTCGAGCGTCTACGACATGTCGAGAGTAGTCGACCAGCCTTGACCAGCGTCTTGGGGCCATTGGGAGCGGGCGCCGTTTTATGTCCCCACCAAGGAGGTTAAAAAAAGGCGGCTGTGAAACTTTAGTTCGCGCCATTTTAAAGAAAATTCACAGCATATCCACGGGGTGAATGATGATGAGTGGGCGAAGATCCTGAGGGGAAATCATCGGTAAAACCGTGACTCTTCAGTGAAAGTTCGCCCACTACATCTGTGTCTGAACGTAACGTCTAGAAAGTCTCGCTTAAACCGCGCGTCGGCACCTTGGGGCTGAGCTCGCCTGATGCGTTTTGCAGACGCCTCACGAGCTCTCACTGCATCGGGGTCTGCCTGCCGATACGCGCGCTTTCTCGCCGCTTCCCGTTCTCTGACGTTTTGGAGATCCTCTTCGCGCCGCAGCCGTGCCGCTTCGCGTACGGCAGGGTCCTTGCGCCGTTGCCGTGACGCTTGGGCCTCTCGTTCTCGCTGGGATCTTGGCGGCGTCGTCGCGCAGCCAGACGACACGCTTCGGCGTCCCGCTCTCGTACGGCAGAATCTTGGCGGCGGCGTCGCGCAGCTTCACGGAGCGCTTCTGCCTCGCGGGCTCGCACATCTGCAGCTTTATCCATCGGGCGACTCCGAGCGCGCGCCAACAGCGAACGGATTTTATTACAACGCTCCCCGCCATCTAGTAAACAATCCAAGAACTAAACTAGAGGTAGCCACGCCATCTAGTAAACAATCCAAGCGCATCTTTTCATCATATACAAGTACCGCCATCTAGTAAACAATCCAAGAACTAAACTAGAGGTAGCCACGCCATCTAGTAAACAATCCAAGAACTAAACTAGAGGTGGCTACATACATACGTCGAGGATGGAAAGACCCACGCCCTAAGGAGCTTCGCCCCTAAAAATAATTTACTACTTCACTCTACGAAGGTGGATGACGAGCGCAGCTAAAGTGAGAAGGATTTGTAATGAAGGTGCGTACCCGGGGTGACGATAGATTTGTTTTTCCTACACTGTTAGGCAAAAAGGACTAACGGCCTCTGCCACAATCATTACTCCCTTTGGGGGCTAACTGCGAGGGGACGAACGGTTAGTCCCCCACCCGGATGGCCCGTTCCGATACTCCCCAAGGACGAACTGCTGAGAGTGGCAGAAAAAAGAAAAAGCGTTCGCACCAGCAGGGATCGAACCACTGACGCTCGGAAATACACTATTGCTCAGTTTTATTTTAAGTAGGGCCTCACAACCATAGTTTTTTCTCGTAAATAACAATCAACTCGTCGTCACCTAGTTGAGGTAGGTATCTGGATGATCGGATGACTCAATTGTTTCCGCACAAATTAGCGGAAAGTAGGTGTATTCTTAGTGTTCGATACATATGTTTGTTTTTCTTTATCACATGGGAGAATGCGCTAGACGTTGCAGTGCGAGCAATACAAGCAAACAAAACAATACACTGAAGTTATGAGAAGCACATATGCATCAAAATTCAGGCAAACACACACAAGCGTTCAAAAGAGGGAATCAGTCAGGTGGTTGGTCAAGCAAACTCTACACATTATGTACAAATGCCACAGTTTCTCGGAAATAGAAGTTAGTTGATCTTGGTGGCTCAGCATGCCTATCACATAAGCGGCATCGCCACAAACTGTACAAACCAATCAACACAAACATGTCACAAGGCGGCTCACCAGGATAGTCGAATGGCAAAAATAGGATAGAGAAAGGCGTACTATCTATGTTTTTTCTGAGCGTTCACTGTAAAATGTCCCAGAAAAAGACAGCATCTCTGCAGTCTACAAAGCAGTGATCAATTGTCTCTGGTTGAGTACAGAGCCGACAGTCTGTCGACCAAGCTATAAACAGACCCCGGTCTTTCGTCCAAGTTTTAACAGGGAGCGTACTAGTGTGTAATTTAAAGAAAAATGTTTTAACACCTGGCGGAACACACATTTTACACACTCTATTGAGGACATCTTGGTACAGATATTGTAGGTACAGAACACGATATAGAGGTTGTGGGGATCCTAGCGCCCGAGGCCATTGCGCGATCACTGGGTTTGTGCCATCACGCGGCGCTTTTCCCCTCTCTCCTCCGAAATTCCGGCTCGTCTTGGCGCCTCTGTGTAGAGCCGAGCCGTCTCTCAAACTCTTGCGTGAGGTGAAGCCTGCAGAGACCGTTGCGGCGATAAAACATTGTCTCGCAGCGGGCGCTCCGCCCTGGTAGCGGAGCTAACCTCACCTGATTGGTCCGTTTGAACGATGCCCGAACCCGACTCTCGCGGAGACGCGAACGCGCGCCCTGCGCGGGGGTCCGTTCGGGGAGACGCTGAGGAGGACAGCCGAAGGTGCGTAACTATTTCCTCACCGCCCGGTCGCAGCTCTTTTGCGGCGGCTCTAAGCCCGCTAGCCCTTCCGGCTGCCGGCCCGTGCCTTCGGTTGATCCTCAGTCCGTTCACTCACATATTAGCCGTACCTGACACTCGACGATCGCGCCGTGCGGTACGCGCTTGGGAACGAAAGGACAGTGTCTTTCTATTGCGAGCCCATCGGCCAGCACCCCAGATTTTGCCCTTATTGCGGAGCCCACCGGTTCAGCGCGCCGAGGACGCGCACACTTGCGCGTGGCGCCAGATCGCCCATCGCCCCTTTTCACCCACGGCGATGTTGAAATGTAACGGAAGGGGTTGGCGCGAATAAACGCCTTCTGATGTACTACACTGGGCTTATTCCTTCGTCGCCCCCTACTCCACCTGCCCAACAGAGGCGGTGTTGAGCTGGGGCGACGGCGTCTCAGTTCCGTGAGCGTTCTCAAATAGCTCGAACCCGCGGTGGCTCCTCGCAATGTGCATGAGTGCATGCCGTATGCAATGCTAGAGTGGTGCATATTGTGAGGTAGAGACCACAAACTGGCGCCCAACGTGGGGCCATTGGCTCATTAGCCTTTGGCCGCTAATTAAGCTGAGTACGCAACCGGAATCAGTCTTATTGCTTATCCGCTAGCGGTAGCTGCTACGGGGACGAGGCGACTGCCCCTCCGTATGCGAGTGTGCGTGCACCCGTCGTTAACGCAGACCCACGGGGAAGTGCGACGGCGCGACCACGCCACACCTGGAGTGGCAGTACCCGTATTCCGGGAGAAAGGCCACAGCCGCCACCCGGAGCGGTGTACGCGAGATTTCTGCTTTCGCCGGCCCCTGTGGGTAGAGATACCAATATGCCCTTAGGCTCGTTTATTGCTCCTTACGGAGCTTACGCAGGGCAGCCTGAACCGGAGGCTTCTACTGTGAGGGATTTTTGCCCGTTGGTGGCGAACACGAACAGCCCCGCACAGTGGTCTGTCCCGGCTCCTTGCGGGCACCCCCGCTGTGCAGCCACGAATCTCGCTCCCCCGCCACCATCCGGAGCGGGGCTCCCGCCTAGTTGCGCGCAGCCAGAGCCCGTGCTGTCTACGCTCGCCGAATTCGGCGCAAGTGATGCAGGCGCTGCAGCCGCCCCCGCGGGTTTTGAACGACAGCAGACGAGCCTGAACGGTTGCCAGCTTCATTCCGGCAACGGCCTCTTTTCGGAGACTGCTCCTCTCATTGAGCTTGGGGCCACGACCCCATCGCTCGAACGAGCTGCCGAAGCACCATGGAATACATTGAGTGCGCAGCATTTGCTGTAAAACACCGCCCAAATGGTCCAGTCCCTGTCTGGCGCGGTTGAGGCACTCCTCACTGCCCGCAAGCCCATTCGCCCGGCTATCAAGCTGACCGCACCAACATACCGCGGCTATGGCGATCTGACCAGCGCCAGAGATTTCCTCGATTCGCTGGCGCACTACCAGCAGGCTATGGGGCTGGACGATGAGGAAATCCTCACACGCATTGTTCCAGTGACATTGACGGAAACGGCGGCTAGGTGGTACCGGCTCAGTGGCCACCGTGCAGCGAATCTTGGGGAATTCCGCGCGGCATTCCTGCGTGAATTCCTACCAGCGGACTACGAGCGTAGGATGCGGCGAGAGCTGGAGCTCCGGACACAGGCTCCCGAGGAATCTTTGCAGGAGTTTGTACGAGCTATGGATGAGTTGTTTGCTATCGCTGAGCCCCACGCCTCGAGCGAGGAGCGCGTTGAGCGCGTAATCCGGCAGGCACATCCAACCTTTTCGGCCTACCTGCGTGGAGGTCGTTTCCGCGATCTCGAGGAGCTGCATGGCTGTCGAGGCGAAGCGCATCCAAGGCGATATTCTAGCCGCGCGCGCCTACCGTCCGCCGCCTCCGGCGAGGGAGTCGCTCGAGCCACGGTGCGCGTGGAACGGGCCGCTGCCGTTGCCCCGGAGGCACGAAACCGCAGACCCCTCAGCGGCGCGTTTGTCGAGCGGGTCAAATGAGGGATGGGGACTGAGCGAACGCGCCCTGGACCCCTACACCTACGCAAGGCGCACAGCCTCCGCTGTGCCGGCCCAGCAAAGAGCAGGCAATTGCGGGCCTTTCGGACGTGGAACGCGCAACAACGGGCCCATAGGCCTTGTCCCGCCCAGGAGCCCATCCAATGCTGCACCGTTCTCCCAGCCTAGTTTGCCCGGACGCAGTGTGCCCGAAGGTGTCGGAGCGGGGAGAAATGCGCGCAGTGAGCCACCCTCGGGCCTGGTTCCATGGCGTCCCAGGGAGGGAGGTGCTGCTCGCAACCAAGCGCGAGGAGGAGTGAGAGTTTTCCGCTGCAGAGCGGTTGGGCACATGGTCAGAGAGTGCCCTGTGGAGGCATCTCTGGCGGGAAACGCCGACGGCGGTCGTTTGTGATCGCACAGACGACCGAAACCCCGCTCGCTCCCTCTGCGTGCCGTGCAGGCCTTTTAACCGGCGGAAACGCGCCGTTTATTCCGGTCAGAATCGCTGGCCGCGAATTTGCGGCTCTCTTGGACACGGGTGCCAGCGCATCGTTGTTCAGTGAGGAGGTTTTGTCCCACCTGCGAGAGCATTCGGTGCATTTGAGGGACTGCCGAACGACGTTCAACCTGGCGAAAGGCGTGGCGCATTCGGCTGGCGCTGCGAGGTTGACGGTCAGATGGGGGGACCGGGTGAGACGCACTCGTTTCATTCACCTCCCAGGGCTCAGTGTGCCCGTGATTCTCGGTCGAGATTTTCTCCTGAAAACTGGAATTACCGTTGACATTATGAATGGCGGCTATCGCGAAGCAGCATTCTCGCCGCTGAAGCCATTCATTAGCCCGCCGTCGCCCGCGCCTGCTACTGAAGAGAAGGCGCCGGATGCGCGCGGCGTTGAGCGCTCTGAGGAAATTCCCCGCGCTGAAAGATCAGCATTTTCCTGTCCTCAGCGGGATCGGACGGCTACGCACGGAGCACCGCATCCACTCATAGCCAATGCGGTTGACTTGGATCACTCGCAGCAGGTCCATCTAACGAGACTGCTAAATCGGTACGACGAGATTTTTACCGAGAGACCTGGCTGCACCGACCTGGTGACTCACAGGATCGAAACTGGAGACGCGCTTCCTCTGAAGTGCAACCCAAGGCCCATCAGTCTGTCCAAAAGGCAGGTGACCGATAAGCTGCTGGACGAGATGTTAAAGGATGGCGTAATTCGCCGCTCTCGCAGCGCCTGGGCTTCTCCAATCGTGCTGGTGCTGAAGAAAGACGGTACCTACCGCCTCTGCGTCGATTACCGCCGCCTGAATGCACTGACCAAAAAGGATGCCTACCCGCTCCCTACGATCAGCTCCATAGTAGGAAACCTGGGAGGCGCGAGGTATTTTACCACGCTGGATGCTTCAAAGGGGTACCTACAGGTCCGGATGGATGAGAGTGATCAGAGCAAAACGGCTTTCACGTGCCACAGAGGACTCTTCGAGTTCACTCGCATGCCTTTTGGCCTTTGCAATGGTCCTGCGACGTTTCAGAGGCTCATGGACCGCGTCCTAGGGGAAGCCAAATGGTCACACGCCATGTGCTACCTGGACGACATCGTGATTTATTCACGAACCTTCGAGGAGCACCTGCGCCATGTCGCCGACGTGCTCGAGAGGGTGCGGGCTGCGGGTACGACGTTGAACCCCGCGAAGGCCCAGATTGCGCAGACCCGAGTTTCACTGCTGGGGTTTACGCTCGGCGGCGGCTCCATCGAGCCTGATCGGGAGAAGCTCAGAGCAATCCTTAAATTCCCTACGCCGAAGGACGTGCGCGGCCTCCGCCGCTTCTTGGGAATGGCCAATTTCTACCGGTCGTTCATTCCGTCCTGTGCCCGCGTGCAGGCACCCCTGACAAAGTTGTTGTCGAAATATGCCGCGTGGCGATGGGAGCCCGAACACGAACAAGCGTTTCGTCACCTGTCTAACGCCATTGCAGAGACAGCGCAACTTAGGCTCCCCGACCTGACCAGAGAGTTCGTTGTGCAAACAGACGCCAGCGATCTGGGACTGGGGGCTGTCCTTCTACAGGAATACGATGGCGTGCTGAGGCCACTGGCTTTTGCTAGCCGCTCCCTGCTTCCTGCTGAAAGGAACTATTCCGTGACGGAAAGAGAATGCCTCGCCATCGTGTTTGCACTTCGGAAGTTCGATGTCTATCTTGACGGGACGAAATTCGTCGTGCAGACGGATCACAGTGCGCTCAGCTGGCTAATGCGGCTCAGGGAGCCTGCCGGTAGGCTGGCGCGCTGGGCTCTCCTGATACAGCACTACGATTTCTCAGTGCAGTACCGAAAGGGGAACACGAACGTGGTAGCTGACGCGCTATCTCGTGCCCCGTTGTCCACCGAGATTCACTGTCCAGGTGTGATTTCAGCCGGCGACGCCACAGCGAGCGCCCGCGAAGGAGGCGAAACAGTCTCGCAGCCGTCGAGTGGAGAGAGAGAGCCCAGAGTTGAGAATACTCGTGCCGACTCGGGCACCCCGCAGGGCGGAGAGGGAGAGGCGCTTGTCGCAGACTCCGAGCCGCCGGAAAGCGGGTGGGCGATGGCTGTGGGAGCAAGGGGAAGCGATGCCACGTGCACGGCAGTCGCATTCAGCCGCCAAGAGCTATTAGCCGCCCAGCAGAATGACCCGTTTTGTCGCCGGATTTGCGACGGTCTCAGGGAGACAGAGTGCCGAGAAGCAGCTTGTGGTGCTGCGGGCGCGCGCCGAGACGCAACTTGTCCTGTTGCGGGCGCGGAGGGGCTGAAGTCAGCGAGTGTCGCCGACGCCCCGGGGGACTCATATCTGCTGGATGACGAAGGACTCGTGCTGAAGTACGTAGCCACCGATGATGAGGCAATTGACCCATTCAAGGTGGTAATCCCCAAAAGTCTGAGGTGCGCGCTGCTGCGTTACGCTCACGACGAACCAATGGCCGGTCATTTAAGTGGCTCCAAAGTTTTTGGGAAACTGAGTCGCTCCGTGACCTGGCCGGGCATGAAGCGGGACATTTTTCGCTATTGCCGATCCTGCCATGTCTGTCAAACGGTGAAGGCGCGCGGAGGAAAGCCGCCTGGAATGATGAAACCAATTGACAGTGTGCGTCCGTGGCAGGTAGCCACTTGCGACTTGATGGGACCTTTGCCAAGAAGCAAGCAGGGCTACACTTACCTGGTGGTAGTCGTCGACCATTTTTCGAAATGGGTCGAACTGTTCCCTCTTCGGAGGGTGACAGCGAGAGCGGTACTAGGGAAACTCCTAGAGTTCTTCAGTCGGTTCGGCTATCCCGATAGGCTGATCACGGACAACGCGTCCTATTTCACCGCTCGAATTTTTGGAGCAACGTGCCGCTCCCTGGGAATTGAGCACCGCACTACTTCACCTTACCACCCCCAGTCCAATTTGACTGAGCGATTCAACAGAACGCTTAAGCCAATGATCGCGGCCTTCGCCGAGAGACAAAAGGATTGGGCAGACCACTTGAACGAGTTCGCGTTTGCTATCAGAACAGCAGAGAATAGTTCGACTGGTTTCTCTCCTGCCTTTCTGAATTTCGGAAGGGAGCTGGCGTGCCCGTTGACGAACGTCGTTAGCAGCCAACTCGAAGGAGAGAGGACGCCTACGGACATTTCCGCCTACGCGTCGAAGCTTCAGGAGCGACTAAGTCATGCTGTCAAGTCAGCGAGGAAAAGTTTGGCGACAGCCAGAGCCCAGCAAAAGGCTCAATATGATCGCAAACACCGGCACCTGGAATTCCAGGTAGGCGATCTTGTCCTGAAGCGCAACCACGCTCTTAGCGACGCCAGTAAGGGCTTTTCCGCTGCCCTAGCGCCTAAGTGGCTTGGCCCGTACGTAGTCGAGAAAGTGTTGCCTCGGCTCTCGTACGTGCTGAAACAGCCCCCTTCGGGGAAAACCAGCTGTGCCCATGTCGCCGATTTGAAAGCCTACGTTTCTCGAACTGACGGTTTGGTGCAAGAGCCCACCGGTTCTGCGCGGCGACGACGAGGCATCCCCGCTGATCCAGGCTGCTCTCGGCCGGCTCATCGGTACAATCTCACGAAGAGGTCACCCAAGTAATCATAGCACACTAAAGGGCAGGTACTTTCGCCGCCCGTGCTAACCACTTCTTTCAGTCTCAGTCAGCGCGGCCGCCCTGGCCGTCCCAGCCCAATCTGTGTGTGGTCAGTTGTCTCTCCCCTCCAGCAAAGCTGTAAGCGCATGTTTTCTCTTTTTACTCGGTTTGTAAGAGTGTGCATGTTACGTGGCACTGTCTGTATTAGTGTGTCCCCATTTGGGCGTTGATGACTGCACATAATGTATCTTGTCCTAATTTGTTTTGTTATTGTTTAGAGCACTAGTTTAATGCACAGGGTGAGGAAGTGTTCCGCTTAGTATTTTGAGCGTTGTACCGCGTGATGTAGCATGAACCCATTTTGTTGGCTTAGTTTCTGGGTTCGGTACGGTTCGTGTGTTAGCCTCGTTGAAAGCGTTAGGGTTGTTTTCTTTTTTATGTGTGTGTGTGCCGTTGGTGCACGATGTAGTGTTTTCTTTTTCCAGTGCTTTAACTTTATTTATTTGGTACAGGAACCCCTTAGTCTGCGCATGCGGGACGAAGTGCTGTGTACGTTTCTTTTCTTTTTTTTATCCAGTTTAGCAGTGAGCAGGGCTAGTTTACTTCTCTTCTGTTTTTTTTTACTCGGGCGCAGTCTTGAAGAAAGAGCGAATGCCGAAAAGCGGCGGCTAGGTCGGTCGCGGGAGTGCCTTCGAAGACTGTCATTGGCTTTCGCGCGCAGCCAGGGTCGAGAGTTATGGGCTTGTTTTGAAAGTGTCGGATTTCGGCCGTCCACGGCCCCAGTGTTGAGGCGAGCAGGCGAGCAGCGTGTTTTGGAGGCCGTTGCGTGAACTGTGCGAAGTTGGGAGAGCGAGCCAGACTTTGGGGGACCATGTACTCAATGCCAACGGGAGGTTGTGTTTTCCTGGAAAACGCGGGCCGGGCGTATGCTACGAGTGGGGCGCACCGCGTTGTGGCGAAGGAACTTGGCCCCGGTGGCACGAACACTGTGACACGCATGTTGTGCGGGTATGCGTGAGTGCGTGTGGTGTGTGCCTCTGCCGGCTTCAGCGAACCCAACGGTGCATTCCGCGAGTGGCTTCGGTTTCGTCCGGTGCGGGCCGCCGTCACGTGGTGTCTCGTCGGTGTGGTGGAGGGTCCGCAGGTGCCCGTTTCTGGAACTTGACCGAGCCCGGAACAGTTACGCTGACTATGGGTGTTCAACGGCATGTAAGGCTGGCGAATGCAGCCGGGCTGCCCGGCACCGACGAGAGCGGGACTGGCGGCCGGTTGCGAGCTGCGGAAGAGGTGCCCTCTCCAGATGTGGACAATGTGGTGCTATATCGGAACCGCACCATGCGTCATCGGCACCACGGCTGTCGTCCGGCAGCTGCCTCGCTCGCGCTGGGCGGCAGCCACCACCAGCGACGGGTCATCGCTCTTTGGCGGGGCACCCATCGGGTGCCACGCGAGGTCTACACCTGAGCGGCGCCATCGCGGTCATCATACCTGCCGGCTGGCTGCTCAAGCCGCATTTCCTCCTGGCTGGTACCCCCCCCTTCACGGAGCTGATGTCTCGACGCCACGGTGAGGTCGTTCCGGCACTGGTGCCCACCATCTTCCTTTCTTGATTGACCACTACGGACGTTTCCCAGAAAAACTTTCGTGCTCCCAGCCGCCGAACTTTGCACAGGCCCCGCGGAACCGCGTCTCCTGAATTTGTAGAAATATTATTTTCGTAGCTCAGCGTAGTTTCTAGCATGCTTGTATCTTCTCTTTTGCCCTGATTCTTTATAGTCGCAGTGTGTGCTCTTTTTGTAACCCTATGTAGCATTGTAGCATAGTATCGCCCTGCATGTATATATTATTACCATTATTGTTTTAATATATATAGTGTCGCGTTCATTCTTATTGTATATTTCAATAGCTTCATTTTGTGCATGCATGTGGAATTAATTACTATGTATTATGTATCTCAGTGTCGCGTGTAGTTATCCGGTATGTATCATTTGTGCTGGAGGGGCGGGTAGTGTTGTTAGTGTAGTTTGTAAATATTTTGTATGGGCTGGGGACTGAGACTGCCCTGTGCATGCATTCTTTTCTACTCTTTGCCGTCTTTTGCATGCCTGGGCGATGGCCGGTCAACTCTTCTCAGACCGGCGAGGGCATTTAAGGAGAGGGGAGTGTGGGGATCCTAGCGCCCGAGGCCATTGCGCGATCACTGGGTTTGTGCCATCACGCGGCGCTTTTCCCCTCTCTCCTCCGAAATTCCGGCTCGTCTTAGCGCCTCTGTGTAGAGCCGAGCCGTCTCTCAAACTCTTGCGTGAGGGGAAGCCTGCAGAGACCGTTGCGGCGATAAAACACTGTCACGCAGCGGGCGCTCCGCCCTGGTAGCGGAGCTAACCTCACCTGATTGGTCCGTTTGAACGATGCCCGAACCCGACTCTCGCGGAGACGCGAACGCGCACCCTGCGCGGGGGTCCGTTCGGGGAGACGCCTCCAGGACGCCGAAGGCGTTGGCCGAAGGTATGTGACGCTTTCTTTACCAGCCGGCGGCAACCCTGTTGCGCCGGCGAAAGCCCACCAGCCCTTCCGGCTGCGGCCCGTGCCTAAGGCTGCTCCTGTTGCCCCTACGCTTGCATATAGTAAGGCCGTACCTAACACTCGACGATCACGCCGTGCGGTACGCGCCTGTGAGCGAATGGGCCCCGTCTCCGTCGCTGCTGCGAGCCGATCCGGCCAGCACGGCGATGCGCGCGCGCACAACGTGCGTGCACCCCGGAATTTGCCCTGCTTTAGAAGAGCCCACTGGCTCTGCGCCGACGAAACGTGCGCACTTGCGCGTGGCGCCCCATCGCCCCATCGCCCCTTTCACCTAACGGGAAGTACGTACCGGTACTGTAAATTATGTAATTGGGTCTGTAAAATATGTGACTAGAATGTTAGTATAAAATAAACGTCTTCCCTCCGTACCCTGGGCATATTCCTTTGTCGCCCCCTTCTCCACCTGCCCAACAGAGGCGGTGTTAAGTTGGCGCGACGGCGTTTCAGTATCGTGAGCGTGCTCAACTAGCCCGAACCCACGGTGGTTCCTCGCAGTGTGCATGAATGCCTGCCTTGTGCAATGATAGGATTATGCATATTGTGAGGTAGAGAGACCACAAGGTGTGGGAAAAAGCCCAGAAACCAGGGCATCAGAAATAGACTCGCGCGAAGCAGTAAATATGTACTCAAGGCTAAACCGAGCCTGTAAGAATTCCAAACGTGTCAACCACTTCTTTGAGGAAACCTCGCGGGCTTCGGGCTCCATCCACAGACAGCGAAGACACCTCAATATAAGAAAAAAAAGGTGCAAGACGTATTTGCAGCACAGCTTTCAAAAAAGGATGTTGAACATCTCGATAGTAGAATAAACGAGAAGGAAGCTGCCAAAGAAACAGATGAACAAGCCCAAGTCCCCCTCGCACAACCGGAAGAAAAGGGTTATCGCGACGCTTTGGCTCAGTACGCGAACACCAAACGAAGGTTGCAAAAATCCGGTGAAAAGCCTGTATCCTGAGTCGTGAGCAGTGTAACACCTGTAGGACATAAAGAAGTCGGGTTACAAGAAACGTGTTATACGACCGAGCACGAGAAAAGATGGACAGCTGCCGTCCCCGCCAGTCATTCACTTGGCGCTGTAGCTTCACCGCCTGCTCCGACCAATGCGAGTCAGTATTGCGAAACTGCGAGAGGGGTACTCCTAAATAAGTTAGGTCTCTATTCCAATTGATTCCGGCGAAAACAACGGGTCTGGTTCCCCATTCTCCCAACCAAAATCCGCAGCTTTTGTCGAAATTCAGGGCCGCACCTGAAACCTCGCAAAATTCTTGTGTAATGGCAAGAGCGTCCTCCACGCTGGCCTTGTTGGTACAAAAGAAGGCGACATCATCGGCACATGCTCAAATTTTCACTTCGAAGGACGGTAGCGTGAACTCTCTAACATTAATGTCCCCTATTATGCGCATGCATAATGGTTCCAGATATAAGCAAAACAGGAGTGGTGATAATGGGAACCCTTGACGAACCGATGAAAGAAGGTGAATTGGTTGGGTTAGTCGATTGTTGACTATCACTCTTGCCTAGCCATTAGCATAACATATTTGAATATGTTTGGTAAGCCAAGATCCTGCGTTCACACGCTGTAGAGCACGAAACAGGAATTGGTGAGTCGTGACTGATGCGATCGATGCCTTTGCCAAATCTAGTTGTACTAAGGCTACCTTGGCTGACGTACCCGAACCACACTCCAGTATAGACCTTGCTATGTGTATGTTAGTTTGAATAGATCGCCCACGGATGCCACATGTCTGATGGTCACCAACTAGTAGCTCAATTACATTTTGAAGACGGTTGGCCAAAGCCTTAGCGAAGACATTATAATCGACATTACATAAGGAAATGGGACGATATCCTTCTACTTTACGCAGTTTGTCAGGATCATTACTTTTGGGTATTAAAACAGTGTGGCCTTCGTACAGCGTAGGTGGAAGAAATCCAGTCTTGTAAGCCTCGCGATAAACCTCAAGTAAAAATGGAGCCAGCAGAGAACAGAATGTGCGGTAAAATTCTGCAGTGAGACCATCAGGTCCCGGGGTTTCGCCTTTCGCCAATGATTCAATGCTAGACACCAATTCTTGAATGCCAATCTCCTGGTCAATAGATTCACACTCGCCCTGATTTAATTTATGTTAAGTGCTTTATGTAACCTATGTGAAAGGTGTCGTCTGTGTGAGTGTAAGAATAGGGAAACAGACCATATTTTCCTGCATCGGCGAAACCCAATTCGGTGTTGCTTAGCCTGAATTTTTCAAGTTCGCGTCGCTAGACGATTGCGACTGGGAAATGCAAGCGAGTTTTACAGCAGTTGCAGCATTGTCATAGATTTGGTGCACAAGGCAATTATGTACCGAGTGCAAAAGACAACTTCGAGACGCTTACCTGTAGCGAGTATTTTTATTTTGCAGTTGTCATCAGCAACTACTGCATTTTTTTCTCGTCTGTTAAACATATACATAATCATTACGCTTAGAAATCCACGTTTGCTATTGTCACTAATTTTTACTAATGTTACTTTTGACGCGCTTGAAAGCTTTTTTGCCGCCAGATTTAGTATCTTGCAGTCTTTTTAGGGAGACTATAGGGAAATGACGTATTCAAGGAGTCAAAATTTTGAGTGCAGTTGGCCTTTAGGAAGTACAATTGATAGTATATATTCGCGTTCTTCCTCTACATTTTTCATGTCACATCTTTTCGTGAGAAAAATGCCATGTTTCAAAACTACTTGAAATTTACCTGGAATCATGGTGAATTCTTGTGAGTTTCAACATAGAGAATTTTTAACGCACGCAAAACATTATACCTATGTTCTTCCTCATAATCAATTCCGACTATAGCATGTGCATGTGCCATGCCGTTAAAACACACTTGGGGAGAACATTTTCAGAGACTTCAGAGACGCGGAATTTTATTATTGACAATTTGTTGTACCTCCTGAAAAGTGCCAGCGAGATCAATTCGATGGCCATAACTGCTGTTTTATCGCCTGCGGGATCCAGGTAGCGTCATATTTCTCGTGCGCAGCCTTGCACCGCCTATGACCAGTGGTAACATACGCTTGAAATATTGATTCGCATGGCCATTCCGTTGAGATTAAACAGTATTCATCCCTTTTATCGAATCTGACATAATGCGGGAGCAATTGCAAAGCTGATGATATGTTAAACAGAAAAGCTCCTAGTGACACTGAATTCGCATAATTCACCTACTGCGGTCGAGAATCTGTTTCTTGCACCCGTAAACGTTATTCGCTTTTAAGGCGAAAGCTGTAAGCTTCCGAATGCTTGAAAAAAACCTGCGTTTTACAACAAAGCAGTCTATGCCTAGGTTCCAGCCGACCGTCTCCGGCAACATAGCGATGTAGACAAGAATCGCGAGCGAGCGTAGCGCCACGTTGCGGCGCCGACTCATATCCCCGGGATTGTAAAACTGCGTCACATTTTCAACAAGTGTAAAAACTCATAAAAAATAAAAACACGTCCTGGGGTCTTTATATTTTAACATAGAACGTCGTATATTTTCCCTGGATAAATTTCTTCCCAGTAATGCATTTGTGTTTAGAGGCAAAGCAGACAGACTTATACGAGATCGTTGTAAGTTTGGTGTTTGTGAGATGGCTTTCCCACATTGATGTGTTGCGCAGCGAAGCGCGTCCAACTACGGAGGCAGTGTGATTACAGAAAGTGGCTGTAACTCTTGTTTTATTGCAACTATTCCAAAACAAGTTATATGACAATCAGACGACTCCCTCAAGCGAAGACGACTCTAACATTACGCCGAGTTTCATTTACTTTTTAAAACTGCGTAGTTCAAAGTGAAGTAATAATTTTGTGGAATTCTCGTCTGCTGTCAAAACATGGGCTTCTACGGGAGGGAAGCGGAGAGCCCCATGTTTGTCCACCAGAATAAATTTCTATTTCTTCAAAGTTTCGTTGAGGTAATTAACGAGGAAGTGAGCTGATCAGTAGCAAATTACAAACAAGCGTGTTTTGCCTCGTGCACCCCTTGGACTAGGACCCGGTCAAAGCATATTGTCGCTTGGTCTCGGCTCCACAGCATTGCTGGTCATCCTTCTTCACTGAGCGTAAATGCACTGACCTTTTTGTTGCTATTCTTAATTGGAACAAAAGATGGTCAGGACTGTAAAAATAAAAACAGCCAAATCCACCAGTGGTCATCCACGTTCTCATAGTGGACTGGCTGATGATTTTTGCCTCGTCTCTTTTGGCTTTACATACATTCGACTCGAAGACTATGGCTGCCCCTAAGATCGTGACGAAACTAGACACGAGTGACGTTTGAACGTGCACCCGCCATTAGGCAGTGTATCCGGCCCTACAGAAGTGCCCACCGGGGAAGAAGGCACGTTAGCACACAAAACGACGACAAAAAGAGGGTGGGGCGAGCGTAAACAATGACGACGCCGGGTGCACAGCGGCCCATATTAATGAAACCTTTGGAGTTGGAGTAAATACGGACTCAAGTAAAAGTAGCCAGGCAAGTATACTAATGCGAACTCCCACCCTCACCAGAGTATGGAACGGCTTGTGCTCCAAGACACCTGGAACCTCGGGATTGTGCTCAGCGTAAACGAGTATGCCGCCTCCTATGAGGAAACTAGACACGCACGTGATTGGAGCGCAGACAGAAGGAGGGCGACTCTACTTTTATTTTCTGACAGCCCAGCAAAATACGCCGTGTAGTTCGTATGGGAATCGAATGCGGGCCTAGAGTGTTAGAGCCGAGTACATACGTTGCCGCACCGCTTCCTGAGCCCGTTTCCAGCGGTAGAGCCAGGTTTAGCTTGGTGAGTGCTGCGCGGAAGGTGACTGTGACGGCCTGTGAGTAGAACACCAGCGCGCCAGCCACAGGGAACTCTGATTCTAGGGAAGCTTTCGCCTTCCAAAAGACGAAGACGAAAGCGAGGAATGAGACCTTGGCGCGATGTAGCAATAAATAGGCCTCCGATAACTCTCACGACGGGAAGCGATACAGCTTTGCCTTAAAACCATTTTGTGCAGACTGTGTACCTTGGAAGTTTTTCGGCTAAGTTCAAGATCTGGCTAAGCGAGATAAAAGATAAAGACACAGAATCGTATTTAGTTCCAGTAGAGAATTCCGCAACAGAACCGTGTACAGTTACGGCACACTGCAAAATCAGATGGATTGGACCTGCGAAGCTGGAATGAATGGATGAGTGAATGAATGCGCGAATGAATGAATGAATGAATGAAGAGGTAGATTTCCTGACGAGCGATAGGGAATAACATTTGTTTCGTCTTCGGCTAAAATAGAAAGGTGTGTATCAATCGTTACCTGCATCGTTCAATCTTCCGCTTGGTGAGGCGCCACGAGTACTGCTCGAGTTCCATTTTTGTTGTTTTTGTTGTTCTGTAGCTGCTTCTTACGAGCTTACGGATAATAACTTGTTTTGAGGCTTAATCTTTTTGCAAACAAGTTGCCACTCTACTGCATCTATCCCTCGGGGCGGTGAGGCCACGCGTGCAGGAGCCTCGAAACCGACGATACTTGGACTTTGGGTTCCGCTTTCAGACTAAGTTTGTGGGGAGTATCTCAGGAGAAGGAAAAAAGTGGCACCATCTACACTCCGTGGATGATGCCGAGGGTGCGGAGTACGGGGACTCGAAATGACATCCAAGCTGCGCCCCGAGTGACATCCGATTTGCGCCCCGGCCGTCACTCGATTTGAGCCGTGAGCTGCACCTTGATTATTCCCTAAATGAAACTGCAACTCACGGCTCAAATTGAATTTCGCTTGATTTTCGTTTAATGGTGGTGTGCGCACGGATGGATGCGTACGGACATTGGGAGGACGCCGTTACAGGCGAGGGAGTAAGCCATTTGCTCTCGGGTACTAACTCACGGTCGTAGCCCAATGGGTAATACGACTGGCACGAACTCTGTCTGGCCTGCCGGACACAGGCTAGAATCCTGCCGGTGCCTGTGTGATATTTTGCGATTGTAAATGCTATGCACACGGACGCGGACGAACAAAAGAATGGGGAGGGTTGCTGCAGGCATCTATCGCAACGCAAGCGTCCTTTTCGGAGCTGGCGGCGAGGGAGCGTCGTGTTCATTTCCTAGCGTTCACTCACTGCGCGCACAACACACACACACACACACACACACACACACACACACACACACACACACACACACACACACACACACACACACACACACACACACACACACACACACACACACACACACACACACACACACACACACGCACGCACACGCACACACACACACACACACACACACACACACACACACACACACACGCACGCACACGCACGCGCACGCGCACGCACACACACGCATGCACGCACGCACCCACGCACGCACGCACGCACACTGACCCGGCCGGTCGCAGCATATACATAACACTCGTGCGCCGGCGTCCTCCGGGCAACAGACGCTCTTCGACCCCGGAGGCCGTTGCGAAGGCGCCCATGGCGGTCGCTCTAGATGTCGGGTGACGGGACCCGGGCGCTTTACATAATTCACTGAAGGCAGGCAAGCAGACGTGAAACTCGTCTGCGTGTGGCGCCGACCCTCCTCTCTTCTCGCCTCCTGTGTTGGCTGCTGGTGCTCACAATAAAATACAATTTTACTTCCCTCCGAACCGGTCCGACAGAGACAGAAGGTCCACCCTAAGCAGAAACTTACTCGGCGGGAGGGGAGGCTCGCAACGGACGCCATTTATTCCTTTGTGCAGGTGAAAAAAAGAGATAATTTTTTATATAAACCATTGTATTCCCTATGTTTGGGGTTTTGAATGTAGGAGGAGGAGGAGGAGGAAAAAACTTTATTCAAACGCAACATTAAGCGTCGAGAATGTCCCGGGCCAGGTTCACCAACGCCAACTGGTCCGAGAGCTGGTCCGAGGCTAGCCAAGTCCGCCACGTTGAAGGAGGTGGGTGGGGAAAATGTGGGGATTGAATTGCAATGGGGCAGGCGAAAATGCAGTGTTCTAAATTAGCGTATGGTTCGGGACAATTGGGACATGCTGGTGAGTGTCGGATACGATAGAGGAAGGAACGAGCAGGTGTAAGGATGGTATTTAACTGTACGCGTCGAAGAATGCGTAGTTGCGTGGTTGTTAGAGATTTGTCTGGAACAGGAAGTGTACGAAGAGTTTCTCTGATGTTCTTGTAGTGAAGCTTTATTTCTTGTTTGTAGTGGAGAGTAGTGTCCCACGTCGGTGGATAAGGCCAGGGAATCCCAGGCGCCCGGTGCAGAAGTTCGCGGGCTAGGTTATGCACAACCTCATTGCCTGGGATTCCAGCGTGACCAGGAATCCACCTCAGTGTGACAGTGTGGGGACGTAATGTAGGAGTGCTTCAGTCCTGGCTTTACAACAACTTTACTCACGAAACATGGGAAATCTTGAATTAGATATTTTGCTTGAATGTTTGCTTCTAGCCGCTGAAACGATTTGCCTTGACTAATTCCGGCCAATTTATTCTTGAGTTTAAGGTTGTCAAAAAAGATGGCGACGCTTTTATAGACACTTTTGGTACGACGTTGCGCTGAAAAAACGTTTATTGTTTCTTTCTCGTGTACATTGCCTCCTGATTTTTTTTATATTGGCTCTACAATTTATGTTTTTGTACATTGCGTAACTACGATTAGGTTAAAAACACTGAACTGTTCAATATGTTCTGTGAAATGTCCGACGCATTAAATCAATTTCCCAAAACCATCATTTTATACCCGGGGGTTAGCGCGAGACGCCAGGTGTCTCCCTTTTTTCGAAGCCTTTTTGCTCCCTCGTTTAACTGTCCGGTTGTTCAATTCCTTTTTCTGCCGGCGACTTGGAAGCACCGTAAACTTCGTAATCGAAGTACGTCCCCGTCTTTTTAAGCCTCGAGCAGCTGAAACAGAAACAGCGGCATAGTGTGTTCCGTAAGACAAAAGGGTGGGATTTGCTCACGGAGTGTTGTTTTTACGGTTTGCGCACTAATAGTGAGAAGCAGTTTTTCACGATTGCAATGACACTCAAAGCATTGAAAGTAATGCCGAGTCACCTGTTGATCTACCTACCATACTTCAAGTAAAAAAAAATCGCAGTGGCATAGCTCGGCTATGCCAGGATATACGCAGCGTGAGCTAATGTTCAGCTGGTTATTCTTAGCTTTCCTGGTAGTGTGGGATTAGCTTGATTGTCATGCTTACTGCTGCTTCAATGACACACACACGATATGCGCATTATGTGACGCATGTAAGTTTATTTTTGCTCAACGTCTGGTTGCCTCTCTATTACCACAAAGACGGCTCGGTGGTTCGGCACAGCGTAGACTTGGCTACTGAGCAACGGAGGCGCACAGCTGGGCACGCGCCGGTACCAGTGCGTCTGCCGCGGCTATGAAGTCACTCCTCTGGAATACGCAGACCGGCGAGGCGCGCGCGGCGGCGGCTGCTCCGGCGCGCCAGCTGTGCGCCGTGTGACGTCACTGCTCGTCGCGCATGCGCAGCACGGCTCTCCAGGAGCCACGCGAAACTGCTCAACCTCGGTCAGTGTAACTCCCGCTGCAATACAAGTCACCCACGACGAGCAAGAATGATTCAGGGCGCCATATTTTATTAGCAAGTGGCGGGGCAATACGGGCCGTTGTGGCACCTTATATTTTGATAAATTTGAGAGCCATGCTTATTGTGTTACGAAATAACTTGTCAGTAGAATTTTATGGATATTTATGGACTAAACTTGGCTTATGGATATTTTGCAACAAAATAGTTACACTTAGGCAGCAATGTTTTTTTAACGCACTGCATATGTTCCGCTCTGTTGTGCAGGCGAACAAAAGGGGCAAGAAATTAGCCGTGCTTTACTGACCTAACGTTGCGAGCACTAATGTTAACAGCGAAGACGCGTCTGGCGTTCCCTAACACTGGGAGCAGGCCCTGGAGAGCTCATACCCGGAAGTGCAGTTGGCACTAACCAACCGGGCCGCCCAGGTCGCGTAGAACATCGCATGCTCCGACACCCCTCTCCCCTAAACCCAGTTCTTAAATAAAATTCTCCTGCTCCTCCTCCTCGTCTCACAAAAGCCTCGACTACGAACAGCTTCGCTGTTAAAAATGCAAAATGTGCGGAGGTCCCAATGCTGAGAAGACAGATGCTAAGCAGTTCTATAGCATTGCGTTCCTGGTACACCCCAGCTCTCTCAGAGCATACGGATGTCATAAATCCAGTGCTCGCGCCATGGCAAAGCTTAAGCTGGTGGCAGTATACTCTAGATGCCGCCAAAATAAGCTCCGTATCACTCATCCTTCATCAAAAAGTAGAATCGCGTGAGAACATGGCCGCAGAAGTCAAGCGAAACAGGAAACAAAAAGCGGCTATTTTCCACTCTGCACAACCTTGGTTCCGTAACAAGGACATAAGCGATGAACACATGCGTTGAAGTAAGTTTTTGGTTAAGTTTACGTTTTTGCAGTGGTTAAATCTGCCCGTTGGTTCATCAGTAGTTACAGCTAAGGACGCGCTGAAAGCTAAAGCAAGGACCGCCACCAGCTTGCACACGATGTATCGAGCACGGAAAAGGTGTGTTCCCAAAGCCAGGCAAACGGCATTAAACATAGGAAATTACCTGCACCACAAGGACAGGAACTACTGACCTACAGTGCGTTCTAGAGTAGTTCTGTGTCGCATTCGGGGTTTGCGTAAGTTTATTCAAAATGGTATTTCCATTGTGCAGTGCCCCCATATTTCCTAATTGAGAAGAATTGTCTGTTCGGCACGCACTTCTGTCCGCTTTTTTTTCTTTTGACGCCAAATTTAGTCTTTCGCCACGACAAATATATTTCCACAATTTAAATCACAGCGGCCGCGATTGTGGCCTTTGATGTGCTTCTGCACTTTGTTGTTACTGTACTTGGATGCCTCCCCCTACCTTAGCTGGGATTATCGCCTTGCATAATACATTTAGGTGCGTAAGCATTAGGCACCTCATACTGGCCCGCAACATCAATAGCGATACACAAATCTTTCTCCTTTCACAGCAGGTGGCTAGCGCCGGAAATGCTTACTTGGCATTGTTTTCTTTCGGCGTGTCATGGTGAGCTGCGATTTACGGTCCGTATGCCCTCTCAAGCCCGTCACTTCAGTTGTCACTGGAATAAATGTAAAACGAATAGTTACTTGCGTAATGAAGGAAGAAAGTCAGTGCATAGTGGGTATAGGACATAAAAAAATGGCAGGTGGAAATAATTGAAAACGATGTACATGTCACCAGTAAATCAAAATGAGCATTTGAAAAATGGCTCTCGCCATGAAAGCCTATAAAAACAATGCCTATTCGGTTACCGTGCTATACCGATGAAGGCGCCGGTGGTCTGGGTGTTCGCTTTAAAGGGACCCTAAATTGATTGCGATTTCAAGTGCGCGATCGGTAGATTATGTGTGGTTTTCTTTGCGTGTTTACACGTGAATTCTCGTCGCCATTCAAGGGAGAATTAGCCCTCAAATAAATACTCAAGTGAATTTGTAAAGCTTCTTATTTTGCTTGCACTGCGTAGACTGGCTCAAACACACTTTTCACCGTTAACCCGCCGTGGTGGGTCAGTGGCCAGGGCGTTGCGCTGCTGAGCACGAGGTCGCGGGTTCGATTCCCGGCTGCGGCGGTCGCTTTTCTCATTGAGGCGAAAAGCAAAAACGCCCGTGTGTACGAGATTTCGGCACACGTTAAAGATACCCAGGTGGTCAAACTTAATCCGGAGCCCTCCACTACGGCGCGCCTCATCGCCTGCGCTGCGTCGATGCGTTAAACTGTATACAATCAATCAAATCAAACTTTTCATCGTTTATCCGGGTGATATGCCCTGACAGATGAAAAACTACCATGCGTGGTTTGCGTCGGCCGCACCAGCTAACAGCAGTGACGTCAATACAAGGTGCTACGTGATTGGACGATGTCCAAGATTAGAATTCAAACCAGTTTTAGCTTCGGTTCTGTTTAAACAACATGTTTGCCGTCCTTCGTAATCGCTGGATGGGCACTCTTGATATCTCAGTAATTGGCCTACCGCGCTTCTGCCATGTTGTCGGCTGCGAAATTGGTCAGATAAGCCTACCAGCACGGCTTCGAATCGTAACAATGACTAGCCGAGGCGTACGCAGTGGATGAACGCCCTCCGCGTGACCGCAGACGCTCAAACGCGATGCGCTTTACCCCCACCTTTGGAGCCTGCCTGGCTCGTGCCTGTATCGTAAGAGACGTGTTCGCACCAGGCCAAGGGTCGGCTGATTTTAGACTGTGCCCGCAAGCAGTCGGTGCTTATCGCTACACCACGCCAACGAGAACTCGAAAGCTCGTCCGCGTCAGACTGCACACATTCTGCGAACTCGCTCGTGGAGCAATGAACGTTACATCGAAAAAATGGTGACTTCAGTGTAGAAAACATTTCTGAAAAACAAAAGAAAATTAACTTTAAAAAATGAACCAACTGGCATTCGATCTTGCGACTTGCAAATAACACACTAAACCCTCCAGACCACTCAGCCACAAGCCGGCAACGCCTGAAGAGGGCGTATAAAGTGTATAATGTATAGGCAGTTGATCTTTTTATTTAGTTTTATAATTTCAAGTAGCTTAGGTGACTATTTCTTGTACAGTGCTCCTGCAGTTAGCGTCCCTGAAATTACCAAACCTCATGTCTAGCGACAGTATTCCTTAGACGGAAAAGCCTTCGCAGATCTATGGTCGTGCTGCTGACTGCTGTGCTAGTTCACCCAGCGCAAAATCTGCTGCCCGCACCCTGGTTTCAGGCTTTACAGGAAAGGTGTTAGTTGGTTTTCATTCCTTAGTACCTACATTAACTTCGATGACACATTTCCTTCCTTCAAATGGCTTTAGATTTTATACTAACGTACAAGTCAGCGAAGGATCGCATGTGCGCTTGTGTGGAGCGACGTGGGCTTAGAGCTTGGTACAGTCTACAAACTAATAAACTAAAGACACATTCTTCCTAGCAAAAAGGTGCCATGGCTTAGTTTCAAGTTAGCGAACAAATTGCGACGACCCGCCGGCGACCGGCTGACTAAACCCTTCACTGATTCTGCCGGAGGGTCGGCGAACCGTGAAGTAGCGCACTCAAGCCAAGCCCTCTCGTTTTGGCGTCATACGAAACGCGTAAGGAAATCGACAAGGCGGACGCGGAAAGCAGGACAGCATCTTCGAATTGACCTTTTTACTGAAAAAAATCGCGTAAACACTGCGAGAGTGGAAGAAACTTGGCCTAGAGGCTCCAGACTACAATTTGCAGACAACAGTTTCCAGACTCCACACTACAATACAGTGTTTGGATCCCAACTTTCGAACGCGAACGCAACAGTTATGAAACCCCTTCTCCTGACATGTCATGAATAGAGACCGAATTTTAAGCTAAAGCTTATTTTGTTTCTTGGGGTCGTATCGCTCTCCCTTGAGGTATAAGCACGAATTAGAGGTTAAGAACGGCTTCAATGGTGTTTTTATAGTGCCTATAAATGCCTGACTTGGCGTTGGTGCCCAAACGCCTAAGAATGCTTATGTTCCAAAAAGATGCCTATGTCGACACTATACAGCCTTAGCTTTCGCTTTATAGTGCAATTTGACATCGTTATTTCTGCTACCGGGCAGCAGTAACTCTGCGGAACGCTATGTGGTTCAATCTAGTTCTCCAGTTCGGCCCACTAACTCTCGAAAAACAATCGCTAGCAGCAATGGAAAGGGACGCTCATTTTCAGGGACAAAAGGCACAATTTTGTATTCAGAAATATTGAGATGATGGTAGTTTGATATCGTTTACACAATTCTCACACTGATTCTTAGAATACAGTCCACGTGCTCTGAAAGATATTTTTCCAAACATGTGCTGTCGCATCCTCATTTCTATAAGCATACTCAACTACAATTGCATTTTCTACGCCGCGGTTGAGCGTCCAATGCGCCTTTGTTGGCAGATTACTCCTATGTTGAAGAGCCAATGGGGAAATATCACTGCGCGGCTGCACTTCATAACGCCTTAAAATTCACACTGCCGACTAGCATCAAAACACCCCTTTCCATCCAAAATCTGTTCGGCTCATAAACACTGTAATGATTGACAGCGCCGATGAACCCCGTCTTGACGATGACCCCCCTCCCTTCTCGTGGCCTTGTTGTGTCTCCCCATCCGGTGGCGGAATGTTGGGGCGGCCTCCGCCGACGCCAGCGAGTCGCAATCCTTTGTATGGGCCACGCCGGCGGCTTTTATGCTGCGTCGGGGGAGGCTTTCCTTTCCTCCTGACCTTCGGGGCGGCCAGGGGGGGAGTGGAGGTCAAAAACCCTTATTGGCATGTGCGCTGCTGTGGGGGAGGCGGCATTGCTTGCGCCCTGCTCGCGCATGCTTCAACGAGTTTGTTCGGAGCTGCGGCCCAGAGCGGTCCCACCAAGACTTGCTCCCGTGGCGGTTTCTGGGCGCCAGAGCCCCACGAATTTCTCGCCAACCGTGCGGCGGTTCGGCACCTTTTTTTTGGCCTCCGGGCCCCCATCAGGGATCGCGCCGCGATACCCCCTTTTGTGCGCTGCGGGGCCCTTTAATTGTAATTCAAGTTTCGTTTTGTCTTGTGCTGTTTCGTCGTCTCTTGTAAATACGTGTAAATAGACTTCTTTTTCTTCATCACCTACTGGCCTCGTCTCGTCATCGGGTCCTTCACCACCCTCCACGACGACACCAACCACCTTCTTCTATGAACCTAACTTTACTAACACCTTAAGAAAAGTGGTCTTTAAATATGTGGAAGTGTACTTGGAAGTGTTGGGACTTCTTGCCTAATGAAGGCGAGTAATATCATTGTATGCGAGAAAATTGCCAGTCTTCATGTATAGCCTGTTAATTTCCTGATAAATTTCCGTCTTTCCTGAATGTATTATTTGTGTCTATTTTTGTTTCGTAATTGAACTGCGCCAGGTAGACAAAGCAGCGCTTTTGGAAGAAGCATTCTCAGTTTGCAAATATTCTTTATGATGCCTGTTTCACTATACAGGGTGATAAACAGGTGTTTTTTTTTTAAATTAGCCGCTCAGCTTTACAAGAAAACCACCTCGGCAGTGACATTATGCGGCCAGTGGGACACGGTAGTAAGTGGTATTACTGATTTCGGTGGCTTAATTAACTAAAACTGTATAATTAACCATTTAGTAACTGCAGTAAGCAGGCGTTTGTATTGAAAAGTTAGGCGCCGTCATGTTTATACGCAGTTTCATTTGGCAGAATTCCTCTGGCGCATCCGTACTCCGAGATATTGAACTTGGAAGTTCCATTACCGCTCGCATGATTACCCATGCTAAAAAGTGATAACCGGGGCAAGGCTGCCCCCATTTGTTCTGTGTTTCGATAGCGGCTCTGCTGACTGCAGATTGCGATAACGCCAGCCAAGACTGAAATGGTGCCAGTTATCACTTTTGCCTATGCCTCCACCCCGTTGTCAAACTAAACCCCGTGCACAGCAGGCACGCCACAAAAGGCAGGAGCCTTGCGCCGGACTTCACTGCCTTGCATGCGTAATCATGCAAACGGTAATTAAACTTCTCAGTTCGGTATCTCGGAGTACGATTGCGCAAGGATATTTCTGCCAAATGAAGCTCGTACAAAAGAAGTGCGTCTAACTCTTCAATACAAACATGCCTGCTTATTGTAGCCGCTAAAAAGTTAATTATTAAATTTTAGTTAATTAATCCACCCACATCAATACTTACTACCTCATTGTGTGTCCCACTTAGCCTCACTGTTGCGGTGGTCTTCCCGTGCATTTAAACGCCTAAATTTACGAAAACCAGCCGACTTAACTTTGATCACCCGTATATGCATACGAGGGGCTCCAGGAAGCGAAGGTGGCCATTTAATATGAATGTGAGTAGTGCGCTTGTTCAATTATGACAATCGATCGTCATTTATCCAGCAGTGTTATGAGGCAATGGAGCGGCTATGTTAAACTTTTCATGCCTTTGTGCCATCACAAAAAACGTCATTTTTCGTTTTCCTGGCGTAGATGCAGGCCTCGCACGTCTCCGTCTGAAATTATTTGCATTTATGTAACAATTTATGGCGTCTATATTTAAAACGTTGCAGGCATAAACATTACCTCTTTAGGCACTGTCTTTTTATTGCCAAGAAATCGATTTTCGATTGCCTAGGAATCTGGCCTCTAATTATTAAGTAAAAAAACAATTGACATTTCAGAACGATCACTCAAAAATAAGGCAAGCATCTCTATACAAAAAGCAAGGTTATGTTACTTGCATAACACAGAAATTCTGACAGGTAAGTTTTGTTCGCGCTTCGAGACTTTTTTCATGATGATGAGACTTACTTTCGGTGCGTTCATAGATGGTCGCAGCTTCACCATCAGTGCCCTGACTTGTTCCGGAATTTTCAAGATTAGCAGCGATGCGACCGCCCTTTGTGGTTTTTCGTCTCGTTTGCCCTGGAACAATAACATAGCCGGAGCTTACGGGAGCCCGTACCTTAACTCCCTTTCATCACCCATGGGAGAGAAATTCAATCCCGGAGTTACTCTTTCAGTTTGTGCCATTAAAGCAGCCAATGCGACGGAAGGTTTAAAATTTCGCCTCGCACATGGTAGAAGGCACGGACACCAGGAAGTAGCGAGCACTGATAGTTATTTGAAGTACGAGGGCTGTGACCCTAATGGCTTTAAAATTAATTGATTACGCCATGGTGTAGCGCGCTTAAACGCTTTAGAGTAATCCTGGGCTAGAGACGCTTGCCTTCTCAATTTAAGCGTTCTCAACTGCTACAAAAAATGGCCCCGACCGAGCGTGTCCGCGACACGCTCTATTTCAGCTTGGGGTGTCTAGTTTTGTAGCCCACCAACACCACAATTCGAAAAATCCAGAGCTGTGTCGCAAGATTGGCATGCCGACGTGGTCAAAATTAGCGACACACACGTATGGTTGACCGGGGCTTCAATGGCCTGTTGCTAGACTAACAGGTCCAGTAAAAATAAATGAACATCTTTTCTGGCCTGTCACCCTCATGCCTTCGCGATCACTTCATAAAAACGTCTAAAGTGTCATCACAATTGCAATGCTAGAGGAGTAAGTAGATCGTTATTTTCTCTGCACATGGCGAATTCCTGGAGACAAACCATGACGCTACATACCTTACAGCAGCTCCATTAGAGAAGCACAGTTGACTATGTACAGCCATTTTATGCATTACTCACCGCTTTTTCTACACCGCTGTCTTGGGTGTCAGCTACAAGACAGCATGCCATTTTTACGCCATACCTGAGCACGCACCTGTCTGTAATAAAACTGTTCTTGATTGCCGTATATATTCTAAGCAGATTGCATTCCGGGCTTCACGTGGTAAATATTTGTTTCTGCACTTTTATTGGTAGGCGTTTTTATGTCCACGTATAACTGTTTTTGTGGTTTTAAAAGAGAGTACACGGGCTGTTCACAGCCCCACAGGAAGCGCGTATGACCAGCTCTTCTGGAGTCTTCCTTAACGAATCTTACTATGGCTACCGTTACTGAAGGGTGGAACAATACTTACGCTGGACCAATGCAACGTGTACTTATAAACAGTAGATCTCATCGCGTTTATTTACGTTAATTTTGGCTTAAAACATTCCCCGCAATCAATTTTTTAAACTATTGAAATGTAAGGGCTTGTTTTCCCAGCTAGATAGACAACTTCACCCACCTATAAGGCTCATCATCATAAACATCATCGTCATCAGCGGCCAGCCTTTCACTACTACACGAAGGCCTGTCTCAGAAATTTCCACCCAGGTCTATAGGCTAACCGAGTCCATTATTTCACTCCAAAGTTTCGTAGTTGCTTCATTGAGTCACTGATCAGCCTTTATTTCGTGTACAGTCCATTCGCAGCTACACCGTTAAGTAAAATGGCCGGCAAAATGTTGTTGCTTTATTTTTTCCAACGCGATAGCTTTACTTGGCCTTTCAACAGGGCACTAGGCGCCCGCAGCTGCCGCAGTACTAAGGCGTGCTTATCAGATGTCCAGGGAAACGTGATGACCACGTTTCTGTGCCGATCACCACATTTCACCACGTGGTGTCCTGTGATTATCAGTACGCCAATTTTCTCGCAATAGATTTTGTACAATGTAGTTCTCAGGAAGCGCATTGTCTGCCGTCTTTGTCGTATTAAGCGGCAACCAAATGAGTCACCAGTGATCACCACCCACTGGAAAAGACGGCGGCGACAGCCACAAGAAAGCTCCCGTATGCCGGTTGACTTTGGCCCAGCGGTAACTGGAGTGTGCAAAGTAGGAGGGGTGCCGGCGTGCTCACAGTAAAGTGACCATGTCGGCACCCCTAATTTTAGACGGACAGGAAATACGGAATAAGTGATTTCAGGCCGCGCCGCCTTTGTGCAGTGAGTTCATTGTCGTTCAATATCCCCAAGTCGCAGCTCGCTCCGGTTAGTCATTGTTTTCGTGCGTCACTCTGCATAAACCGTCGCTGCTCGTCACGCCCTCAGAGACTCCTTCAGTGGTTGCACCGCGTTGATGGCGACTGCAGTAGCTGCACTCTAAAACACTGTCCCGATGACGAAGTAAGGCTGTCGCGTCTAAGAATTAGGAAGTAAACGTATATGTCCTCTGCAGCGTTTTCACTGTATGGTGCATTCAGCTGAAGTCGACTTTTCTGGAAAGCCACCACCAAATTTATATCGGAGAGCAAGATGAAAAAACGATGGGTTTCACCCAGACATACTTAATCTAAAAGGTAAGACAACAACTTTGATTTCATAACAATGAGTACAAATCAATCTCCAAAGTGTGCCTTAATTGACGAAGACGGCGGAACAACCGAAATACTTAGCCAGCCTTAAGCAAGATAGCCAAAACCTTAGTGAAAAATCCATGACCAGACACTTCTCTTTTGCACCGCAATATAAAATTACCATTTTGTCATCGACATTGAGAGAGAGAGAGAGAGAGAGAGAGAGAGAGAGAGAGAGAGAGAGAGAGAGAGAGAGAGAGAGAGAGAGAGAGAGAGAGAGAGAGAGAGAGAGAGAGAGAGAGAGAGAGAGAGAGAGAGAGAGAGAGAGAAAGAGAGAGAGAGAGAGAGAGAGAGAGAGATATGTTTATTGGGAGTCGGGACCGAAAAAGCATTGCTGTTATAACAGAAACAGGTTTTAAGCAGGCAAGCCACGACTGGCTTGAATCAATGGCGAGGGGATAAACATTTTCTAGAGCTGATTAAATGTGTTTGTCGTTCGGCTTGACAAGACATTCTGTTACGAGACACGAAGACTTTTAGAAACCCACGACGATTGCTAGTTCCTGACGTGTGAACTTCATGTGCATGATCACTTCACTTACCTTCAAATGGCGTGAGAAGGGTGGAAAATAGAAAGGCGGCTACAATCACCAGCACGAAGGGCGCAAAAAAGGACAACATTGCCATGGTTGGAGAACAGTCGAATAGCCTGTAGGTGACAAATGCGACTTCATGTAAGAGTCATTTTAAAAACGCTTTCTCGCACTTTTTTGCCTTCGAGGCATTTATGGCCGTGTCCTATGTTTAAAAAAGAGCAGTTTCACATATCCAACAGGCAGGCGAGGACTGGGGGTTTGGTAGTACTGAATACATAGAGAACACAAACTTTTTATGTGATGTTCAGACTTGCGTCGCTTTTCAACACAAACAAAATTTCAGTAAATATCTCCGTAAATCTTAACCTGGCGATTTGGTAGAGGCAGTAAAAAAGCCTATACAATCATATAAATCATAGTTGAGGTTGCCTAAAACGGCGTTACAAATTGTTCGGGAAGTTAAAAAGTCAGACGGCACACTTAGTATAATTTACGTTGGAGATTGTGTGACCTCTAAACTAGATTTTTTAAGATGCCTTTCTAGTAGACCCCCACGTTCGCTTTTGGTGAAGGTTTTCGAAATGCTTACAATGGGCCCCTCGAAAGCTTCAGTCATTGCGTCTAAATGCAACTCCATGTATTCGATGGTTGAAAAATACTTCAAAGTGAAGAAAAGATGTAACCAAAGGCAGGAATGTTGAGCAGGATTTCGTTACTACCTTGTGCGTACGGGGAAAAAATGGCCAAAAATTGAAACGCAGAAAAACGAAGGTAAAGGTTGTAACAAAGTGTACGGACGTAACCTTTGCATTGGGGCCTTTACACGCTGGTGTTCTGTGATTGTCAGTACTCTAATTTCCTTGCAATAGATTTTTGTGCAAGATCGTTCTCAGGAAGCGCATTGCCTGCCGTCTTTGTCGTATTATAGGCTGAAGACGGAGACGACCACCGACGTGAAACATCGGGAGTTACAAACACGGCACAAACACTGTGCATTCTATGTGGCACAGGAAGAAGAAGACTGTTCGCTCCGATTATAAACTTGGAAACTCGCCTAAAAGGTGCCCTATAGTCACGGGGTACCGCAATCTATACACACCTCAATTGCTCCTATGCGATCAAGGAGGCAACTCGAGGCCTCCATTAACGAAAAGAAAACATAACAACAGCTTCCCTTCACACTCACGTGAAAATTTATATTTGTTGAAATAAAGCGAATCTGAATGATTGACTTTGAAATATTGAGCATAAGCCTTATTTCGAATCCCACTGTAACTGTCATCTGTTGCGCTGTTCGCGCAAGAGCGTAACAACCCTTTCCCGTAAGTTATCAGCCATAAGTTATTATCATCCGTATACCGATGTAGTTAATCTCGATGCAACGTAATATACATGCCTACATCAATACGCCTCAACCTAATGTAATTCTTAATCAACCTTTCTCAGCTTATCTAACCCATTTCCATTCTCCCCATTCTAATTCACCGTTATATGTCTTAACCCACCGAATTCATGCCTCACTCCTTCAATTGCCCAAAGAAATCTTATGCCCCTTAAACATGGCTTAGTCCAACAATGGCATCCAATTTCATCCTCTTATTCAGACGTATGGTGCTGCTCTATTCTTTGCTGGTTTGCTTTTTTTTGCTCATAGATGGCGCTAGGTGTCTTCAAGAAGGAGCATGAAATTTCTGCGGCAGGCTTGACAAATAAAGCTCCGCTGTACACATTGGCCGCTTGCTTCGTTGCAAATGTTCAAAGTAGCATTCCAACCCTACCGTGTCATCCCCTTTCCTTCTCCTCCTCCGACCTCTAGAGCTGTTACAGTCACCGCTCTCCTCCTATGAACAATACAATGCTTGTTTGTTCCATTGAAGTTTGCCGCACTCGCTTGCCAGTTGCTTGTACCATCGGCGTCAAATGAAACGCGAACACGAAAATATAAACCAGAACGTGCAAAATTGAAAAATACTGTTCTTAGAGTTCGTATAATGGCATGCTATTGGTATGTATGGGAATCCACTTTTCCCAACTTTGTTTTTGTAACTAATCCACGCGTCATTTTGAATTGCATGCAAAGAAATCGCGGTATTTGTGTGTTCAGGTTCATATTTTCGTGTTCGCGTTTCATTTGAAGCCGATAGTACATCGCACAACTTCTTTCGCTGGCCCGAAGTAGCCCGAGCCGACACCTTTTAAGGCAAAGTTTTGTACCTCTACCAACCAACGGTTCTTCCGCGGCGTGCAGGCCAATAAACTCGCAACGCGGCGGAGGCGGCGGCGGCTGGGGGGGAGGGGCAACGAAGGGTTTCACTGTAGATGGCTCGGCGAATTTACCCAGCGTGCCCCGCGTGGAGGTGCCTGCTCGGCGGCGGGCACGTCGGCGTCACTGCTTTATCGTCTGCTTTAGCGAAAGTTGTATTGGACCTGTTTTGGCGCAGCTTCGCGTCCATTGCGCGCTTGCTTCGCAAGGCTTGAATAACTTGTTCGACAGCACCTCCTCGGTAACCCGGACCCGACGGAATTAAGTGGTCGTACAGCAAAGATAGGTTAAGGGTCGGTTTGAAGGGCGGGAAAACAAAATCTAGAGAACACATCTGGCCGCTAGACAAACGCTACTTTTTACGCACTGCTTGCCACAAATGGAATCCATTTTCTAAATTGATGAATACCAATTGGGTTGTGTTGTAAAAGGTATTACAAAAGGCGGCAGCAGCAACTGGTCCTGATAAATAGCAGTTATAAAAGTTTCCTCAGCTTTTTCGCAATTCTCAAACTTACTAAACTAACCCGTCTAAATCTGTATAAATGGGAATCACTCAGCTCATATGCCGAACTGTTTCAGTGTCTACGCTTGTGTCGCGCAGTGGTGTGGCGCAGCTAGCACATCAGGATGGCTAGGTTCCGCTGTCTCACCCTTCGAAAGACGCTCCTCTCCGTTTTCTTTCTTCCGACGCACGGCCGGAGTCCACAGCTCTAGCCCGGCTGTGGCCGACGCTGCTGCGTTCGGGACACCGCCCCCCCCCCCCCCCCCCCCAATATTCCAAGCAACGGCTGGGAGAATTTCCAGTTTTGACTCTGTGTAGAGCCACGTGTGTGAGTTCAAGTGACTTGGCATGGGCAATTTTTGTGGGTGTCGTTTAAGGCTTTGATTTACAACCATCTTTACACCGTGGATTGGAGCCAATGTTTTTTTTATTTTAGGGGGCCTTTACCTCGCCTCTCTTTGAGAGCACCGTTTTTAGCATGTTGTTTTCACAGATGAGCCGTTTAAGCCGACACAAACCCTTCCTGCGTAGACAGAAAACCACGACGCCTCAAGAAACCATAGGCTTAGGGAAATCCCGAGAGTGGAGCCCAGCACCTTTACGCCATGAAACTGGCAACCCAACCACTGGGCCACCCCAAAGGCCAGAAGAATACGGTTTAGCAGCGGTGAAGACCAGGAACAAGCGCCGCCGATTGGAAAGAAAACAGACACTTTCCGTGGTTGGAATCAAACCTGGGCGCAAGACGTAATGAAAGCGGCCTCCATTCGATTGAGTAATGAAAGCGGCCTCCATTCGATTGAGCTATCATCGTATTCCTGGATCACAGCATTTCCTTTTGGTTCGTTGCGCGGGCTTTAGATTTCGATGTGGCCGCAGTATGAACTACGTGCTAACGCGGTCAACTTAGGGAGAGATGTGAAATCCGGCGGCCGGAACGATCCGGCCCAGCCAGTAATGGACAACTTTCACCGGGAAACTCAAATAATTGTGAGTTGATGACATACGGAGCGGAAACTTGGCGCCTTATAAAACCCCTTGAAAGCAAACTCAGTTCGGCTCAACTGGCCATGGAGCGAATAATATTTGGAGTAACAGTTATAAACAGGAAACTAGTTTCCTGGATCAGAGAACAAATTTGAGTAGAAGATATCACATTTGACATAACGAAAAGGAAATGGACTTGGGCTGGCAACGACACTAGGTGAAATGACAATCGGGTGACCGCCAGGGTGACAGAGTGGACACCAATATATGGGTCTAGAAAAACAGGAAAGGCAATTACTCGATAGAGGGACGAACTAAGTAATCGGGAGGCACAGAATGGACTCGAGCGGCGTGGGACAGGAGCGGTTGGCGGTTGATGGGGAAGGCCTTCGTCCTGCAGTGGACCTAGTGGGCTGCTGCTGCTGAGGGTGATGCAACAGCCGGGTCCCAAACGAAGGGAGAGGGGCCGCCAGCTCTGCTCTTTCTTGCATGACCAGTGCAAGCTGCGCCATTTTTCTATGCTTCACATTGTAAAAATAATTTCAACGTGTACTAATAATGAAAAAAAAAACAGCTCGTACCTTCGCTTCTGTATTTGAATTTTGCCCCATATAAGACTGAACAATTATTTCGGCCATGTATCAGTCGGTGTGGCAGTTCTACTAGACATGAGTGGTGCTGCCCGTTTCTAAGCATTTAATCTCCCTGGGCGAGGACCCGAATTGAGTGTTAGAAGGACAGATGAAAGTTATCGGGCGTTTAATCCCCAGGAAGCGACACCTGGGCCGTTATTGCCATGCCGAATGCGATGTGTGTTACGATATGGCGGAGGTACATACAGTACAGACACCTACTGAAGAACACATCTCATCGCATGCTCTGCGTTCTGTAAAAGAGCAATGCTTTCGCGTCAATGCGCAGGAATGATGGGTCCACCGCTTAAAAAACGTAGATGAAGCATAATCGTGGTAACGAAGTAAAGAATGCGGTAGCTAAGCAGCACTTGGATGAGCCATTCATACCCACATGGACATGGATATTGTAAGGCAAAGTAAAAAGAACATAAAATACTAAATGCCTGACGTCAGCGACCCAGAAGAGCGCTTGCACACGGCCCCTCGTCCATCGAACTTGTGTTCTACGCTGGACAGACCTGCTGCCTTGCTGATACGCCTTCCACACCCGACAAGCGATCACGTTAACATCACTTCACCGCTGGGCCGAATCAGCTATACATGAACGGTTCCTGCTGCTGCGATCAACCATTCAGGAAATTCTGTAAAGACGCCGACTTCATCTTCTCTACGACGAGCTGCCTTTACTTTATGACATAAACCTTTTCCTCGGAATCAACCGGAAACAGTGAACCTCCGGACACATTCGCTGCTTACCACCCGTTAGACAGACTTCGTGATGATTGTGAGGCAGTTATCGGGCTCACTTAGCACCAGGTCGCACTGTCCGTGCACACGTTTACGTCCTCTTCGACGCACCTCCGCCCTGATAATTTTCTTGCGTAAACATTATATGGCTAGTGTCGGCACAAATTTCCGGCGTTGATCCGCGGACAGAGAGCAACGGAAGGACATAAAACAACAGGGGACTTGTGGAGTTCCCATGTCAAGCTGAGCTGTCAGCGTCGCTTGAAATGTGGCGGCTCCTTCTCACCTGACTCACGCGGTGCCCGGCGTCCCAGCGTGACATAAAATGTGCCGTGATTGCACGGCCAAACAGGCGGCATGTCATTTAACGTGACGAAATGCCAATCCAACAATGGGGGCTACAAGAGGAGCGACAGGAAACAGCATCCACTGCTAAAGCGAGCAAACGTGGCCATGGTGGTGGCTAGGGCGCCAACCACGGTTGGCTCGGTGTGCGGAGAGCGTGCGAAAAAAAGTTTGGCTCTAAACCACGCTGTGGAGTTGGTTGGACAGTGAAGCTGCAAACCACACCCACAACGATTACCCATTCTACGTCAGTTGAATTAAAACATGTGGCTCTACAAAGAGTGAAACGAGCTACTCTGACAGCCGCGACCTGGGTTTCGCGGGGGCGGAGTCCGCGAAAGCGAGTGACCGCACGCAGCAGCGACGGCAGAAAGAAAACGGAGAGGAGTGTCTGGCGGAGGGTGAAGAAGAGGGCGGTACGCGCGGCTATGGCGTCATCTGTTCATTGCCTCCCCCTCACTCTTGTATCACGCGTTGCCGCCAATGAGCGCACTCCCCGCCCATTCCCTCCTCAGACGCTGTTCTGTCCGCCGCTAAACCAAACGACGTGAACGCCGTTATCATACATTAGGTGGTTTGCACTTCATGCGGAGGCTTTGATTGAGCGTAGGGGGTAGACCCGCCGCTGTGCTGGCATGAGTACACCGTTTGTCTCCCCGTCTCCTCGTGCGGGCGTAGATTATTGTGTAAGATGACGGCCTGTCGCTCCGTTTCTCTTTTCGGGTCCAGGTTCGATTCCTGGCGGTGCAAGTAATTTCTTTCATTTAGCCTGGCGTTTACTGCTGCCGCGGACACGAAAATTTCCTTGGCTGGTAGAGGTACACTGCTTCGCAGAAAACGCTGAGTTGCGGAGTTGCAAAGCTAGACCAAGGCGTCCGCATCGGGCTGATCATCAAGTTCACGAGGAACAGACACGAGGTGCTCAGGCATTCTAAGGAATCAACCAATAAATCTGCAATAATTTTATTCTTTGACTATGATTATTATCCTAGTCCTCCATGCACGCTGGTTCGAGCCAACACGCTTCTTACGCTTGAATGAAAAGCGAATAGGCCACTCGGTAGCGATCTTTCATTATTACTCTTGTGCGCTGAAAAGGGGACACTGCACTCTTTAACATGTGCTCCAGTTTCTACCAATAAACCTTCTCAATCCTCGTGATAAGTGCTAGGAAATTCTCCCAAAGATCTTAAATAATTTAGGATCCTTCAATGAATCGCGCGACTGTATTTTTTATTTTAAATGTCGGCGTGATGTCTATAGCTCACCTGATTCCTACTTTTCCCAGTTACCTTATTCAGGTTGGACGTCGATTTGAAGCGCCACTTATTTACCGTAATGGTCATATAAAAAGACAGCTTCCGGCTTCTCTTCTTTTTTGTTGTGAACAAAATAAAGCGGTTATAGCTACTAGATTTTTAGCATTTTACGCTGTACTGAGTTCTCTGATATTTTAAACGGTGTTCACATAACGCTAGCAAAGCACTCATTGTCAAGTAGCAGAGATGAGTTGAACACGTGGTGCGCAACTGAAAAGTGAAGGAAAGTTTCACCTCATACGGCTCTCTGAACGAAAATTTTCCACATCCTCCTCTTCGAAGTGTTCTTCAAACGTCGTATCTCCGGTCATAGTTTCCGATGTTCGCCTACGAACACGAGAATCATCCCTGGTTATGCCTTGAGGCTATAAGCATGTTAAGCTGAAAATGCCTATGTATTTGTAGTTTAAATTTATTATGTGCGGGAGTACAGCCGGTAAAAGGCTTGTCTATAACACAGCGTTTGTACTCTCAGCCCTATCCTGCCCCGCCGGAGCGAGATTTGAATAAAACTACTGCGGAATTCTGAAGTCTTGTCCCTTCGTTTTTGCCTCCGACATGTTTGGAACGAGTATGTTTCGGCAGTTTTCGGATGTAGCTGGTTGAAGTTGAAATCGCTGTTATAGACAAGCGTTTTACCTGCTGTACGTATTTGTCTTCATTATTCGTATGGTAATTTTTTTTTTATACTAGAAGCTAAAGTTCGCATTTTTTGAGAGGAATGGGTTACAACTCTAACAATAATCACTTGTTTTGAGTACAAAATATATTGTAAAAAGGCACCTGACCTTACATAAGATGAAAAGATGTATCTAATTTGGTGAATCACGGAAACGTCCCCCAACGTCGGAGGTACGCAAGGACATACTTCTGAACGACAGCCTACTAAGCTACCCAAAAGGCCCTCCGCCTGTTTCTGGAAAATGTGCGTACGTAGGAAAAGTTCAAGGACCAGAGCAATTGCACACGCTCTACTTTCGGTTCGGAGTCTACGGAAGTGCAATAACAGTGACTCTCGGTGTAGCTGCAGACACTAGTACGGTTGCAGATCTGAGCTTGATATTTGTAACTATAGGATCGCCGTAGTCGCGACAACTTTCGGCGGTGTGATGCTGACGGTGCATTTTTATTACATGAGCTCTGTCAAAGGTTTACACTTGAGCCATGCAAATAAACGCATCGAAGTCTCCATTGTGTGTGACAGAGTCAATCAAAATAGAATGACATTGTGTATTATGTTTCTTATTGTTTGTACAGCATAAACGTGATGGCGATGTCATGTGGCGAAATACGGTGAAGCTGCCTATGCGGGTGCTATTACAGCAGGCTACGGTTCCAGAAAACATTGTTTTGCAAGGTTCCCTGACGTCGCAAAATACTACACAAGCGCGTATTTCATGCGAGTCACAACAACACCGGGGGCTCCCAACAGATACGTAAGGAGTTCTGTACAAGGAAGGCATGGGTGGAAAACCAAAATCGCCTTCGTTGTAGAGACATAGCTAGGGAGTAATCGTTCTTAAGGCGAATAAACAACATGGTTTATTAGAAAGTTACACTGAAATTCCTTGGCATCGACATGAAAAGTACAAACTCTGACACAAAAAGTACCGCAGGACGCAAGTAAGGCCCGAAAAAAACTGAAGCAATGCATCCGTTTACAGGATATAATTAATGATTACCAAACGTGACAAATGATCGATCAATTAGTAAATGGATAAATATTAGCTTATGGTGTGGATTGAGATGAGTAAGGATTGGTTGTGGTTTATTTGGTTGAACTAAGATGGGTTAATGATAGATTAGGAATTGATAGGATGATTACAATGTGAGATGAAGGCGGAATGAAAGAAATTAGGATTACACGGAGCTGAGAAGGTCGCAGATTAAAATGAATTAGGGTAAGATGACGCATAGATTTACCCGCCTGGGTCGTTTTATCGCGGCGAAGACGTGCAGCATTTTGCGCAGTATTAAAAAATTGCGTTTGCTTTACGTCCTTCTGCAAATTGTTGCAAGCAAAAATGACTGATACAGCTGAAAGGTGAAAAATGTAAAGTGAGCTTTAAAAATTATTCCGCACTCAACACTACCTATAAATGATTTTCGCAAAAAAACAAGAGTTGTTGGCCTTTTAATAGATTAACTTTGCTGCTAGTTTTCTACAACCATAGTTACGTATATAAAGGAACCAGTGGAGGGAATGCAATGACTCTTACGGCTTATGATCTAAATTCACATTTTAACTTGAAACCGAACACGCACCGGCAAGAACATTTCAGCCGCAGTGTTGGCTTGTTGAGAGCGCAACCGGATGGGGAGTTCAGTTAAAAAAAAATAAATTAATGACAATGGCGTTTTTCTAAGCTAGAAAAATTTCCTTCGACATATGACACTTGTTTTTTTTTTTTATCTACTCCTTATATATAAAAAGGCATAATGTTGAACCGGATCAGAACTGAACCAGTAATCCGGACCGAACCCGTATTTTTGCTGGAACCGAACCCGAACACGAAGCGTTATTTTTTGAGCCCGGTGAACCAGAAGCGGAACTAAACAAAAAAAATTACGGTTACCGATTCACGACGATACGCTTCGACCTACCGTTGTTGATAACGCCCAGTCAGTGTCATTCGCGATTGCCTGTTCCACGCAAGGCCAACTTCCTAACCTCACAGGAACTTTTCGCCTTCACAGCAATCACAACACTATTAACGCTCACACAAGTTAGCCTGAATGGGAGTTTTTTTGGCTGGAATACATCTTTTAAACTCCTCACGGCAGTCGGGCCTGCTCCCACGTGTGGTAGTATGATGGTGAAAAAACTGCCAGTTTACACCGGGGACCAAAAGCCGTCGTAAGTAGGCGCATTTACCAGGATTGTACCTCTTCACAAAACGCAGTATAGAGCTGTGAATAGTGCGTTTGTGCTAATGGGAGTATAAAAAAACCCCACGCGTCCTCCATATTCTCCTCCCCCGCCTTCACCCTTCCCTCCTCTACGCCTTCTTACAAAATGGCTGCCAGTTGGTGTAGTATGAGCTCCAGCGTCCCCAAAAATTTATTGTCGATGTGAACTTGCAGCCGCATGAACGGATGTGAAGTGCTTCCCGACAATCGAAGCTCGTTTCGAACATTGTAGAACCAGCCTACACTGACGTGCGACACACTGAAACGTCGCCTCCGTGTCACTGACCTTCGAGCCGACGGAATACGCCAGCGAGCCGACGCGAGGCCTAAATGCAGTGATCGCTGAGAGTGGCTGGTTAAAAACAATGCGGTTGTGCCGATGCGAAGTGGTTGAAGGGAGGATTTTCACGTTTTTCATTGTACAAATTCATACAGAAGTGATATCTGCAGTGTTCCTTTATCAAAAATCCTTTATGCTTGATTTTTGCGAAATTAAATATTTCATCACCTGCAGAAAAAAAAATTCACTCCGCCGTCGCCTGCTGTCGCCCTCGCTAATATAGATTCTCGCGGCGTTTTAACAAATCAACCGGCAACAGTTACGAAAGGTTCCACTAGGTAGGTTCCACCTGGTTCCACGTTCTGCTTGGAACGCACATGGACTGGAGCAGCGCAGTTCTATAAACGTTGAAGTAGGACGCCTCGATCCACGCGCGCCTCCGCCGTACGGCAGCGTTGACATCGAGACACCCGGACTGGAGCAGTAAAACGCGGTAAATTTAAATGATTTAAGCAAACCTTTGGCGTCTCTACCTTGGGAGGAGCGCGACGCAAGAGGAACAGCATGAGAGGTGAGCCGGAAAGCGAAGGGAGGCACTTACATGGAAAAAGTAGATAAAGACTATGGTCTTTTGTTGACATTTTTAACGAAAGGAGCAGATACGCGGCCACTTTTTTTCCCTTAACTTTGGGTGAGGGGAGAGAGTGGCAGTGCGGGTGGTAAAACCTGAAGCTCGCTCCCAGAACACTACAAGCAAGGAAAAGACGGAAAGGAAGCATTTTGAGAAGTTGTTCGCCACAAGGGTCGCGCACCCTTTTGAACCGCAGAGCACTTTGTTTGGACGTACTAATAAGCGCAGGTGTCTCGGACGGAAGTGCAATTTTGAGTAGCCTAAATCAACATTCAGACATTGCGGAAAGTTGGACACAGGAGTGACAAGTTCGGCGTCTTTACAGTGCCGTTTCTTTCTTTTTTTTTTCAAGTCAGATGCCCAGTATGCTTCTGTATTTGTTGCCGCATATTTAAAGCGTTTTGCTATCCCTCTAATACATGTGCTGCTGTGGCTTCCTGGAGAATGTGCCACGAGGTGCGGCAACGTCAGCGTTTGGGAGGCAGGTGCAAGCAAACAGCGCACCGACGACATGCTGACCTCATTGTTTGCAAATGGCTTAAATTTTTTTCGTTGAGGAGTGTTGTAGTACATCAAGTTCTTACCAAGATATTTTGTGTTCTCGATGTAGGTGTTTTGTTGATTCAGTGTTTTTATTGTCTTAATAACGTGTTCACACGTATATTGTATTTATGTAATTTTTATGCAATAAATTGACTGTGCAGAAAACAAACTTTTCACGTACCGCCATTCAACGTTTGAAGCGGACAAAAGACTAGAAATTACGTAACACTAAACAAAAAATGAAAATGCAGCCTGTGCGCTCATTAAGAACTCCCAAACACAGTAATAAATTCCTATGCAGCGCTTACATCAAGCGCACAAAAATAAAAAAAAAAACCTCGAATGCAGGTCAACACTGCTCCCAACGCGCCGCCTGAAAACTCCCAGTTGGAGGAAACAATACACTCCAAATGGTACCCCTGGAAACTCTCATTGTAGTGGCAGTAAAATGAAACTCCCATGTGGTACTGAAAAAACTGCGGAAATAATGGGAGTAAGGCGAAACTCCCATTGCAAGGTGTTTTAAAACTCCGAATCGGTACTGAGTTATGCAACAAGCCATTTACTCCCATTCCGGCTTATTTGTGTTCTGTGTTTACGGAGTCGCAGCATAGGGAAAGGTATGCACGCCAGTGTTGCAATGGTATGGTGCAGTCGGTCGCGCGTGCAGCGCAAGGCCGAGCAAACGAAATAACAAATTGTCTGCATGCTGAAGCGGTTTGAAACGTCGACTTCGCCATGCCTTCACTGCGACGATATGGCAGCGTTCAAGCTGCACGATTTCTGCACTCCGCAACTGCGAGAACCCAATCCCTATACGTGCGTCCTAGTTCTATCCTTTGGTCTCCTTGATTTGGCTACACTTTCTGCTCCAGTTGAGGTGCTGCAGCATTCTCGCACTCGATTTCCCAGTACAGCCACCTGCACTTCGGCCCTCGATTTGACGCTGTGCTGCACGAGTTCTTCTACACTTCTGCACTAGCCTCTGTGCGAGTTCTCGTCTCGTGCAAGGTGCAGCGTGCTTTGGCGCATTTTTTGGTGCGCATCGTAGCAGACGGCTCCAGGATGATACCTGTGTCAGTAAACGGAGTAGAAATGACAGCGTTTCCCGTTTTAGATAAGAATGGTCGTCACGTACAATGAGATAGTGCATTTGTTTGCGAAACACAAGGTGAGTGCAGGCTGACGCCATTTGAAAAAAAAAAAAAATGCGAGCGCGCAAACACGGACCTCAGCAGACGACGTTTGTGCACTTTTGTCCTCGATTCGACCGCTGCACAGAAAGCTCTATTGTACGGCCACACTCGCACTAAAAGAACTGGCGCTGCACTTGCACGACATTTTTGTGAACTAGTGCACAAAGTGCAGCCAAATCGAGGAGACCTCATAATTTGCTTAAAAAGGTCGCACACCTTGAAAGTTCAATTAGTACTTGACAAGTGTTCTCGGCAGGAGTGGTTCAGTGGCTACGCCACTGGAAAGAATGCACGTCAGATCACCGCCCCGGGCGGCCGTTTCTGTGATGTGGGCGAACAACGAAAACGCCTGTGTGGATATTTCAACGATTGCTGAAGATCACACGAGTTCAAAATTTCTATCCACCCTGTAATATACTGCGCGTCTCACAGCACAGGCATAGCATCGAAGCAATAAACGCTGCGATGTTTTGTAGACGACAGTCTTAAAACGCGAAAAAATTTGGACTGTCTGTATTTTTGTCTTTGTGTGAGCTGACCCTTGATTTTGCCGTCCGACAAAAAGTTGCACGAATTACCGGCTGGAGCAACACAGCATTGTCCACCCGCAACAAAGGGAAAACCCTTAATCATCATCATCATCATCATCATCATCATCATCATTGCGGAAAAATTGAATTGAGTTCAGCAAGCTTCCATTGCGCTTATCGTGGCAGAACCTAAACAACAGAGGAACATTAAGAAAAGTGAGCAAGGGAGAGAGAGGCTGTTATGTGGCAACAATCGCACTGAGCTAAGTTTTTCTTTGCAATTCACTCCAGATTTATATTCACTGTGTACAAAACACTCAATATAAATTCCTCTTTCAAATACAAAATGCCGACCGAACACATACATCTCTTATATCGCGCGAGACCACCCCAAACTAGTTCGCAGGACAACATATATGTTGAGCGAGAAAAATACTTCGTCTGGTTTCCCTTAAATCTGGCCCAATTGATAAAGTAGTCTGAAATTTGTTGACTTATAAAAAGCAGTATTTTGAACATTTGCTTGTATTCTTTTTGCAATCCTTATATTTTTTCACTTCCCCGATAATTCAACTCAACGAACCGGTTCGCAAACCGGTTCAAAGCTTCCTAACCGGGTCAGGAAGCGGTTTGGTACGGGCTTCAGTCAAACCGCACCTGAGGCGGAATGCAATGAATTCATCCAAACCCGACCGGTAACCCATGCGGTATGTTTTTAGGCTTGAGACAGTGGTTCTAGCTGCCAGAAATGCGTCCAATATTGATATATCTTAAACGCTTTGAGAGAACGCGGCAAAAAATAAAAGCGGAATTAAAAAAATACGCTCTGCCGAATCCAGCGTTATTCCGGAGCCCTCTTTTTAGGAAGTAGAATGGCTTCTTCATGACACCTTGTCCTTAAATAAAAGTCCTAACAGATGGCTGACGAAGAGCTGCAAGCCATGTATTTACCCTAAAACGCGTTGCGATAGCTTTTAAAAGGGCCCTGAAAGGGCGTTTACCGATACATAGGTGTGCACATGTATGGGTGTGCACAATCAATGTCCTAGTAATCACCTCCTTCGAGAATGTTGTTAAAGCATTGAGTATTGTACTCGGTGCAAACGTTAAAAACGGCAATAGCTGATGTAGTGTGTCACTCCGCCGAGGCGACGGGCACTCATGTCGACGCGCGTGCGCGTTTTCAAATGAAATTGCGCCTAATGCGTAACATCGTCTTCTTTTTTGTAGCTAAATTTCTTGGCAGTCACTGCAGGAATTTAAAAAAAAAGATTAACTGCGAGAAATCACGAAAACGCCTCGTGTCACATTGAAAATACTCGCACTAAGGCACTTTTTCAGCCGCGCGGAGCAACATCCAGCTGCGGTGATAGGGCACCGGGGCAACCTCCAGGTAAATAAATGCCCTAGTAATCACCTCCTTCAAAAATTTTTTTAAAGCGACGAGTTACTGGAGGTACTGCTAATCAAAACATGGCATCTTCGCTCGCGCCACGACTCCCCCTCGTTTCGTCCACCTCCTCGCAACGCGCGAGTGTGACTGACCATGATGCCTCACGTCTTGGTGTCGACGGCAAAAACATCCTATTCTCAGCGGCAGCATTCCTTTCGGAGGGGGCCGTCTGACTTTCTGCGTTCCATTTGGACAGTTTTTAACATGAAAGTGTTCTATTCCCGGATACACCAAGATTTTGGTGACGTCATATCCCTCACGGGAATGACGTCAGCTCAACGAACACAAGAGAACTAGTGCGAAACTCTATGCAGGGGCCCTATTCTCGACTGCACAAATTGCCGGCTATTCGCCATGTTTTCTTTGCGCTAGCACGACGTAAGCAATCAGTGATGTGCTGGACCTATAGCTATGACGACATGCAGTGTAAATTGACGATTCACTCATAAAGATCGCAATCAAGGTATGAAATATTGCTCAAGAAAGATATTGATTGATTGATTGTAGGGTTTAACGCGCCGACGCAACGCAGGCGATGAGGCGCGCCATAGTGGAGGGCTCCGGATTAATTTTGACCACCTGGGGATCTTTAACTCAAGAAAGATATAAAAGCACTTGGCATGTACTATAAACATTAAGACGGTAGCTGAGGCTGACAAGAAAAACACATTTCTGCAGGTCAAAATTGGCGTCAATACCAGAGTTACTTGATATAGGTGTTGTGAAACTCCCCATAGGACCCATGCATCAAAAAGTGGCGCTAGAATTGGTCCACTGCTTTGGATCTTGTTTTACAGTGGCGCCATCTTTTGGTGACAAAATAAACTCTTGCTTCGCCGCTCGACGACCTGGGCGAAAAAAAGTATTTGAGTGGTTACGTAAATTTGTTATACCAAAGGAGCCCAATGTGCTCAACTATGCAAGCAAATGTTTGATGTACATATGAAGCAAAAGTAGCAAAAAGAAATGCGACCGTGGGGCCAACTGTCGCTTGCGCACTGTCGTCTGCTGCGCGTTCACTTCGCTCTTCTGGCGCCAAAAAATAAATAAGTCGCTTCGACAGCTTTATGCAAGCTGAAATTCATTATTTACAGCCGCTTGATCGGCTACTAGATTAGTTTTGGCATACAATGAGCTGTAGGCCAAACGACAACTGCAAATTTAGTACTTCAGTTCGGACCTATGTTGTGCCGGAGTCGCCGCACAAGTGCCAATTGGTCGAGGCAGAGGCGCTGACACAGAAACAATCGCAACCTAAAAACAGGAGTTAAGATAGCAATTAATAACATACAAAAGCACAAAAATGAAGAATTATTCACTTTAAAACAAAATTTTACGTTAAATAGTCAGTTGGAATAATTATTTTGATTTTTTGGATAGTGCATCCGGGGGCCGCAGTGGCGCCACGGTACGCACGATCCAAAGCAGGGGGGTTCCAGGTCCGGGCCGTTTTTTGAGGCGGAGTTTCGCAACTGCCTGCATCGAAGAGCTCTGGTCAATACCACAAGGGGATCGAGTAACGTCGATCCAAAAGTGAGCAAAAGGCGGATGTCGAGCTAAAGAAAATTACACAATATTTTTACCGTGTCTATTTATTTCTTTCAATCACTTTTAGTAACATACTTGGGCTGTCTGCTTCAATGCAAGCTTTGTTGCGTTATCACGTTCCCACGCCGCCACGCTATCGTCTGCTGCTATGTTACAAGTTTATGGTGTGATCATAGAAAAACACGGCGGCGACAATCGCTTGTGTGACACATAAGAGCAGCGAAGCGCTACGCCTGATAACCGCGGAGCACACCGATGTCGCCGATTCACTCATTCGTCAAGCTCGACTTCAATCTACGGTGTAATGAACAAACGAGTCATTTTTCTTTGCTTTTTTTTTTCTTAAGTTCGATCATGTGACCTAGCAGCTTCCTAGGAGTTGTGTGGACAAATACCATGAATTAAGTTCTCTTTTTCATAGGAAGACTTGTACTGCCCTCTTATGTTGCAGTTGCGCGAAACAAATAATTTTTTATCTTATTGACAAACATAAAAGCAAACTGCGGTACGTTATTTCTACGGTCCCTCATCGCTGACTTGGAAACAGTCGAAACTAACAATTCTTTCGGTAAAACACGCTTTAAAACGCGCGTCATGCGAAACTGCGCCTGCTGCAAATTCGCTGACATTTCGCGGCGCCGAAAGCCGGGGCAATTTCTTGCCATATTTTGCTTGTATTTTGCGCCAACAACAGCCGCCATTTTCAAGCTGTTACGCAACGTTACGTCACTTTTACGCAGGCTGAAGTCCGATGTGTGACGTAATCGTTCGCGCCAACTGTTTAAATTACATCACGCCTTCTCAGCCAATCACAGAGAGGGTGTGTATTACAAGCAGTATTGTTGTTGAATAGCAAAGACAGGCTTACGTTGTCATGTCCGGTGCATTTAGTCTAGTTTTTCATTGCCGGCCAAGAATTATGCGCTTTCAGTAAAGAGAAATAAGGCAAACTTTAGAACTGGGGCCCGTAAACGTGATGAAACGTCAAAATGACGACAGCACACACAACCGCTTCGTCAACCGGAAGCACGTGACCAAAACTGAAAGCCAATCATAAAAGACTTCCGGCAAATTGATGGCAAACATGGAGAATTGCCGGCTATTTGTGCAGTCGAGAATAGGGCCCCAGGAGAAAGAGGAGAAACGCCAGAAAAAGTTTTATTGACGCCGATGTTGCTGTCGCCAAGGAGGCATGAAGCGAAGTAGTGCATCATGATGCTAACAAGCGCCGACAGTTGGCGTAAGCTGCGTCGTAGCAACGCTGACAGGCGAATGGCGGGAACGCCAACTGATTTGACGCAAAGAGAAATACCAGGGGCGCGCGTGCACGGTTCAAGCTACAAATTCTACCTCTCGCGTTCCACAAGCTGAGCTCGTCGCAACGCAACCGTCTGCCGTATACGCCACGGAGCAGTACCGAAATGGTCGCACCTTTCGTGAAGCGACCCGCCAGCAGGACGTCGCTCGCCGAGCACACCGACAAGACAGCCGCCATACTGCAAATCATGCTCCTTCGCTGCAGATTTCGCTGCACGTTTCACTTGCGTGCTTTACCGAATTCCTATGACGGAGGAATCAACCACAGTTTTTTTATCATTTTGCATATGAATCCTCCACTCCGCTCACGGGTGGAAAAGTTGATGAAAGGAATTGGGCGGCACTTTTACGCTTCCACACCGCGCCGAAAGATCACGCGAGAAGAGGATGACTGTCACAGCGCGTTCGCGGCGACTACATATGGTACATATTGGAGTCTAATATGAAAGAACAAACGAAGAATCGCCTGAAAATTTGTTAGAGTGAGCACGTACATGCGTTGCCAACCGACGTCAGTTTATATATTGCTTAATTTTCCGCTCGTTCGCGGCACTGTCGAGCTTGTTTGAGCTTGGTGACGCCGTGCACACGCATACAGAGGCAGCTGTAGTGTTTTATTCCGTTATTGCTATCAGTTCTGGGTTCTAGAGTGCGTCTTCTTCCCCCCCCCCCCCCCCCCCCCCCCCGTTTGACAAGTATACCGTAACCGATAATACGAGCGGTCTCGGAAGAGTAGTGTGAGTTTTGGGGCCGTGCGCGCCTGCTTCTTTGTCCAACTGTGCACATGATTACACAAAACAATTATTCCACCCTTGATGTTTCGCCTGATGGCCTGGAGACAAATTTTTTTCTATAATGGCTGTTCTTATTTTTTACGTACTCAATGCTGCAATTGCGATATGTGGAGGGTTTGGTTTCCGGGCGCAGCCCGATATTCCCCCTCCCATCTCTGCCCCCTGTGTCTGCCCTGCGTCTTGTTTAAGTGTACTGGAGAAAACAATGTTTACTCGCTATGAAGACATACCATTTCTGCAAAATAGACTCATCAGTATTTCGTTCCCTGAAAGTACAATTGCATTTTTATAAATACAAACACGAGTTTAAGACGAGTTTTAAAAGAAACATTACCGTTTGATAGGGTAGTTCCACAGTTCAACCAAAATGTTTGTTTTGGATTCGCGAATACGATTCGCAAACCATGCCAATTAGAAGTGAGGAAAAAAAAAACGAACGCTCTGCCGGGATTTCAACCCGCGACTTTGATTCAGTGAGCGCGAGGCTTTAGTCTTCTGCGCTACGACCCAACGGGAGATGCCGTGAAAATAACCTGTATACTACATTGAAATCCATACTTTGTGTCACATCAGTTTTCTGATTTCTTGGATTTCTGGCTAGTTAACTGAACATTTCTTTAATAACAGCTGCGCACTAAGGTTCCATGAAGAATCCGCCGTAGCTGATCTCCAAGAACAGCACTTTTTCGGCTGAATCTGCCATTTCGCCCTGCAGGAATAGTGTTCGCTGTGCTTTTATTTTGCGCTTCAAGCTAAACACTTTGGTGGATATTGATTTCTTATTGCCTAATAAAGCTTCCGCAACTCCTGTTCTGCTTTTAACTGTGCTGATAATATCTACAAGCGCTGCTTGTCGTACACGAATATGCAGTTTCTAAATCCTGGAAACGATTTTTTTTTTTTGTCGCCAAATCGAACGTGAAGCGTAGTAAGCCGAGACACGGATCGCATTAGCGCTAGTGTTGAGATGTATTAACTTCGTGGGCCTTACTATGATTATTACATTTTAGGATCTAACAGAACAGAGCCCCTTTAACTACTGTACGAATGTTGACGGGGCGCAATTTTCGCTTCTCGATCAATTCCCGACGACCGTTCGGGCGTCTTCGGTCAGCGAACCGGTCGCCCCACTCGAACTATCAATCGGCCGACGGCTTTGTGTCGCGGTCGGCGTCTTGGGACAAGGCGCTCTGCGAACTCGGAGGTCTTCGTCGCCGTCGCCGTCGCTTCGGCTAGCCAACGCGCCCTAACAAGAAGCGGGGTAATAGAGTAAAAAAGTTGAATATAGACCAACACGATAGCGTCAAGCGGGATGCAGGAAGCGCTATTTGACCAAAGGCGCCGCCTCGACCCGTCGACGCTGAGCAGATGACGCTTCTTTTCGCGGGAAGTGCGAAAAAAAGCCGTCCAATTGCAAGACTTCTGATTCGTGGTACACGAAGAAGAAACGATGACGTACATGGGGGACGATGGTGGATCCCAAAAATACGCAGGAAAGGGTGGGAACGCGGCAACAAATTTCGCAACGAAAGTATGAGCTTTCCCATGCCAATAAAATTGCTATACCTTGCGCAGATGACGATGACCGCCCAAAGCAATGAATGCCCTATTCATTTAGTGAGCTGTAAATGCCTTTCAGGACCCCTTCGAAGCTCACCTTTTAAGCGCCCGCTCCTGTGCTTTCGCGTCGCCGTCGGGGTATACTTTGTACCGAGTGAACGAATAGGAAACTGGAGTAGGAAACTGGAGTAGGAAAATATGGCAAAGGTGTGAGGGGGAGGGTGGCATGCCGAGGCCACGCCAGGCATGCTCGATGGTAACGACGCTGTGCGAGGTATACCTCCAAAGTAGCGGGCCGTCGTGCGTTCCCTAATTATGCGATTCCTTCCTGAGACGCAAGAAATATACGTGCCGTCGCCGAGAAGACTGCCGTTCACCGTGCACTCAAATTTCGCATTGGGGGTTCGCAATCATCCGCGATTTTTGGGTAAGTACGAGACATTGTGAAACATAACAGATGGTTACTCATGTTTAGTTATGATGGTTACTCATCAATTCGTGTGCTATGAATTCGAAATATATGATACAGACTGGGCCCTCATCCAATATAAGAGCACTCGGTGTAAACCTGGAAGCGCAGGCACACCCTTACATTAATACCCTGCGGACAGCCCATTCATAACCGGCAATAAATGTACCAAAAAGAAGCCAATACCGTGAAAACGCGGACTTCGTACCAGTGAGAGGTACACAGGGAAATTCACGAGAAACGCGCCAAAAAAGATGTATTAGATCGAACAAGTTCTGCCCTCGGGCGATGTGATACATACGTATTCGGTAGAATGGGCCATCTGACTTTAACGAATCCTGCTCGATGTGTTCACGAAAAAGGAAAAAACATATCTAACAAAAAGTGCCTTTATCGCTAAGAGTAGGTTTTTCTCTGAATGTAGAAGGTTGCTAGAAAAAAAATACTTGCTTTGCTCTAGTGCTGTTGTTAAACACAAGAAAATCACTCTTAAGCATCGCCTTTTTCGATATTTTTTGCTGTCATCTAAATGTTATTGCAAAAAAGCTGTCGTTTACTTTGTGGTGTTACAACGTCACAGGGGTCAGGACAGCTTTTTGGACTTACGCAATTTTGTTCATTAGATCAAATGCACACAGCAGACACATCGCTAACTCTACTGTGGAGAGTGCCCTTTGTTATTCTTCCGGAAAGCGTAAAAACTGTGGTGGAAAGTGAAACACTTTTAAGCGTGTAGATGGTGGAGAAGATTTTGTGGTTGACTGTACCGCTGTTTCCGCACATTGTGTTACAGCGTGGTACGGACGTCATTTAGCTGTTGCATAGCGCTTATCGCATATCTCTGCGTTGCGATGTTCTCCTACTACGTCGGCAGCGAACTCACGAATAAAAACAGTTGCCGTGGCATCCCCTCGATTTGTTTTAGCCATGCCCTGGCATTTCCAAGTATCGCGCTATACTCTTCAAATTTTACTTCGAGGTATGCACTATGGAATGTGTCTCGGCCAATAGGAAGAATTTCTGTGTCATTTTTCCGGCCACGGGGAAAGCTTTATGATAACGGCTTGGAAGTACCACAAGAATAAAAGTGCTGTTCCCGTGTAAAGAACAGTCGCTCCTCTTACGAAGACTAAACATGGCGCGCAAACCGGTTGGCGAGGTTGCTGTCGCTGCCATTTTCGCGCTCTGGCAGCGAAGTCTCCACGTTGTTTATATGGCCAGACGAATTTTGGCGGAGTATTTCATTACACACGGCCCAGCTGAAATAACTGTTTAAAGGTGAAGTCCCACAGCGAAGACTTGTAGGTATAAAAAGCATCCGTGCGTCTGGACGAACAGGTCGCCCAGAACACTACTCTGAAAATCAGTTATGATCTACAGTCATCATCATCATCATAAGCAGCAGCAGCCTATCTACACCCACTGCCCGGCAAATGCCTCTCATATGGATCACCAATTGTCCCGGTCCTGTGGCAACTGCGACCAATTTATCCCCGCAAACGTCTTGATCTCATCTGCCCATCTAACCTTCGGCCGCCCCCTGCCACGCTTGCCTTCTCTAGAGGTCTACTCTGTTACCCGTAATGAGCGGTGCAGTGGTGGCGTAGAGGCAGAGCATTCGCCTCATCCGCAGAAGGACCATTGTTCGAACCCCGGTGACGCACAGTTCCCTCCGGATTAAAAAAAAATTCCCCGTGTTCATGTAATTGGAAAAGGAGGCTTAGGGTGCGGCCTGATCCCGGCGACCATTGCCGGTAACGCACTCCCTCACCACAGCAGGATTGGCCACCCTTGTATAGTAATGGCCACAGCCTCCCAAGAATACGTCATCTGCAGTAACCCAACGCAATGGACCCCTGGAAATTTCACGGCCAGAAGACAACCAGTCCTGGGAACTCCCTTTTTTAAAACGTGCTCATGACTTACACACCGCTACGAAAATTTTGGTATCAAGGAAAGGCAATGGGGCGTGGCACTGCTCAATATGGTTGGTTCGGGCAGGAAGTCACTTTGTTCGATTTTTGTCGGAAGCGGTGGCATTTGTGGGGGCTTGCGCAGCACCATCTAAGTTTACGGAACCCAAGTGCAGCGGAGGGCCATGCGAAAACTCCTGCTACGGTGCCTCTCAAGGCATAAACATTCGTCGCTAAAAACACAGACCCATTCAGCTAACGTTCAGCTAAAAACACAGCCCCTTCATTAATACGACCTGACAGTTATTAGCACGGGACTCTCGTTGGTTACAGCCGACGGTTTCTTTCCTTCATGCAAACAGAGATCGAGAATGAACCAAACGTGATTTCTTACCGTCTTTGGCTACTGGCTGAGTATCTTCTTCTTTCTTTCCCACTGTTATAAAGTTTGTCGTAAGAAAATGTCCCCATGGATTAAAAACAGCGCCTATCTATGATTAACTTTCGTTTTGAGCTTCCATGAGTACTCGACAAAATTGTGAGACAAGTAGCACAAACAAAGGTGGTGTGTCCTCACATTCGACAGAAAAATCATAGTAAATAACAAATTTTGGGTGCTGAACACACACTTCTCACAGACATCACAGCGAATGCACGGGCGACATTAAGGAGATACACTCCTTCCTGGAAATTTGCAATCATCCCTGCTGGTATTATCGTTCACCTGCGTCACTATTGCGAGTTCATGAGCCGCGGTATAGCGTCAGTTTAAAATGTCTCTAACAATAACACAGTTCTCTTTAGATGATGATGACATTAACTTTATTTTGCCCTAGAATAGGTGAAAGAAGGAAAGCGAAGTGGGAGTCTTTCTGGATCCCCCATTCCCTCGAACGGCGGCCTGCAGTTCTTGGGCGCTAGCGGCGTCTTCGGCAAGTTGGACGAACTTGAGCGGTGTTTTTGGATCGGAGCTAAGTAAAAAAAACTGTGGTTGATTCATCTGCCACAGGAATCGGTAAAGCATGCAAGTGAAACATCCAGCGAAATCTGCAACGAAAGGAACATGATTCGCAGTACGGCGGCTGTATTGTCGGTGTGCTTGGCGAGCGACGTCCTGCTGGTGGGTCGCTTCAGGAAAGGTGCGACCACTTCGGTCCTGCTCCGTGGCGTATACGGCAGACGTTTGCGTTGCGACGAGCTCAGCTTGTGGAACGCGAGAGGTACAATTTGTAGCTTGAACCGTGCGCGCAAGCCCCTGGCGTTTCTCTTCACTTCAAATCAGTCGGCGTTGGCGCCATTCGCCCGCCGGCATCGCTACGACACAGCTTACGCCAACTGTCGGCGCTTGTTAGCATCATGATGTATTACTTCGCTTCATCTCTTCTAGATGACAGCACCATCCGCGTCAATGAAACTATTTTCTGGCGTTTCTTCCGTTTCTCCTGCATCCGTTGGGCTGGCGTCATTTCCTACTAATGTTAACACATTAGTAGACCAAGCGGTGGGAGACATTTTTTGCTCATGCTCGTGGTCATGCTCGTAGGGTTGGTGGCTGAGCATCAAAAGGCAAAACCGTGCACGTGATTGTGGCTCGATGTGTGTACCCCTTGCAGTCATCTTTGTACAGTTCGGTATGATGTGACTGATGGTTGGAGGACTGGTTGATACCTTAGCCTATTGACTGCAGGCTGCAGAGTGACATCCCCTGTACCGATCTCTGTAATCCTCCCTATGGAACGTTCTAGGCATTCGACGCTGTGGCTGCGGAAAACGTTTAAGCGCTGGCTTGACTGTGGCTGAGCTGGCTCCAACCCTTCGATCAACCTTTTCTCGGCGACTGTCTTCTTGGAACGAACGTGCGAAGAAACGCTTTCAGTGCGAAAGCCGTCAGCGCTGTGAAATGGTTTGATTGGGGAACGAAGCGTCGTCGGTGCTGCTTCCGCAGGCGAGGGGAACCGCAAGGGGCGATTGGCTGGCCTTGAGCACATGAGGCGCATGCTGGAAGGTCAGAGGTACGCTACCAGGTGTTACTTTGGTAGCTAACTAGATTAATTAGCTTCGCTTAGAAAGCACCCGAATAGGTGCAAGGGGTGAAGTCCGATCTGTCGGAAACTCTTAGGACAACCGGTGACAACGACGCCACTCAGTTGCTGGATGCGTCCGAGCGCAAAGAATGGCCTTTGTCCACGTGTAGGGAGAAAACAAAAACCCCTATCTTAGTAACACGGTGCGAAAAGCGACTACACAAACACATTCGAGGGGTTATTAACCATGTATAATGATAATGTATAATGTATAAAGTGGCGTTATTAAACATCCAGATGATGCACATGAATTACTGCATGCAATGCTATTAAATGTAAAGTGTCTCCAAGAGAGCCACGTAAGTAGCAAACAACTTTTCTAAACAGGTCTTTGTTTACAGAAAAGACAGAAACGGACGCACGTACTCTTTTGGTGGTGTAGCTATCGTCGCCCAGAAATGTTCAGCATACACCCATATTTAAACGCTGTCATTGAAACTGTTGCGTCCTTATAATAATTTTTAACAGACCAATTTCTAACTTCAATATGGGATTTTTAAACTTTATTCTGAGCACCTCAATGATCAGCTACTTTGATCATTTATTCTATAAGGCAACTTCAACAAACGTAATTCCCTCTGTAGCTCAACCAATTTATTGTTCACCTCTCTCATTTTTAAAATTATGTATTGTAACATCAAGAGAGGCGTGATTGGACGCACACAAGGTATGTAAACAAATAGGGAAACTTAAGGGCAACACAAGCACGCCCTGCCCCTGGCTAGCACAAAAGGGAACCGACAAACTCCAAGCTAACGCAATGGCACAACACTTCGGAAACGTGTACGGTTCTTCACACTACAAGAACACTTTCATGAATCACAAAATGTCTCGAAGAAGAAGCCTGTATGCGACAACAAATCAAGCTCCTCCTACAATACTGAATGCACTGAAAGCGTTTAAGGCCCATAGAAACAATCTTGCAAAAACTTTAAGGCAAGCCAAACGCGGCTATTACTATACTATTTTTAACGGTATCGTAGATGTCAAGCAAATGTGGAAAAAACTAAATACAATTATATCTTCGAGTAAAGGGACGGCCGGTGTCGGCGAAATTACAATTGACAATCATATATTTAAAGGAAATGCATTAGCCAATAAATTCAATGCGTACTTTACTTCTTTGTCAGAAAGTACTTACGACGGAAATGCGTAGGCTACATGCCAACACCTATAGCCCCCTCAATATTTGTTGACCCTACGGAGCAAACTGAGGTAAACAGCGTTTTCATGAAACTTAAAAAAAGCAAAAGTGAGGACATTGACGGCATAAAAATGGAACCGGTTATCTTTGTTATTGATTTATTATTACCCTGCCTGACCCATATTTATAATATCGTTTTAAGCACAGGTACGTTCCCTAAGCGGTTGAAAAATGCCAAAGTCGCAGTACTGTACAAAGCTGGTGACAAAAACGAAATGAGTAATTACCGGCCAATATCGGTACTACCTATATTTTCAAAGGCTCTAGAAAAAATCATTTTCACTAGGTTTTATAAATTTTTGGACTCTCATTCGGTGATTACAACAGCACAATACGGGTTCGGGTCTGGTGTATCGACGGAGACAGCGCTGTTGCATCAAAAAGAGTTCATACTGGGCAACATTGAAGCAAGAAAGCTAACTCTAGGCGTATTCATAGATTTTACGAAGGCGTTCGACCGGATTGATCACCAAACCTTGTTAGAAAAATTGTCTTATTACGGGGTTAGAGGCATCGTGCGCGATTTAATAGAAAGCTACCTTAGTGACCGTTTCCAGTGTGTGTGTATAAATAGGCAAACATCTACGCCCAGAAAAATCAAACGCGGTGTACCGCAGGGAAGCATATTAGGACCTCTTTTATTTAACCTTTATATCAACGATATTGTAAACGTGGATCAATCAATAACGTGCATTATCTATGCAGACGATACAAGCTTATTCTTTACGGGAACAAATATAGACGATTTGATAACAGCAGCTAATAAGTTCTTAGTCAATTTTTCGAAATGGTCGTGTTATAATTCTTTACAGATCAACAGCTCTAAAACCAAGGCCGTTCTTTTCCGTGCGAAAGGAATGGCATGTACGTGCACACAAAAACTGTTGCTAAATAATTTTAATATTGAACTTTCAGAGACTGCCAAAACTTTAGGCGTCATCTTTCATCAACATATGTTATGGGATTTTCACACTGAACAAGTGTGTATATTAAGCTAAGAAAAGCCCTTGGCGTGCTAAGAAGATGTCAGACGTTTCTACCGGTCCCCCAGAAACTTCTTATTTTTAATACGCTTTTTTGTTCTCATCTACGCTACTGTCAGTTGGTATGGGCTTCGGGAACTCAAAAATCAAAACAAAAGTTGTATACACTTCAAAAATGTGCTTTACGGGCTGTTGCGAATTTAGGTTACCGAGATAACACATCCCATTTATTTGTCAAGTTTAAGGTTTTAAAATTTTGTGTTGCATATGAACATAACCTGTTGTTGTCTCTGAGGTCTGAAATTCGAAAAAAGTGTGCAAACCTGAGAGGCTTAGCGTATTTACAGCCGAAAATTTTGTTGCGTCCGACGCGAAGTTCTGACCACTGGCACATCCCCCGACCGCGAACAAATTACGGACTCCAAATGTTAAAACACTCTGTTCCACACATACTAAATAAGTTCAAGCTCACAGAAGACCACTTGCGTCTCCTTTCAGATAGGGATATATTAAACCTGTTTGTATAAGGAACTGTAAACCTAGAGAAATTGTACCCAGTACTTGTAAATGCATGAAAATTTCAAGTGTACCCCTTTTTGTTGTAGCGTCTTATTGGGGTATAAGTTGCCTTTTTTCCCAATAGTTTTATGTGCTTGTGAACACCCAAGTGTGCATTTTTTTGTGCTTGAAAAACAACCACTAGAATATTGTTTTCTTTTCTTTCATACGTGAGTACCGTATGGGGTTTGGTGTGCCGTTGTTTCTGTTGCCTTGTACAAATGGGAGGTGGGGCTAGTCAAGCTGCTATAGCGCAGCTTTTTTTCCCACTTTCCATGCCACAATTGTTTCTATTTTGTGCAAACCACGGTGTATCGTTGTGGTGAAAATAAACTTCAACTTCAACTTCAACTTCAACTACTAATTCTTTACTTGTTCAGCTGATAACTGTTCTGCGCAGGAGTAATCACTAAGCTCCAGATGCAGACAACATTACAGAGACGATAATACAACAGCTACATACATGCCGACGCTCTCCCACCGTTCCTCTCATTTGGTAATGAAGTATAACTCGCACAGCACTTTCCCAGGTCTTGCTGAAGGGATTAGAGGCTGCACCGCCCCTTCCCGATGTGATCCTCCGATCGCAACAAGAAGGTGCCTCCGGAAACCTCTCAAGAAGATGATAAACAAAAGGGTGTGTACTTTTCAGAATAGAATGGTTTTTCTGAGAGACACAAAAAAGGGAGGGAGAAATAAAGCAAGAAAGAAAAAGAGAGAAACCTTTATAGGGCAGGTGAGGTCAGCAGGTGGCGGTGAAGGTGATATGAAAATATATGAAAACAACTCTGAAAACAACTCTCAATTACATATGACTGTTGAAACACACAGACACACACGAAAAACATACAAAATCAGGCGAAAGAGTCATTTGTACCGGAGTTCATAGCTCACGGTCCACTCCAGTCTTCCGGAGGAACGTTAGGAGCGCCTTTGTTGCACGACATGTCGGTCCTGCTGCGAGCCACGGCCCAAGCAGATCCTTCGAAGAGATATAGGTGGACACGGGCATGCCCAAAAAAGCTTGGTGGTAGTGCGCTCAAGTTCGTAGCGAAGACATGCGCAGAGAATGTGCTTCAGGGCTTGGCGACTTGCACGTGTCGTGGGCAGGGGTGAGCAAGCCCGTCGAAATTTAAAGGGAGAATGCTTAGTGTAAGTCACATTGAGCCTGGTCCGTTGCAGGGCCCCTTGATCTCGCTTGGAGAGACCGCCTGGCATCCGAAATTGACAGTCTGGGTATATTGTTGCAACGGCACGTAAGTATAATTGGGGTGGGTGGTGGTTGCGGTTTGCGACGGGAAAAAGGAAAGTAAATTCAACGGGGATATCGGCAGGGAGCTCACCTGCATACAACCTAGTGCATGGGAAGGGAAGTAGAGGGGCAGTGATAGGATAAAGTAGAAAGAGAGAGAGAAAGAGAAAGGTATATAGAGAGCTGTCAGTCCTAGAAAGCTGCCAGTCCGGGCACATCAGTCAATCACTGCACTCCGGGCTACAGCCGCTGCGTAAGGCCGGTCGTCTCCAGGAAATTACGCAGATAAGTGAAGACTTCCCGTTGGGTTGCCGCAGGCCCCTTCGGGAACAGAAAGTCCTCCATGCCGGCGCTGGGAAGGCCTCGACGCTGGGGCGCTCGCTGGAGCTCTGCTCTCGGCCCCGCGTGCTGGGGGCAGAAGCAGAGTAGGTGCTCGAGCGTCTCCAGTTCGGAAAAGTCCGCACATGTAGGGGAGTCCTTGCGCCCGTGTCGGTGCAGACGCTCCGCCACATTGCAGAAGTTGAGCCGCATGCGGAGAAGCAGGCAGCGGGCGTCCCTGCTGATGCGTGCGGGCAACGGTCTAGGCGTCAGGCCGCTCACGACCAGAGGGTCCGGGTGCATAATTGGGGTTATTCCATAGCAAACGCAGAACTCTTTGCAACGGAAGAAGCATGAGCCGCTGCGTAGCGCCCTGTGAAACATGCCAGGAGGGCTTTCGGCAGATCGATCTATAAATAATAATACAATTTCTGAAATGCTATATTACAGATTATTTCATCCATAACCAGCATTGCATAAATGTTTTTGTTTTATCTCAAAAAGGCTTGCGACACCGTTTGGCACTAGGACATCCTAAGCGACCTGAAATATCTTGGTTGATAGGGCAACATCTTCGGCTCGTTTGGAGGCTGCCTGACACAACGGACATGTTAAAGTTAGTTGAGCACATTCCGGAGGACATGTGCAAGACAGTAAAGTTCCATGCCGCGAATTTTTCCTTTTCGGTGTATTTCAGCCTGTACTGTTTCAGAAAATAAAAAAGGAATGTTTAGTAAATGCCGGACAATTTCAGAGTCGTATAGAAACAAGAAAAAATAATGTCAGTAAATGGAACCTAGTATCCTTTATTACATTGTTTTCTTTTAAAAATTCGTCGGAATCGGAGACAGCAAGATGCGGAGCGAAGCTTTAAGTTTACAGGACACTAGCACCACCCACTCTAGACTATATGTATACCTCTGGGCGACCTACCGGTTCGAAATGCGGGGAGGCTAATGGTTGGCAATAATTTCGCTTGAAAGAACGACCTCAGAAGATGGTTTTTGATCTAAAAAGTCTCTTTTTCGTAGGTGCACAGCAGGGAGTGGGGCTACGTGGGCTTAGAATTGCGTTGCATATGCTGTGGGAGCCGTTTGTCTTTTTGTTTAGCGTGCGGTAGCGTGGCGTTGTAGCAGGGTGGTGTGGCGGATCGGTCACAATCGTGACGGCTCCGTGCTCGCTTTTGCCGTGGTTGCTTCGAAAGTGAAACCGTTGTGGCGGGGAAGCGGGCGTAGTTCGCCTTGTCCGTTCGGTCCACATTTTTTGGCGTCGTAAGCGTCAGTTCATCGATAGAGCGTTCGATGTCTTCGTCTAGATCGAAGTCATTCGTTGCCGTTCTTTCGGTGTTCGTGTCGTCGCTCAAGCTATCGTCTTTCGCCCGTTGTTTCGAGGATGCTATAATCGCTCTCTCTCCCGTACAAGCAGGCTCGAAAGCGTTCCGTTAATCCCGAGTCCGCTTGCACCCGGAGAGACAGAAGATCATTATAGGCCGGGCTACGAAGGTCGCCGCACAGCTCCAGCTGCCGGCCACCTCCCTCGCTTAGAGGTCTTCTTTAATAAAGTGCTTCTCTCTCTCTCTCTCTCTCGCGCGCGGTTGCGTCGTCTTGCAGGAAATGGGGTTTGTCGTGTGAGACTTGATCAGAGCCACGGGTGCCGGTGATCTTGTACGTTCCGGCTCGGACGTGCCGCAAGCGCTGGCCGTGTCGTTGCTCGTTGACGGACCTACCTGCACGAGTGTAATGTCGTTCGTTCGCTGGACTCAGGTTAAAGCAGCGGGTGGCGGAGAGCTCGTACGTTCCGGTAGGGTTGACCAACGCGCGCTGGCCGTTTTGTTACTTGTGGAAAGGTTGATTCCTGTGGTTGTGACATTCGCTGGCCAAGTACGTATAGCAGCAGCGGGAGCGGAGGACGTAGCGAATGGTGTTTCGCCCATGTATGCTAGTTTGGTCGCGTTCCGTGCGCTGTGCATTTCGTTCGCCATGGTCAGCTCCACCGGTGCGGATGTCGTTCGTCACCTCTGGTGGGTTTCGCGCGCTTTGCGTCTCTTTTGTCTTGGTTAACTCCCCTAACCTTTGGTGCGCTGTCGTTCACCACGTATAGTGGGTTTCATGCGTTGTGCGTCTCGCTCGTCGTGGACTTCCGCATGAAGTAAATATTTAATTAGATAGGTTGTCTCACTTGTTACGCAAAAAGAATTTTTGGTAAAGGCAGGGAAAAATACCTATAATATACACTTCGCCCCAATTATTGGTATGGGGACCATGAGTAAATCTAATTACAGTAACCTAATTGTACTTAATTCTATTTGGTGCCTCAATATAATTTGTACTTAATACCTAATACTCTTACTCTGTAATTGTAACTTTACCATTGGGAGTACAACAAAGAAAGAGCACTCCGCAATTTCCGAATGATCGCGGGAATTATGCCAATAATGAGTCAATACACTATTTGTACTTGCCGGGATTTCATTGATAACATTATTCGCGCAGTGAATAACCTTGTCTCCGAGTCGGAAGTCCACTAACACTGCTCTTCTATGTGAGCTGTGCTTGGGAGTTAGGCAAGCAATTTCATGTTGCTGTAAAAGCTGCGGGTTCGGCATTCGATAGATCATTTCTGTGTCTTTTAGAGGCAGTAGTCTGTCTTAGGTTACCGGGAAACGGAAGGTTTAGTCAGCCTGCATGTCTGTCTGTCCCGATTCACCCACCCGGAAAAAAGTACGCTGTATAAAATTTTTCTGCAAAAAGTACATAAAATATAATATGCACCATCCAAAACTGCTAGAACCGTGCGTAAGTCATGTTTGTTCACTTATGCAGCGTCAAGCGACTAAGGCGGGTTTAAGCCAAGATAATGCAGTATCTTCCGAAGCAACGTTGTTTTATTGAGGAGTACACGTTCGGTTGGCTTTACTGCCCCAAATGAAAACAAAGCACGTTGGGGCCGCCGCAGCCCAGCGTGGCAGGTACGTAAAAAAACATTTATTTGAGCCGCCGAAGTTTGGGTGGTTCCCTAGAGCGGGAATTCATGGGATGAGCACAAGGCCTTCGCTCTGGATCCCAGGAGTTGGTGGACGTCCAGATTGGCGCTGGTAACCATGTTCTCCCGTAGCTCAGGGGTGGGAAGAGGGGATCGGAGAGGAGCGTGGACTGCCCCACTTAGGTGCCCACCCTCCGCCCACGGTTTGAGTCACACAGCAAAAACGTTTCCCAGTCCACAAAAACGGAAACCGGTTGCGCGCTCTCCCAGCAGATGGCGCATGAGCAGAGAATTCGGGAAAAACACTAATGGAAGTTACAAAATGCGGCACGAGAGCGGAGGGTAAGAGCCACAGAGGCGGGAGGGGTAGAGAAAACGTTTTATGCTAGAGGCACGGCAGAAGACTATCGTCTTGTGACATTTGCAGCCGGACAAGCAAATACACAGCATTGTTTTTTTTGTTCGTGACAGTATGTGGCGTCTGTAGCTTGAAACTCTGGTATTCCTCCATTTTTAAGCGCCCGATACTGGTTAACCGACCACAGCAGCACACATGTTAGCCTAATGCATGTTAATATTGCTGTCTGACTTCGCTTTACTTCATCCCCGTCCTGGATACCATGCAAATGCCTCGTTTGTTTAAGCGACCTTTCTATCGCCTCAACTCTCTCTCTCGTTAACGTGACTTCGATGCATGTGCAACAATGTACCGGTCGGCCGACCGAACAAACAAATAACCTGTCCCCCTAGAGGCTGTGTAAGCGGGTAGCCCGTGTGACTGGTGCTTGGCAACGTATTATATGGCATTTTTATTGCAATCATGCAATTGCCATATTCGTGGAAACGGAAATACGACGGAAAACTTTCAGTTCGAAAAACATAGCAGAAACGACACAATTTTCACGTAAAAATGAATCATTCTACTCATTCTTGGTTGGCTCCGTTCATTTGATGCAGCTGAGAAGCTCTTAACGCGATTTGAAGCGCTTATTTTTATTGGCTGGATAATCAATCCCAATAGTCGTAATTTATCTTCGTCAAGCGAAACCATGCTAACGAGAGCGTGCGCAGTAGGCTTGGGTGACGCAGTGACGTGTCAAAGAAACTGTTGGCGTCTCTTGAGAAAGTTAGGCTTTGCAGAGCTTAGGCTGCTATATAAGTGTTCGGTTCACAGCCCCGTGAACATAAGGCAGGCATATTACTACATTTAAGCGCTGCTCAATCGTAACGGGAGGAAAACGCAGCTTACGTGTTCTTCGAAAAATCTTTTATCGGCGCACTGTTCTGGCAAAAAGATACTCAAAGACTCCGAGTTACTTTAACGCTGCAACCCATTCGTCTATATAAAACAGCTGTCGTCACGATGAGAAAAGCGGAATCACTTTATATGCTTGCGGCGTTGTCGCTCATAAACTTCTCAGCCACAAGTTAATCAAATACCCTTCAGTGTGTGTCCATGAATGGTTGTTCTTGCGCCTTTTCAGCATCATCGGAGGGAGTCTCCACCTCCACATCGTGGCTTCGAGTACGTGTCTCGAAGAGAGGCCCCGGTGTGATTAAGCGTTTTCTTTCCCGTGCGTACATCCCGCCAAGGGCCGTCTTCACCGAGCGCTCCGCGGTAAAAAGTAACCCTAATAACTGCGAAGGGATCGGCTGGTTAAACGGGCCATATTTTCATGAGGTGTGCATGCGGGGAGTTGTTCTGCTGCGGTGCCGCCGGCCGCCGTGGACACGTAATCTGCGAAGCCCGCCCAAGTGCCTCACATATCTGTTGGTGGACGCAGAAATGGATAGCGATGCGGGACGCTGAACTTATGACGCAATTCTTCGAGAATTTTCTGTAGAGGTGAACTTTTTCTAGGTCGCTTGCTCGGAAGGTCAGCAGTTGCCCTTGCGCAATCAAGATTGGGTACGCCTTCCACTTTTTTTACCTGGAGAGGTTTTGCCGAGAGAGAATGCTCAGAAGCCCTTGAAGCCACTGCGCTTTCGTCTACGACTCCACGTGCTTCCAGCCTGCGTTTACGGTATTGGTCGAACTTCTGCGTTACAAAAATGCTACAGTTAAAATCCATCGCGATCCCTATTTTGGCCTCAGTTTCGCGAAGCTGAATATACTTTTAAGGTCTCTCGTGCCTCGCTCAATAATTTACAACCCAGCCCAAGAACTTCAGCAGATCCACGTCGCCAGAACGTTGCATCCGCACCTTACCGTTGTCCGGTATATGAAAAATTTCCAATTCAAGTTCTTTGTAACAAAGCCTAGTCGATTCCCCAGATGTGCAGTTCTTCCCCCCCCCCCCATTTTGAATGGCCAGTATGGATAACAATGGCGCCTACTTACGTTTTCTTCCAGGTGCTTTTTTATGCACCGATTTTCTTCGGTTCTGCAAGGAGCGGCATTGCATTCGGGCTCGTTTCCACGATACTCCAGCAAAGCGCAGCTGTCACGTTCTGGGGACGGAACCAGCCATTTCGGAGAGCAAGTTTTCGGATGTGGCTCATATCTTCTCCGCTGTCGTTTCAAGCGCCTTCAATGGACGCCTGACGTGATTGCTGAAAAATATCCCCCTATCGGAAACGCTGCACAAAGTTAACGTCGAAAGCGGTGCCTATAAGGGGCACAGCGGAGCCGTCGTAGATTGCACGGGTGACTCCGGGGTCGTTCCGAGGAATTCGATAGCGACATTGCCCGCTGGAGACAATTCTGGGATTTGCTTTGTGTACCAGGTAACGTCCAAGTAGGCCACAAAAATGCTTATAATGGCTAACAGTTTTCCTCAGCAATTACTCCACGCCGTTACGCAGCATTTGGACGAACTCGGTTTCACGTGGGTACACGAAGAAGGCTACGCGGCACCACTCGTTCGTTGCGCATCGCCGAACAAGCACGTCTTGTCGGACCTTCTGGAAAGAGGCGTGGAAGCTGACCTATTTCAAAAAGTGCGCGACTTTGACGACTTCAAGACCGTGTACCAGGGTGCACTCACGCTTCTCAGAGGTTCGTGTTATACGATAGAAGGAACGCTTATCCTTAGTGCCCTGGAACCATCCTTCTTCACTTTGGTTGTAGGCATGGCATCTTCGTTCGTCGCTTTACTTGTGGAGTTGGTGTCCTACCATTGCCGTTACTTTTTAGCGCCAACCAAGTCCGATGCATCCTTGTAAGAGATAGAAAATAGACATAGTCCGCCGCTATTTGTTTCACCGCTCCTTTTATTACCCCACCAGAATGCCAGGTCGTTCTCTGCGGAATGCTCTTCTGGTGGCAGGGTAAGAAACTCCGTTAAAGGACATTACAAAGACTTGCAAAATCAAAGTGCTTAAATTCAACTAGGGCGGTTTTTATGAGGTCTCCTCGCTACAGTCCTTCGTCGTTATAATTGGCAACGGTCTGAGCTAGCTTGGAGTACTCACGTGTCCTGCTAGTACGAATCTCTCCCCCGTTGCGGTGACTCTAATTCCAATAACTACACATATGTGCACCTATCGGAGGACACTGAAAATACTGTTGGAGTGCTTTCACGCTGCAAGGTCTCGCAATAGTGCTGCTCTGCATTACAAATTTGATTTCGTCACTAATATACTTCCTGAGCCTAACAAGTGCAAATAACTGCAGCTGGTGCGTTACGTTTTCGCGGGACACCTTCACTACTATACTGGCTACTGGGAGGAGCAAAACCACAGACCCCGGGCTACCAAAGTGAAGCAGTGTCCAAGGTGTACGATAAGTCTACAAGTTAAAAGTAGAACCCGTGTCGGTTGAGGTCACAGATTTCGTCAACCTGCTTGCGAAAGACTCCTTGTCTGTCCACACGAACGGCCTTAACTAGCTAAGCATCAGGATACGTTTTACTGGAATAAGATGTCCTTCGGAAAACTAAGTCGGTAACTCTGCCTGTTACCAGTGACGACGAGATGCCCCTGTTAAACGTTTCGCTAAAAAATTAGCCTAGGGCCACTGACGTGACGTCCCGAATGGTGATGTCAAGGGCGAAGCTGCCCGGCGTTCTTTCATCGCAAGGAATAGAACTCAAAGATAGCAGATGGATTCCCGTTCGCACATGCTCACGTGACCTTTTTGGTTGACGCTCCCGAAGGGCGGCCGCTTCCGGTGAGTGCGCGACTTTGCCCATATTCCAAACATTTCTGAAATGACGGCCAAGCACACTCGCCTATATGTGCAGGCTCCCCTAACGATCTATTGGGGGCGCGCTCTGTGATTGGCGACTCTTTTCCTCCTTTCCTTGACTCGGCACACGTGCGCTCGGCGCCTGCTCCTCCTCTCCCCACGTGGCACCTGTGCTTGAGGCTTGTTCTCCCCCTCGTTAGGCTATGAACTCTCCGGATCGCTGCGCCCGTGTTACCACGCCTCGTCCCATGAAACTCAGACCAAGAACAGCTTCGCTGTAACAAACAGCATCGGCTGTGCCGATAGCAACTGACGAAAGAAGGCCAAATGATGCGGAGCTTCCGCCGACAGCAGCGAAGCGAATACCTCTCAAACTCGCATTCAAAAACAGGGGGATTTATATGTCACAAGCTAAGGCAGAATACATATACAAATGCCTCAAGCTGTTCGATAGGCGACTGTAGTTGTACAAACACAAGCGAGGGGAAGGCTAAACAAACATTCCAAACTAGTAAAGTTCACAAAAGAGATGCAATTCGACGAATCTTCAAGACACTAAAGTCCTGTAATAGTCACCGACCAGGCCAATGGTGCACCGCTTTCCCCGGGAGCTAGAGCAGCCAAAATCGAAATAGTGCTTCTTTTTACCCATAACGTTAGAATGAAATTGTTTCCGTAATTGCTCCGGTTTTGTTCCATAAGTAAAGGTTTCATTCCAGATCAGCTCCTCAATGAAGAAAATAATTGTTCAAAAGGGTTCATAACGGTTACCGTTTTCCGCAAAAAAAATTGACAACTATAAAATTATCGTGCAATTGCAAAGTGGGGTTTTTTAAAATTTTTGTAATAATTTACGTACTGCACTCGCTTGGCTGTGCCCATGATTTTGGGCCGGGATTTCATTATTCGCGAGGGTCTACTGCTTGACTTGGCGGGAGGTGGTTACAGATTGGGCAATGAGGCAGAATTGATACCTTTTTTTGGCGTCAACGCATATCTGTACCATGCCAAGGTCAGCCGCAGTGGCAACGAAATCCGTGTTGCCTGAGAGAATCAGGCAGTTGCTTGAGGAGTGTCTTTGCAGTGACTATGAGAGGGAGCAGCTCGCCTATGTGCTGGAGCCGTTTGCTGAAATGTTCACGGAGGCCCCTGGGCGGACAACCGTCCTACAACATCGCATTGACACGGGAGACGCCCCTCCTTGGAGCTGCAATCCACGGCCGCTCAGCATCCAGAAGAAGGCGAAACTGGATGTCGCCCTTGACGAGATGCTGAACACGGGAATTGTGCGGCCGTCGCAGAGCGCCCATACATCTCCAGTCGTGTTGGCGCCAAAAAAAAAAAGACGGTAGTGTGCGTCTCTGCGTGGACTACCGTCGTCTCAAGGACGTAACTGTATAAGACGCATATCCTTTTCCTGCCGTTGAATCCATCATTTCCTCGCTTGGTGGTGCTCGCGTGTTTACCATTCTAGATTGCTCACGCGGCTTTTTGCAAATTGAAATGCACCCTGATGATATTCCTAAAACAGCTTTCACATGCTACAGGGGTCTTCTGGAGTTCGTGCGCATGCGGTTTGGGCTGAAGAACTCCCCGAGTTCGTTTCAAAGATTGATGGACAACCTCCTTGACTATCTACGTTATAAGTACGCAATGGCCTATATGGATGACGTCGTCGTCTTTTCGCGCACCTTTGAGGAAGGAGCATCTCGTGCATCTCAGAGACGTGCTCGACCGCATGAAACGCGCCGGCCTCACCATCAATCCCAGAAAGGTTCAACTCGCGATAAGCAAGGTTGACTTGCTCGGCTTTGTCGTGGACAACGGAGAGCTTCGTCCTAACGATGCCAAACTGAAAGCAATTACAGAGTATCCGTGCCCGCGTGACGTTAAGAGCTTCCAGCGCTTCTTGGGCATGATAGCCTTTTACCGCAGCTTCATCCCTCATTGTGCGGAGCTGTCACGTCCGCTAAACCAGCTACGGAAAGGCGTGAAATGGCAATGGGAAGAGGCTGAACAGCAAGCTCTTGAAGCACTGTCTCGCGCAATTGCGGCAACAGCGGCGTTAAGGATACCGGACCTTAACAAACAATTTGTCTTCCAGACCGATGCTAACGACTATGGACTGGGCGCAGTGCTGATGCAGGAGTTTGAGGGCGTCCTCCGTCCGGTCGCATTTGCTAGCCATACGCTCACTCCGGCTGAGCGCAATCACATGGTCAAAGGACGTGTCTAGCAATTGTGTTTGCACTAAAGAAATTGGATATGTATCTTGACGGTGCCTCTTTCACCTTTCATACAGACCACATGGCATTAACGTGGCTGCAGCGTTTGCAGAACCCTGCTGGTCGTCTTGCGCGCTGGGTGCTTGCGCTTCAGCGCTACGATTTTACTATCCAGCACAGGAAGGGTTCGCAGAACCAAGTCGCTGACGCGCTATCGCGCGCGCCCCTGCCGCCATCTTCGGACACGGAAGCGCCAGCGCTGGTGGCTGCAGTGGATGCTGACGCACGCTGGGGTACGCTGGTGAGCAGGGCAGATCTTCTCACGGCGCAGCATGCCGACGGACTCTGCAGCAAGATCATTGAGCACGTCGGGGCACAGGTCGCTGCTCTCACCAGCAACAGCGTGGAGTTTGATACATATGTTTTGGCGGAAGACGGTCTCCTGCTCCGGTATATCCCGCAGGACGATGACGAAGCTAATTTCCCATTCCGCGCTGTTGCGCCGCGTAAGCTTCGGAGGGCTTTCATCCGTTACTTTCATGATTCTGCACTGGCTGGTCACAGCTCTGGCAGCAAAACGTATGAGAAGTTATGTCGGACTGTCACGTGGCCGGGAATGAGGCAGGATGTGCTCCGGTACGTCAGGAGGTGTCACGTGTGTCAGACAGCGAAACCCCGAGTCGGTTGCCCGCCCGTTTGATGCAGTCTGTTGAGAGTAAGAGCCCCTGGAAAATGCTTGCTTGCGGTATCATGGGCCCTTACCCCCGAAGCACGCGTGGTAATTGTTATTTGTTTGCGGTGACGGACCATTTCACGAAGTGGGTAGAGCTGTTCCCGCTACGTACCGTCGATACACCGAATGTATGGAGGTGCCCAATGGAAGTGTTTTCGCGCTTTCGGTTCCCCGCGCAGCTCATAATGGATAATGCTACGCATTTAACCAGCAAATTGTTTGAGGGCAACTGCCGAGCTCAGGCAAAATAACTGAGCGTGTGAATCGCACCCTCAAGGCGATGCTAATTGCTCATACGGAGCAACAAAAGGATTGGGATGCTAAGCGGCCTGAGATTGCATTTGCCACTGGCACCACGGTGAATTGTTCAGCCGGGTTTACGCCGGCTTATTTGAATTACGGTCGGGAGATGCCATTTCCTTTCTACAGGACACTTCCAGAAACGGACGCGGGTTCTGGTCTGTCGCCTCATGCTGTGGCCGTCCGCCAGCGCATGCGTCACGCGATACAGGCTGCCCGGGAGCAGCTTGACGTTGCTCGTCTCTAGCAGGCGGAGCAGTACAACCGGGGTAGTCGAGATGTTCAGCTTGCGGTTGGCGACATGGTTCTCCGGCGCACTCATCCGCTGAGCGACGCTTCACGCAAGTTTGCCGCGTCGCTAGCCCCTAAATGGGAGGGCCCTTTTACCGTAAGCGAGAAGCTGTCTTAGATAACGTATCTTTTACGCCACAGCAGTACAGGTGAATATGCAGGCCCGGTTAATATAGCAGACCTTAAACAGTACCTCGTGGACTGATCTGCTTTGGCCGCAACGCCTCTTGTTTCTCAATGGCGTCTGCGCACCCGTCATGTAAACTTTGTATGGGATGTTTCTAGAGTATCCTTTTTAGGCATTTTTTTTTGTTTCGGATTAGCTTTTCTTGGCCCTGAGTTTGATGCTTGATCAGTCCCCCGTGATGTGCTTCTTTATTTTTTTCATTTTTTCCCCAGATAGAATTGTGTTCGTTCAAGGGCGTTAATTTTTGCTTCTTTCACGTCCAGAATCCATTTTGGCATTCGCTAAAGCTGCGCCCGCATTCACCGCCGCACCGTTTGGAGGACTTTCACCACTGCCACATCAACATGCGCGCTAACATGCCCCGGTGGCATCCTGAGCTCCTGTCTCCCTGGCCTTGGGGCCACTTCGGTTCCACGGCACTTGCTCCGGGCCGTTCCTGCTCTCTCCTCTACACTGTGTTGCCTTGGCGTGTGTGCTGTGGGCCTTGAACCGGATTTTTCGGTGGTGCTCTCGGTTCCACTCCGGCGCTGCGTACCTCTGGCCGGGAGGCCCTATCTCCTCCCTCTGGTGCTGTTGAACAGACCGTCATCGGTTGGTGGGATTCCTCCAGTGGCGCCAGCGATCCAGCGGCGTCCATGGCTGTTCCTCGGTTGATCTGATCCTGTGGCTGCTGTCCCTGAGGATGTACCGACTTTCAAGCTTGCTGTTGACAGCTGTTTCGTGGACTGTGACGTCATCTTGGGGCTCTGATGCCGATGCCTTCGAATTACTCTTTGTCTATTCTTGGTTGGCTCGAGGACTGTGCGTTGGCCTTTTCTGCGGAGGGGGGGAGAGTGTGGCAATCCCGCAATAGTGGCGCGGAACAATCTCACGGATGGACATGTGCCAGCTGAGGAAGATGATGTGGGGTGAGACGAGCTAGGATATTTCCTCTTCGTCTTCCAAATTTCTCGTCAATATATTTGGCAGAATTTTTGAGAATCGCGCTCACTCTTCGAAAGCTCAGCGAAGAGCATTCCCAGGTGATCATTGTGACGGACTCCTTTTCAGTTGTCTCCGCTTTATCTTCACCAACCGTTTCTCCACTTCGCCGATCGCTGTCGATGCTTATACCGGCACATGTCAGGGAAATCCGTCTGGTCTGGGTCCCAGGGCACAGAGGAGTTGAACTTAACGAAACTGCTGATTACCTGGCAGGAGTAGCACTGGATGGTCATCTCGTTGATACTGTGCCCCCGATAGCCTATGTTGCTGGAACTAGGTTTCGAAGGTACAGTTCACTGGACAGCTTCCCACCAGACAGCATCGCTGGCTGCCCAGACATTGAGCATCGCCGGTACTCTTGGAAGTGCGACTTCGCGCAGTCTCGGCTGTGCGAGGTCACACTGACTTGCTTTCGATGTCGAACACCTAATTTGAATTTTGATCTACACCGTGCACACATAGCGCCATCGGCCATCTGCAGCTTCTGTCAAGAGGAGGAAACACTTGACCACTTCCTGTTGTCTTGCCGGCGGTTCTCTTTCTTCCGAAATCGTTACCTGGAGGTTCCCCTCCGGCGCCTGGGTCTCGCCTTGTCGGTGCCTAATTTATTGTCATTTGGGGCAGTCGCGCTTGGTCGGTGCAACGGGGATGTTTTTCGCGCTCTTCACTCATTTATTGCCGAAACAGGTCTCTTGCCTTGTTAATCAATAGCATCAACCCATTTTTAATCGTTTATTGAAATACCTGTTTGTACAGTAGTATTGAATTTCTTTTGGTTCAAAAATTGTTAGCATCACTGTACCCTATTTTCCCTATGTTTGAAACTAATTACTAAGCTTTTGCAACAGTGAAATCACAACAAGACTTGGCCAATCCCCCAGAGTGGGTACGCCCATTCTTGTTCCGATTCCAACCAAACAACCAGAACATGGCGGACTCGGCGGGGCGAGGTGTGCGCATCCGGATCGGCTGAGCAGTGAACCTTGGCGGAGCGGGACTCCCAGTAAAGGTGTGATTGAGGGGACTCAGTGTCTTTCTGGGGAACCGCGGCCGGGTGCAAGAACCCCGGTACCACAAGATCAATATACCGCGGAGGTCCAGGCTAAGATGTGCTTGAGCGTGTCAAAAGAATGGTAGTACCGCCATGGGTGAAGACATTTTTCTTCAAACTTCACGCTGGTGTGCTACCCGTAAAGACGTGGCAGAAGAACAAGGATTTGTACCTTTCAGGAAACGTTCGGTGTTATCCGTGCAAGAAACGCGAGTCGATCGAACATGTGTTTTTAGAGTGTTGGGACGGGGCATTTTTCTGGGACGTGCTTCAACACACATTAAACAAAGACTTCCCTCTATACGCACACATAATACGGTTTTTGCCCGTTAAAGTTAGGACTGTGTACCGTACGACCTCGTCATGGTTCTGGCCCTGCAGGGCATTTTGAGGTGGCGTACGGCCATACGCCATCGTGATGTTGATTCCAAATGCTCTAAGGAGTATTTTTCTGAGCTCATTCGGTTGATTATTGAAGTATGGTGGGCTCAGCCTGAGCCTCCAGAATGGGTGCCTGTGATGGAAACATTGACAAGCATGAAACAATTTTAGCTGGATTTCTGCTAACAAAGTGTCGGCTGGTAGTTTTATCAAAGTAGTGTTGCGTTGTTGTAATGTCAAAGTAAGGCAATGAAGAAAAAAATGGCAGCATCTCCACTCCGTGGATGATGGCGAGGTTTCGGAGTACGGGGACTCGAAATGACACCCAAATTGCGCCCCGAGTGACATCCTTCATCCGAGTTGAGTCGCTTTGCTTCCACTTGCTGCGCCTGCGTATGCGGGGAAGGTCGTTGTCTTCGTAGACGTTGAGCACCCATTTCCCTCCATGGCGGGACCAGGGTTTTGATTTCCGGAACCCGCTTATATACGCGGTTCACCGTGGCGCCATCTCATGTTCACGCGTAGCGCCATCTCATGTTCATGCGTAGCGTCATCTAGCATAGTTCGATGCAGTCACTGTTTATTACAACTTGATCACAACCTACCTACACCGGTGTTTTTGCGCGTTTTCTTGTTGCTAGGTTATGTTTGTGCCTTTTTTCGAGTGTTTAGGAGTGTTCTTCTACCCTTTTAGGTAGTTTCCACACAGATTTTCGCTTGATGGTAGTGTGCGTGCGGATAGACGCGGACGGACATCGGGAGGTCCTAATGTACTCCGCACCGTTACAGGCGAGGGAATAAGCCGTTTGACTCTCTCGTACTAACTCACGGTCGTAGCCCAATAGTTAAGACGACTCACACTAACTCTGGCTGGTTTACCAGACACAGGCTCGAATCCTGCTGATGCCTGTGAGAATTTTTGCGATTGTAAATGCTATGTGCACGGACGCGGACGGACATTGTGAGGTCCTACACACTAAACTTTTTAACACCCTTAAAGGTGCTAGAAGGGTGCACTCAACATTTTGCACCCTTTTTGCACCTTTTAAGGACTAAAACATTGCTCCGGCACCCAATCATGAGGGTGCCACATATTAATGGGTGTAAATCTTAACATTTTTACACCCTTTAAGGTGCAAGGAGGGTGTACTGAACATTTTGCACCCTTTTTGCACCTTTCAAGCACCCAAATATTGCTCGGGCACCCCACCTCGAGGGTGCCAAAATTCAGGGGTGTAATCAACAGTGTCATAGGGTGCTACGACCGTTAAAGGGGTGCTAAAAAGTATTTCTTCTCGATTGGGGTGTTACCACGGCACCTTATCGTTAGGGTGCCTAAAAGAACGGTGTGTGAATGCAAGCATGCAAAATTGCACAAAAACAGGCTGAATGTTTAAACCGCACATTGCACTATTTCGCCGCCCGTTGAGAGAATAAATATGAACTCTCCACATAGACCAGGGGAAAGGCTCTAAAATTGCTGTTCGTAAATTGAACAAAACGTGCTGAATGTTTAAATTCCACTCTGCACTAATCTACTGCTTCGAGTGTATCACAAGGTTCGTTTCGATATCTGGGTGCACGGGAAGGAAAGGCTACAAAATGCCTCTTGTAGTCCTATAAATAAAACTTTTACGCGAGGCATCGGTGTCCTCAACGAAATCGAATTTACCTAAGAATTTGTTCCCGTATTAATATGCCCCGGGCAAAAATTCCAACAAGACTTTCTTGTTGGGCTCACAGCACGCCTGTGGGGCCAATACGAAGTTCTGTCGGCACTCTATCGTTCCAATAGCCTAGTCTTCCAACAGGGAGTTTAACCTTGATGGCGTTTGTGGGGCCAATAAGAAGCTCTGTCGGCACTCTATCGTCCCAACAGCGTAGTCTTCCAACAGGGAGTTTAACCGTGATGGCGTTTACCGGCTCGCCAACACGATAAGTCAACGCCAACAGACGCCTCGTTCGTAATCAGCGGCGCGAGCGCGCCATCAGACAGAACCGACAGACGCCCTGAAGGTGGTTTTTAGGGCCTAAACAGCAGCGTCTATGTCTGGCATAGACGCTAGACGTCAACGTTTGTGTTCTGAATTTTCCCTTCAGTAAGTAACAGTCAGACGGACGATAACATAACTATGTGAAGATATGCTTTGGCTCATACCACGGCAAGCGCAATCGTTTGTGGCTGCAGCCTCGGTTGCTCTTCGTCCACAACAAACTGAATCGGCTGTACAGCTTTCTTCGAGGGCGTGTATGCAGGGGTTCTATCTTCCTTTTTTGCGCAGGCCGACGGGGGCGGTCGTGTAAAATCATTTTCGCTCGTCGCTGCCGTAGGGTTGCCACCTTCTTGGTTTTGGACCGGCCCGACCGGTTTTTTAAACAGCGGGCCGGTTGCCGGTCCATATCTAAAACCAGCCGTCATCAGCCGGTTTTTTGGCTTTTGTGCCGTGATTATGCCCGTTTTGGCGTTTTATAAGCGTCAATTCAACAACTAAGACGATAAATACGTGTCGACAAGCATAGGCGTGCGCACAGGGGGGGCAGGGGGGGCGGCCGCCCCCCCTAATCATCTGAAGGGGGCGCCAAATTTGCCCCATGCCTTGCCGATGTAACACATGAAAGTAAAATTTCTGCTCAGAAATATTTTGTGTGTGTTGCAATTCCATCACATTGAAATAAAAATTTTATAACCATCCCTCTTTGCACTGCGTTCGCACCGCGAGGCCTTCAGTGAGAAGAGGTCGGGAGTTGCTTTGGGGGGGGGGGGCGCAGCGGTAAGACTTTGCCCCCCCAAATTGAGAACTCTGCGCACGCCTATGTCGACAAGCTGCGCAAAGACACGCGAGCAGAGAAAATACGCGGGCGAGCGCGCTGCCTCAGATGGAGGGGGACCTAAGGGAAGAACAAAATAACGAAATTCTACCGCCGCGGTCAGCAATTGCGGTTACTTTTCAGTGAAGCACATGCAGAGCGATTAACCAAGCTCTCAATCACTTTCAGTACAAACGTTATGTTGATTTCTCTCTAAGAAAACACTACAATAAATGGCACTGCATGTTAAAAAACATGGCGTCTTTTTTCAACACAATCCCCCCCCCCCCCCCCCCGGAAGGCCCGTTTTTTTTTTCGGGGAAAGGTTGTAACCCTACGCTGCTGTTCTGCCTACCTGCTTGCTGTACCTATTACGTCGCCGCCACCGCAAATCCCCACTTGTTACAAACTCAGAGGTCTTCGCACTGTTAGCAGTCGTTTTACACGATGGGTTTGATGCGCCTGACATGCCAGGAGTGACATCGCTTGTAGTATTAGAGCGACGTTGCTTGTCTGCAAGACGGTGACGGTCAAACAAGCGTTATCAACGCCATAATTCTAACGGCACATTCCATTTATTTCGTGGCTGCCGTGGCTTGCGCAGAAAAGGTCGGGTTGACTGCGATAGCTTTTCTTGAGTCAAATAATGGAGCTTTGGCTCCATAGAGATAATATGTTTGGCTCAATCGCTTGCAGCGCTAGCAATGCGGCCTCTTCTGCAAGACCGGTGCGTGAGAAACAAGCGTTAGGACAGCCAGAATTTCAAAAATGCAGCATAAACTAGACCATCGTTAAAGGAGGCGATGACTAGATACAAGCGACAATATTCGTTGACAACTTACGTAAGTATAGAGTTGTTTTAGGCGCCTCCAGCACCGCCCGCCGGCATAGCTGTTTGTTAACGCGTCCGTTTACTGTTTTGTAGGTCAATGGTTCGATTCCTCGTCGAACGTGTTTTTTTTTTTTTTTTTACGTGAGGGTTTCATTAGCTCCTTTTTTAACGACCAGGGTAAGCACCTGTTCCTTGCTTTCTATCACGCCGACATTTACCGCTCTCTTCCTAAACCCAAAGTAGCTCGTTTTCTCGCACGTTCTCTCTTGAGAAGCCCGCCGTGAAAACAAAACCAAAACAAACGTCAAACCTCTTTACAATATTAGTATATATGTCAATTACGTTATGTGTATTCACTTTTTGTGTTTAAAAACCTTAAATTTAAGTTATAAACACATTTCAGACTTTGAAAGCAGAAAGATAATTACCAACATTACAGTAGTAACACAATTTTCGTCAAACATAGAGGTGCTGCATTTGAAGTCTGGCAACTATCTCTCACTTTTGTGTGTGTTTTTTCATGGCGTTTTGTGCCGAGTGGTTGGTGGCGTGATTTAATCTGTTTTATCTATTTCAAGCTTAAATCATAGTTATAGAAGCTTTATGGGTGATGTCTACCCTTCCAACCTACGCGTGTGTTGAACATGGGGACCCCGGAAGAACGATCATCGCCGGATAAAATACTGCGCGTCAAAAGTGGATGACATTGCATCAGAACAAAGCGTGTTCGTGTGTCCGCGAGATGAAGACGACAGTGAAGGAGAATTGTACGTTGGAAACATCGTTTTTGCTCGGGTAAGTACGCATTTTTTATTATTCTGTATTTGGTTGGAACGAGTTCTGGTGTTTATGGGTCAGTAATTCGCTAGACCCCCATCTCGTTTGCTCTGAGAGCCTATGTGAGTTAGTATACTTGTTTGGCGCCCAGTCCACCGTTTCCGCAGAAGTCAGCATCAATTTACGCTGAAGCTAGACCTTGGCTACGATGCTCGCGCTATGGTACACGGCTGCTAATAATTTCACATCACGCAAGGCTCTTTAACACCGGGGCGTTTGTTTATGTGTCTCTCAAACAGTGCCTTTGCGGTTGCAGATCGCAGTCGCAATTTCGCGTGAGTGGCACAACGCTGTGATTAGTCCTCCCTCGTGAATACCCGCGGTATACCAAGAAATAACATGAACAGGAGGTTCCCTGGAAGTGCATGTGAAAACGCGTACACGTGATTCCATGGCTGGCGTCTCGTAGGTGTTGTTAAATCTCCCCCCCCCCCCCCCCCCCTTACGAATTCCGTGCAGTGCGCTTCGCAGCTATTGCGCTCGCGAGACCGGCGACCGTACGCCTCGCGGTCTTCGGGCCGCGATATGTGTGCTGTTCTCGTGAAGCTCGACAACAGCGAAATTGCCGTACTCGCTCGCCAACGCGCCCCGACAGCGTACGCGTCGACCGGGTGCTGACGGAGTTGTGCTGGAAGAAAAGCAGGCAAGAAATGAGGGCGCACGAGGTGTAGTTAAACATGAGAATTTACAATGTGCAAGGTGGAGAAAATAGTATGCAAGGGCCGGAAACGGTGAGAGAGTTCGGGCCGCGCGCCAGCGAGCGAGTGCGGTAATTTACGTTGCCGAGCTTCACGAGTCCGGCACGAATATGACGACGCCCGTCTGAGAGTTCATAGAGGTATAGAATTCACATACGTGCAAATTGAAGGTGAAATGCGCGCATGTGGCCTCGCAGGGAGTTAGCATAGTCTCGGGGTAGTGGGGGAGATTTCACAACGCCTACGAGGCGCCTGCCGATTCTGTCAGAGTAGCTCTCGGGAAGTCTGGGGCTTGATATCAGAGGCATATGTATTGTTTAAATTAGTGCAGAAAATTGAGCCAATTCGCAAGTTCTCATTTTCGCAAAACCGCAGGCCATACAGAGACTAAGAAGAAAGCTGTAGGCACTCACTCAACTCGATTTATATTGGAGAATTGAACGTGCAGATACAAGTCAGACATTGAAATGGAGGAACCTCAACTATCACACACCAGTTCCGATTGAAAGCAAGGGATACAGATGAGCTGCTAGCATGCGTTCCATGCAAATTAGCTCAGTAGCTAGCTTTACATATATCATGCATACCCCACTCACAGTACCTGCGGGTCTAATAAATACATTCTTACTGTGACCTAAATTTCACTTGGGGTGTTCCGGGAATGTTCTTATTAGTGCCTTGGAGGTTACTGTCTTTAAACGATTAAAAATCTACTTGATGTAAGCATTCGTGCTTTGTGTGTGCTCTTCTTGTATTTCAACAAGTGTCAGCACACTCACAGATTATGCACCTGCAGGTGCTGCTGCTGGCTGTGCTGGGTCAGCTGCCTTCCAGTCCAGTTTCAAAGGCTTTGCCAGGGCCTCCCTTGGCCAACCGACACTGCACCTGCTGTACCCAAGTACTGCCTGGCCTTTCGTTGGTGCTCCGTACGCTTTGCCGCCAGGAATGGTCATTCATCCATCATCTGGCCGCTTGGACCACCCGTTCAGAAGTCAGCGCATTTGCTCGACACATCGGTCCAGGCACTGCTGCCATATCGGTGCACCCACCGATTATGTACTTTCAGGTTAGTTATTGCATGTTGTGGAACTTGCCATGATGTATACCTGTTAGCAGTGCTGTGGCCTCTGATTATTTGAAACATTTTCATGAAGCAGTGCTGTGCGTATGGAGCGTGTCATTGCTTAGCAGAGATATTGAAGAGAATCTGGGGCTGACGACTAAAGGGCAAGAAGAGAAATTGAACTGACTTTGAAGCAAGTATTCGTATGTAATCAAGCCAAGCAAACATTTAGGATCTTTCGATATGGTTCTAAACTTGCAATACAAACTGGTCTACTTCAGATCATACTGATAATAATCATACTATACCGAAAAGTACATCCCGCAGTCTGTAGAATTCTGACAGCGCTTATTTCGCAGTCTCTCATGACAGGCACTAATCTCAATGGTTGGAAGATAGTCGAGGTAGCACCAGTCTTTAAATCAGGAGACGGTACTTCACCATTAAATTTCCCTAACAAGCACCATATGCAAGGTCAGGAAACATTTCATCCACTCTCAGGTCGCTAATTATTTATAAAATCACAATATCACATTCGAGTATCACCACGGTTTTCACAAGGGTTACTTGAGAAACACAACTTTCAGGATTTGTTCACGATCTACATTGATCCATTGACACAGGCTTACAAACTGCGGTAGTTTTTCTCGATTTTTCTAAAGCATTCAATCGCATTGCACACCACAGACTACTTCTCAAACTTCACCCTAATGTCCTCACTTGAGCAAAAGATTTTCATTCTTCTCAAATGCAGTTTACTTCTAATAACTATATACTTCTTTTGCTCGTGCCACTTTGTTGTCCCCCCAGGCAGGTTGCTTGGTCTATCTTCCATGTTGCATATCCTCCCATGTAGGTCTATTTGCAGATGATGTTGTAATTTATCACACAATTTCTTTCAACTACTACCGTCAATGCTTTCAATCTAATCTTAACACAATTAACTCCTGGTGCTGCAAATGGCTAATGTCGCTTATCTCTAAAACAAAGTGCATGACTTGAACGGTGGCAAGTCTCGGATTGTAAATACTTACTTCATTAACAACAGCCTGATTACCTCTTGAGAGAAAGGTGGTGGATTTCAAAAGGTACATCGATTGGGAAAATAAGACGTGTGATTAATATTTTCATTTGCACTCCAAAACTCGCTTTATTTCATAAGTTTAACCCACTGCCGTGGCTAGGGTGGTGTGCTGTGGAGGCGAATGTCGGTTAGATACCGCTTGGTGTAGCCGCTTTTCAGATGGAGGCAACACGTAAAGACGCCCGTGTTTGGAGATTTCGATGCGCACAAAAATACCCAGATGGTCAAAATTAATGCGAAGCCTCCCCCTACAGTGCTCCCCATATCCCAAGTGTAGCTTTGGCGTGTTAAACCACCGTTTTTTTTTCATGTTTTTGGTATAGTACCAGCTGCTGTAGCAGGTGCAACTTAAAGGTAAAATTATACATAATGTTTCCAAGAGCTAAATATAAAGGCCATATTGAAGTGCGTTTATGGGTCTATCTCATAGCAGTAGTGAAAGGTTATGTACTCTGGTGCAGGTTAAGAACGCCAATGGCTCATGTGGTGTAGTCCAGTGTTTGACGGAATGCCGTGTAGGCAGGTAAAAGCATTATTGCAGTGATGAAACGTAGGTCACTGACCAAGTCAAGAAAGCCATTTAACGGTTTGTTGCTTGTTCACGGTGAGCATGTGTCGTGGAAAACGAAGCTATATATTGGGCATTACGCGGCGGAATGAGTTTGCATAGATATGGTGCAGATTGCCATCCATTATGTTGATAATGTTGGGCGTCGTCTGAACAATGAGGGACTCGAGCAGTAATCGAGAAGATAGATTGCACTCAGTTGTCAGTAATGTTGTCTTGTTCCAGTCGACCACGTGTCCCGTCCTCTCACGGTGCTCTGCCAATGGACTTGTTTTTGCATGGCCCTTGTTCACTTCGTTCCAGTGCTGCATTAATCTTCTGTGCAGATTGCCCGTTTCGCCAATGTACACTGATTTGCATTCAGCGCATGGAATCTAATAAACAATACCCGGAAGCTTGGAGCGTGAGAGGGGGTCTCTCACGCTGACAATGTCAGAACGCAGCTTGCTAGTGGGCACATGCACAATGTATGCACTGCGTGTCTTGAAAATGTGTGCGAGAGTTTCACCGATGTGTGGGACGTAGGTAATTGCTGCACGTTTTGATGCAGTCGTTGTCCTGAATATAATGCCTAAAGCATTATATTCAGAAAGAAGCGAAGAGGGCGACTAGCAAGAATCCACATTGACATTAGCAGGCAGAAGCGTCCACAAGGCCTGTGTCTCATACCACAATGTTTCATACCATAATCGTGTGTGATATTGTGCAATATGTGGTCTCACACCTGCTGCACCTGTGAACCGAGGATGACGCACCCGTTTTGTACCCCTTTAGGTGGGTGCTTTTGCAGAAGATGCTCCTACAGATTGGGGTGCTAAATAGCACCCTAGGATACTTCTAGGCGGAAGAGGGTGTTATAAGGCACCTGTCTTCTGGGGTGCTTCACAGAGGGTGCTCCTGCGGCGACAAAATCCAAGCACCCTAAAGGGCGTAAAATATTCAGTTTTTAGGGTGCTCCTGCGGCGACAAGCTGAAGCACCCTTTTGGGCGTAAAATTTTTTAGTGTGTAAGGTGCTCCGCACCTAACACGATGGTAGCCCAATGGGTAAGACGACTGACACTAACTCTGGCTGGTCTACGAGACACAGGCGCGAATACTGCCGGTGCCTGTGTGATTTTCGGCTAGATCCCGTAATAATTGATCCACGCCAAAGTTATCGAATCATTGAAAGTGTCATCAAGTCCCGCCTCTGACCTTATTACTGTTAAATTTCTTTAAATCACTGTTTTGTAATCATCGAAGGTACCGACTAATATTTCTCAGCAGTTTCTCGACAGCAAATAGGCGGAATGTGGGAATGGCTGTGCGCACCCAGAATGCCGAAAAAAATCTTCGCCTGCCAATGATCGGCTGACATTGATAGAAAGAATCCCATGTAAATTGCATCAACATAAGTTCTACCCACCTTAGTAACTTCTTTTTGAAACACATAGTATTTTTTTCGCCACAGTGACATGATTTGAGAAAGACGTAGTCTTCCAAACACGATTACTCTGCTTTACTCATGAATTGAGCGCGACTCATGCGCACATTCCCGTTTTCGTAATTTTTCGTACTCTTTACAACAGCTATTTCTTCCACCTCTTCAAAATAAGCTAACTTAAGATAGGCCGTAACAATTTTTTCAGAAGTGGCAATTCTTAACTGCTTGCAGTACATAACACGTAATGGCCACTATTGCTCTCCCAGTCATGTTCAGTTTAGCATACCGCAAGGCTCGGTATTATGCCCCCTTCTACGTTTGATTTATACAACGGTATACCTGACTTTGTTTTGTCTGGCATTAACCTGTTTGATGATAACTAATTTATTACGGCAAATTATTTCACCATCACGACACGAACACGCTCCAGTATGGTGCTGTAGGAATTGGCACATCGAACTAAGCAGTACTAAGCGTTAAGCAATGCGTGCCGATGGGTATCATCGTTTCCCATCCCTTATAATATAAAAAAGGAACCCCTAGATGCCACAACGTCTTAACTCTACTTAGGTGCACGTCCACATACCTTGTCGCTTTCATAGTCTCTGCTTATTGAACAAATAATTAAAAACCTAACCGCGTGCTTGGGTACCTTCGTCGTAAATATTCATCCGCTGCAATTTCACTGACGACACTTTTGCAGAAAACATTGGTCAGGGCTAAATTGGAATATGCTGCATCACTATGCGGTCCGGGTATTGAAATGGTAGTTAAATCTCTCGAATTTGAGTAAAACATCGCTCCACAATTTATTACAAACAATTGCAGTCGAGCATTGAGTGTAACATTTAAAAAACATTGCACTAGCCTCTGTTCATTTTTTGTTGCGCCTTTCTTCGTCCTTGTTTATGTCATAGAATATACTATCAAAATCTCTATTTGTGTTCATTCTTGATTTTTACGCTTTCATATGCGACTTCCCACATTGATTACCGACATATACTTGCAATGATTTCCTCTCAAACAAAATCGCTTCAGTTTTTTTTCTTCCTCGCGCAGCTTCCCGAACTAGTCTCCCCATAGAACATCATAACCAGTTTCGCACTTTTCGCTAATACTATTGTCTCAGGAAACACATATATCTCTTAGTCACTACAATTTTGCTTTGTTGTTTGTTCTTTTTTGTAACGAACTCGTCTCTGTAACGCGTTTTGCCTTGAGGGTAAAATATAAGTAATCAAAATGAAAAGGAAAGGCGAGTGAATGTTTTGCATGGTAGGCTTAAGCCAGGTCGTTTCTCTTCAGCTGGCGGGAAAGCTGGTTTTATACACGATTGTGTGCCGTATTTTCAATCTGCATAATCTGAAGATGAAAAAGACAGACATTTTATGCATTTCCTTTTAAATGTGGGCTACTGTTACTTTCCCTAAGTTACTTTCTAAGTTACTTTCTAAGCTAAGTTACTTTCTAAGTTACTTTCTAAGCTAAGCTAAGTTACTTTCCCACCCTCGGTGATCATGATTTCTAGTGGATTATAAACCTACTTGGAATTCGTGATCAAGTTATTGTTGTGGAGAAGAAGCGTACTAGGGTGGAGAGTAGGACGAAAATTTGTGGGCCGTATCTTTTAAATTTGGTAGTTGTTCTTAGTCAACTTAAACGCAAAAATCTGGTCTCACTGTTTGCCGATCTTTCTGCAGGCCCCTGGATTGAGCCGCACAGCCAAAAGTAAATAAATCCTTAAACGAGACATGACGAGACAGAACAGAGGCAAAACAGTTCCAAACGACTAAATCTGCAGGCAATGTTCACACTTTACAAAGTCATTGAGGAAGAAAAATATTAGGCAATTTTTAGAGACAACATCCATTGAGAGACAACATCAAGTGCTTTTCGCAGTGTTCTTTTCATCAACACATAAGTACCGTTTTCAGTGTTCTTTTAATTTAAAATACAAGACTGCTTGATTTATGTGATAGCAGAAAGCATGCCTTGAAAAGAATGTTTTGACCCAGAGGTACAAAAAGCGCTCGCGCAATAAAAAAACGCTCCATTGATTGATCGATTGATATTATTCCGTCGTCATTTGTTCTTTGTCTGCGGCTTCCTAGTCCTGATTTTGTTGGTTGTCTTTTATATGTGCTTGATTTCTTCGCTTTGCTTGAAATGTTAATGCGCTGCGGTTGAAGATAGACGCCCGAATAGAAAAGGCGATAGCGTAGCGTGGACGTGCTAGTGGTAGTCAAAATCGTCTAGATATCTCTTGCATAAGAATGACGGCATGCGCCGTCTAGAAATGGCATTACTATGCCGACCCAGAGGATAGGGCTGATAAAACGTCTCTATCTTGAAAATTATCAGCGTACGCCTATCAAATTATCGGTGCCTCAATAAAATTTAGGCGTTGCATTTTACACAGATACCACAGGCGCGCTCTCATTTCGAATAGGAATCTGTGATGGATGCACAATTGCCGCCCTGTATATACTTGGAAACAAGGCTAGCGATGTGAGAAATTCCGATTGAAAGTCAAACCTCGGGCACAGCATCGATCGTTCCGGTGTCATAATGGGCAGTGTAGGGCGGAATAAATCGATAGGAAGTTGTGCTTGCGAGAAAGCGATGCCTTTTGTCCCAGGCACACTTCCTTGCTGATCGGTTTAAGTCGCTGAAGAAACGGTGCTTTTAGGCGTTTTTCAAGTATGGTGACACGTGTCCAAACACACTTTCGCATTCAGTTGAAGCACATCGTGCCGCCACTCCTGCGAACGTTCGAACGGCAAGTACTCGTTTCTGCAAAACTTAGATTTAGAGATCCTAATCATAAGCGAAAAAACAAGACGTGGGAACAGTGAACACGCTATGGCGAGGAACATCATTTTATTCTTTATAAATTTCTTTCTGTCTTTCATTACCTACTGCTACCTATAACTGTGGTGTCAACTAAAAGGTGCGACAGTTGGTTCTTCACTTGGACGAAACGAGTGCCGTTGGAGCGAAGCAGCTGTCGACCAGTTGGAAGAAACAGACATGCTCTTGGTTGCGATCGGGAGAAGAGCAACGTGAACGAGACAGGTTGGAGCAGAAAGAAGTTTTTGTACTTTAAAAAACAAAACAAAATTATTAATTAGGTTGTTCTTCTATGAAAATGATAATTCGGACTAGAATGTACGGATGTATATAGTGCGTAAATGACTAACACTAGTCGCACCCTTTTTATTTGAAATAGGCCCTGAATGTGCAATGAGGTACTAGCGGAATATGGTTGATGAAGAAATATTTTATGAGGTACACATAACTGCGTCTTGTGCAATTAATTTGATGCAATCAATTTTATTTTAGAGAAAGGGTACCTTTCAAAGGTTTCGTGCTGCATAAAAATAACAGAGAACACCTTAACATGTCAAAGGAAGTTATCATTGTAGCTTTTTATATTCGGTGAAATGAGGCACACTGGTTTGAGTTATTCTTTCTCGGGGAGACAAAATTTACGTGACCAGGGTTTGGTACGCATTCAGTGCAGTATACCTGCATTGAATGCAAACCGAAACTGGTAATAAGGTACACCAAACGTGATTGATAATTGAAATACTCCTTTTAGCAAGCGTTTGAGGTAGAGTTAGCAATCATTCTGCTGTTTTGTTTAGATTTTCGTTTGGGTACATAAAAAATCAGCTTATTCGGGAGAAATTAATGACTCCATAAATTGATTACTCATTTATTAAATATACAATTGCACTAAGACATAATATTTACCATTCACCCAGGGTTTATGTATTTTGTTTGCATTTTGAACTTTATAAGACTTTTTTTACCGAATAAATCTTTATACTAATTGATTGGTGACACACTCGCGTATAATTAGAAGATTTGTACCGATGTGGCCCGCGCCGACCTTTCCGCATTGCACGTTTTGGCAAATTCAGAAAGCGGAAACCCGCCGCCAGGGAGACCAGGCGCGACGGATGAATCCTCGCTCAAAATTTCTCAACGATTGTCGTGGATCTCTTAGATTGAAAATGAAGTGGTGCAGTTCGAATGTCCGAGGTCTGTGGCTATTTTACGGAGGTAAGAAAACTTGAGAGCAGTACAAACGCTTTCGCAAATAATGGAGTTTTGGCAACTATTGGATGAAAAAGTTTATGCATCTTAGATGGTTCGTAGTTATTAAGGCGTTCGAAGTTTTTGCAGGTTGTGTGCAAACGATAGTGGTCGTACGTGAGAAATCAAGCGTTTTAACAGCTAAGTTGTTTTTGCGCAAGGCGTTCATGGGACGAGGCGTGGTTACAGGGTCGCACAATGTGCAGAGGGCGTCGCCTAGCAGCAGAGAGCCCAAGCTCCAAGCACAGGTGCCGCGTAGTAGGGCAAGGGAAGCAAATGGCACGAACTGCTCCAACATAGTCTATAAAGGGAGAGTGGCCGGTAAGTAGGGATGTGAGTGGTTGAAAAGACATAAAACGTTGCAAATGTTTCTTTTTCCTTTTTTTTTTAAGTAAGATAAAATTTGAAAATCAAATAGAGCTTCTTCAAGAAATTTATTTGTTCTACGCCGAATTTGAAGGAAGGAAAGCGCTTTCTCAAATAAATTCCTTGCCGTGAAATCGTGCTCATATGTTGAGAGCAGAAGCTTTGCTAGGGCTTTAGTAACGCCGCTTTTAACGAGCATAATCTTCTCAGTGTTATCACGAGGATTCATCGAGCACTTAAGTCTCTTAAATGATTTGTAGTCGAATACGAGCGATTTTCTAAGAATTCTCCACTGATGCACCGTGTTTTTGGGGCCGTCACGTTCGCCTATCACGCTACCTGTATCAGGATAATTATTGCTCTATTCTGGTGCCGTACGACGCTAGCGCTATAGTTACTAGTTACCACACTTGGCGGCTGTCCTGGTGACCCGGGTTCAAACCGTATTTTGACACAAATCTGTTTTTATTTGTTTGATATATTTATTTTCTGTTTCCAGCGGCAGTAATTCTGGTTACAATGGGTACTCGCCAGCGACTACGGTTACTTTCGACGTTTGAACAGACAGCTAAGAATTTCACCCGAATAAATTTGTGGGGTTTTTATTCGTCAATGTGGTATCTACTTTCTTGCAAGTTTTCTAAAAAAATAATGAATGAACCGTGTTTTTAAAGCGAAGCTTTAGTGTCCTCACTGATTTAGTTGTACGTCATTACGCCCTGAAGATAACCAACATTCTCTGGCGATGATTATGAATTATCGTGGGTGAGGTTAACGAACAAACCCCTCTCGTGGCCGGAATTGAACTTGGAGCACTGGCGTTATCAAGCCGGCGTCTATCCGATTGCTGCATTGCGACATGATGGAAGGGATTCGGGAAAATCAGGCGACAACCAAAGAATTCGTTACGAGAAGAATGGCGTTGATGCGCAAGTCGGAAGTCTGGTAGCAACAAGACACTAGGAATAACTTCCACTTTTGAGGTTTATGACGCTAGGCCTAACGTCACATCTTGAAGTTTAACACTTCCGACCAGCACCCACTCAAAAAATTGCTCACTGAAAAGCAAGCAGCAGGGACGGATTTGTGCTGTACACCTCAAACCCAAACGTTCGGCCTACGGAGTGCGCAACCGAGCTCGCACTGGGTATTCTAGAAAAGTGGCGCGCACTTCCAGAGTAGCACAGACTCGACGCCTGGGATTGCCCAACAAAAAAATTCATCACGAGAGAGCTCCGCGCTGAACCATCGTGGTCGTTAGACGGAGGGGTGCGTGATTTGATTCACGTTCCTCAAAATGTTAAAAAACTTACATCTCTTGCGCGAAGCGCAGATCGACGGAGTGGGAGGACAAGCAAAGCGCAGGTGGGCGGCTTTGAAGGGAGGAGAAAAGGAGTAGGCCAATTGGAGAGCGTGCACCGAAAATATTTCGGAGGATCGCGCGCAGATAGTCGAGTGCGCTTGGTGTTCGTTTCTGGAATGTTCGAGAAATAGGTAAAGTCACGCTCTCTCCGAAAAAAACATTCACGCATTTCTACGAAGTAAATCTTGACGAGTGAGCGAAGCACTGGGGATCGCTCTTACCGTAAATCACCCGTGGCATTGCCCACTCGCGCATGTAAATCAGTATATACAATTCCACTACAATTCAGTCCGATACAATTCAATTTAAGCCAATCGAATCCATTTCAATCGAATCCAATGCAATCCAAATCCAAATCAAACACAATCCCACCCAATCCAATGCTCCTCGTCCACGCGTAGCACTGTGTGCATGGACGCCAAGCCCCGGAAAAAGCGAGGACCTCAGGTGCTTCGCCCCTAAATGCCGCCCGTCAGGTGCGCCAGTGAGAGATGGCGCGGTAATGGGCACGGGCTGATCGGGCGAATCCGGAAGCCCACGTGAGGTATAAGCCATGCAGGAGTGGACTGGTAACTGCTCAGTCAGTCATAGCTTGCGCAAATCGATTTGCTGGCTTTGAGATGTTTTATGGAGCTTAGTCTTGCGATTGCCATTAACGAATGCGAAACAGCTTCCCTACTAACATCAGTGTTTGCGACGTTGCGTCAGTGAAGCTGGGCTATGTTTTTTTTTCGGGATTTCAAGATAACGTTGACCCGTCATAGTTTGATGCTGTAGCGTTCCTCGCGTGTGTTGATAGCGTGGTCCAGATATACTTGAGTTTATTTATCTGGGTTGACATTGCCAAATGGGGATAAAGGTCACATAGTCATGCTCCGACGCCGGCGTTCCCAAAATATATGTGGTACAGATGCGGTGCCCTGCCATTTTAAAGAGTTTGTGCAATATCCTGCTAGTGTCGATGTCATTCAGGGCGATGTACACAGTTTGTCAAAATTTTGTGGGCCAATCTTAAGCCTTCTCGACCACAAAGTATTCAAAGAATCGGCTTTACCTTTTATTTGACAAAATATTTTGAGGGAGTGAGAAAGAAAGGTGCTTACTTTAGCTTTCGGGCATAAAAAGTTTCAGCCTCGCTCGGGACGTCCGCTTGTACATTGAATTTTTTGGAGCCTGCGCGTTTCCGGCTTGACCCACAAAATTTTGACAAAGACTGTACATTAGGTATTTCCATGACAGAACGAAATATCGTTGACCTTTAGTGACAGTCGATCATGCCGGAGTCGTTATGTATTTGGAGTGTTGAGATAAGTAGTGGGCTGTGTTCACCATTGCCCGTACGTTCTTCGTATATTTCTACACCTTGGAGCGACCACGTGCATTTGATATTCCCGCTAAAAGCTTTTGGAAAGTGCATTGGTATCTTGTCGCCGGCTTTCGCGAACGTAAGCTGAAAAAGAACTACCAGCGGTCTTCATTGATTTTAATATAATCACATTGCTGGCGCAGGTTGATCAGAACGCATTGACCGTTTACATATTATCTTCAAGTGTGCGCGAGTTGTTTGTCTCGCGGCATTACATCAGCATTGTATGTGTAAAAATGTTTTTCTCGGTTAGTGGGCCAGTAGAGCAGACGACATCCACGGTAAGGGTTTGTGCAGCTCCTTCGATGTGCGTAACTCAATGAGAGAAGCCGTTTGCTTGCCTTAAAACTAATTTCGGAGGCCAGAAATATTATGCATTGTCTTATTTGATGAGTCATGGTGGCTTTTGTTATTTTGCTCGGGCAGATTACTAATAGAAAGGGGTCGCTAACCCAATTTGTGTCAGTAATTTTTCACGTTTTTCAATGTCTGGGAGAGTCAAAAATAAAGCTTTGATATTATCGTCTCTAGAGGAGTTTTGTTCTTTTCCTCTGACAAATATCGCTTGCAATATGAGGCTAGCATTGGTTAGCGTTCTCTAGGAGAATCGCTCGCTTATATCTCGTTGCATGTCCCTGTGTTATGCTCCTTGAAACAAAGCGAAATATGGTTCATGATTAGGAATACTAATTCATTAGTTGGGCGACTTACGAAGAGCGAAGAGAGTGCTAGGTCTACAGTCCTACTACAGACCTAGCGAAGAGAGTGCTAGGTCTGTAGTAGGCAGAAGCGAGGTTGGTTTCTGCCGTCTGAGAGGCAGTATCGTTCACACAACCCCGCTGAGAGTCCATTAGTCTGGTTCACTTCACTGATGCGCACATAAGGTCACGAATCCCGAAACATGCCTTCTGAAATACCCTCAGGGTCATCCACACGTCTCGTGCCAAAATTCCCTCAACTAGCAGCGCTGGCTCCGTCCCGAGACCAATGTTTCAACTTGTACGGAAATTCCTGCATCCTTATTTCCTACATTTCTTTATCTTGGAGCAGTGAAAAAACTGCTTGGCGGGGTTCACCTGAAGACCAACAATACTTGGCAATTCAATCCCACGCAGTGGAGCTACCTGGCGTCTCTCTTAGTCTGTCTTCCTCAGGAGACAGAGAATAAACTTTATTGAGCGTCTGTTGGATCAACTACGACTCGTGACCAGCGTTTAGAAGGCGCCAGTGACACGGGCTTCTCCTTCAGCAAGTCCTCGCTGTACCCGCCGACCCGAGCTGCTTAACCCCGCCTTGCAGTGCACTACACAGGAAATGAGGGGGAATAAGTTGCGAGGACATTGACAAATGATATGCGTAACTGTTTCGTGTGCTTTAAAGTAGACAGTTGGGGGAGAGGCATAAAAAAATAATAAATTGCGTGCTGTCTTACATGAAAGGGTAGAGCATTGGTTGGGAGAAGGCACCAGCATCGCCCCTCCAACACAGAGAGAGACCAGAAAGATAGGGTTTTCGCTGGCGAAAGGAGCACTTATGCAGGTAATTTGCAGGGAAGCCACACGGTTGTTCCGGGTTGAGAGAGCTTCATGGGTAGTGGTACGTAATTGTCCGGCTCTTTCGGTTAGCTCTCGTGTTGCAGGTTAGCCGCTATTTTTTCTTTCATACCATCATTGGCAAGAGTCAAATCAGCTCCGCTTGGTAGGGGGAACGATTTTAGAGAAGGACTTTGAGAGCCTGCGGAGAAATAATCCATGCGCAAAACTTACACTCGCCCTTTTCTAATCCGAGATGACAGTTGCTGGGGTAGGCCGATGAATGATGGCTAGCACAATAGCCGCCTCTACCGCAGTTGCAAGAGAGCATACCAGGATAGTTATTGAGAGGTAAGAGATGGTGTAGGACACAGCGGGGACTGCATAGGCATCGTGACGGTTATAACTAGCAGCGTAATTTGACGTGGTGGTATGGCAAATGAAGTATTTGATGGATAGGACGCGTGCCGCACGTTCATGGCATTTATTTTTTTTCTGTGGGTTCGTTTTGCGGCGAATGGGCCGCACAAGGAGGATTGGGCAAATTGGGAGGGATATATACACTGGGGTTAGTAACGGTCGAAGTCTGAACATCGAGCGATTCTAGGATGTATTTGCCAGTAGGGGTGGAGGAAAGGCAAGAGAGGTGACTGAAATAATGGCTTCTACGAACATTTGATCTTTGTTGTAAACGGTGAGGCGTTCCACTTTGGAAGTGGAAGTGCGTTGAGTTATTGAATGTTCCGTTCTCAATATTTTTCTTATTATTCAGTTGACCTTACAAAGCATTGTTTATTTTTTAATAAGTTATAGGAGAGAGTATGTGAGGTGACCCAGCACGAAGGTTAGATAAACCGGAGTCATCCGAATTCTATCATTCCCTTGTTGCGAGATGTAATGTGATGCATTAGGCCTATAGTTTGGTTTACAAGTGAGGCCAGGTGAAAGATATCATCATCTTCTTCATCATCATTCCATCTACGCCCTCTGCGGGGCAAAGGCCTCTCCAATTAAGCTCCAATTATCCAGGCTCTGTGCTGAGACCAATTGATCCTCGCAAACTTCTTGATCTCATCGGCCCATATATATAAATATATATACATATATTTGTATATGCAGAATTGGAACGGAATGATGAGCTCGTTGAATGAACACAGAGATAAGGGTAGGCAGTCGAGAAAGCCAAAGAAACCAAAGCGGAAAATATGGTAGGTTAGATATATTTTTTGAAAGAAAGTGGAGAAAAAATTCCCGCCGGGTGGGATCCGAACCCACGACCTCCAGAATACGCGTCTGGTGCGATGACCACTACTCTACTGGCGGGGCTATTTTCCCCTCCACTTTTTGGGGGATTATCTCAACGTAATTTTTGCCTGGGCTTGGAGGTAATAGCCCGTGCGACCCCAACTGCTCGGGGTGAAGGGGACCTTCTTTTTAATGCCCGGGCCGTGACTCGAGCGTCTACGACATGTCGGGAGGGGTCGACCATCGTTCAGCCCTCTTAACCTACATAAGGCACTAAGACTGCGATGTCTTGGGTTCCAATCCTATCCGGCGGTCATTTTTATCCACTTGTTTTCTTTCTTTCAAAAATATATCTCACCTACTACATTTTCCGCTTTGGCTTCTTTGGCTTTCTTGATTGCCTACCGTAATTTCTGTGTTCATTCAACGAGCCCCTCAATTCCCATTTTAATTTGTTGCATGCATTGCGATGGTATCTGTTCTGGCAGTCTTGGTACCATAGGCAGCTTAGGAGCGTTGAACGCTCGCCGACCGCTCCCGACATGTCGTAGACGCTCATGTCACGGCCCGGGGGTTAAAAAGGAGGTCCCCTTCACCCTGAGCAGTCGGAGTGGCGCTGGCTACCACCCCCAAGCACAGGAAAAAGTTATCTCGAGATAAATACCCAAAAAGGTGGACAAGACAATATCCCCGCCTGTAGCGTAGTGGTCATCGCACTAGACGCGTATTCTGGAGGTCATGGGTGCGGATCACACCCTGCGGTCATTTTTTCTTCACTTCCTTTCTTTCTTTCTCTCAAAATATATCTGACCTACCGCATCTTCCCCTTTGGTTTCCTTGGCTTTCTTGACTGCCTACCCTTATATACATACATACATATATCTATATCTATATATATATATATATATATATATATATATATATATATATATATATATACATACATATATGTAGCGTTCCAAGGGGAGGTTAGGTTGAACCACTGTTTCAGTGTATGGGTTATCCTCAGACCAGGTTCCCGGAGATAGTCATTGTCAGAGTTGTCAGGATCGCTCGATTCTCGCAGGCTCTCAAAGTCCTTCTTCAAAATCGTCCCAATTACCACGCGGAGCTAATTTATACCCTATCCCATGCAAAAATGGAAGAAAATAAAGCGGGTAACCTGCAGCACGAGGGCTAAACGACCGAGACGGGCAATTCTGCACTGCTAACGAGGCCGCTATCAACCTAGAAAAGCCTTGTGACTTCCCTGCCAATTACCTGGATGCGACATGTCATGTGACTTTGGCCTCCGTTTCTGAGTGGTCTGGATTACGGTCACTTGCGTATGGCGAGAGCGCTATGAGCCATGTAAAATGAAAGAAAATGTTGCAGGAATTCTGTTTCATCAAAGGGGAATTGTTAGATAATTTCCATAAGCCGATCTAATAGCTCTCAGAGGGTGACAGATATCAAGAAGAGAAGACGTACGTCTCAGGCTGAGATTACCTTTTATCCGTGCACAAATTTTGCGCTACTATGCACAAGGGAGTTCAGAAGTACAGGTCTTTATAATTGCAGTGAGAAAGGCTAACCTAACTTTAACTCGCTTTTTGTGGTTATGCTGGTGCCATTTCTGCTGTATGCTGCAATAGGCGTCCCACAAATGATGCAGGCGGACGTCTACTATTTCCGCAGGTATTTCAGGGTCCATGATATTGTCCTGAGTGAGTTCCTGATTGGACAATTTTACGGAATATTGGGGGCTCTGACCTTCCACAGCTTTTTTCAAGGCATTTAAATCTGTGCAGAATTTTCGGGGTGGTGGCGCACGATTTCAAACAGGAGCCGTAGGTCCAGTCACATACTTAATGGTCGCTGCCCCGACTGCGTGGTGTGAAATCACTCCCGAGGAGGTAGTGTCCGAGGGAGTACCCTCCTGGACGCTGTTGCCTATTCTTGGGGGGTTGGTAGGAAGGGGGGGGAAATGGACTTGACAGTTTAGGGCTGAGCCCCAGCGAGCACCCATAAGAGACGGTCCTTGCGGGTAGCCTGGGTGTGACACCTGGCTAGTGCGTGTGCGGAACTTGAATTGTCTAATATGAGTAGGCGGATAGGTTGCGGTGCCTCAATAGTCAGGTAGGAAAGTTGGTTGATTTTGTGTGAGAGCGCACAGAGTCTCTTCAAAGCAAAATGACTATAAATTCAACAGAGTTTGCACTTTACGAAGGGGTACAGGACATCAAGTTAATGTAGCTTGTCAATGCTGTAAAACTCGAGCGTTCCCCGAGGAGGTTACGTGAACTACTGTTTCAGTGTATGGGGTATCCTCAGATTGGTATTCCTGGTAGCCCATCAACTTTACGCTCGGTCCAGGCTCTTGTGCTGTCGCAAATGGGGCTTTTTGTTCCATTGATACAAGCAACTGCAGGTTCAGGCATTTGCCACTAAAGCCTCTGCAATTCCAGTATAAACAGAAAGCTCAGTGTCTTGCTTATTCGTTTTCATACTCACAACACGAAGGGGGTATTCCGCGCAAATAGTGGTCGCATAGAGTAGCGATGTCTTTACTGATCCAGTAGAAAGCGATTCAACAGTTTCAGTAGAAAGCGATTCAACAGTTGCTTGAATGGCTGTCTGGTTATCTAAGAGAAAATAGCGAAGTTGTGCGTTTTTCTCGCTCTGCAAAGGCGGTATTGCATGCAGTTTCGATCACAGCGAGGCGATAGTGTGGTAGCGACTGTGTAGCGTCGGAAGCAATAGGATCAGCCGTGGATTTCTTGATACTTGGAGGTCTGCCACAAACATCCTGTTAGGCCGGGGTCGACTGCTGCGGCTGCATAGAGGGGGTAGCGGAACGACTCTATAGTTTTTTTTAACGGGCTACTTTTGTGACTCATGCAGCATTTTCTCGGTTCAAGGTAACGGTGTCCACACTGAAAGCTTGTAATTATTTAAAGATTTCGGCTTACGTATCATGGAAAAACATTACAGGGTAATGATGATGATGTGAGAGCACTGGGGGTGAGCCGCGGCAGTCTACTATAGAGGGAGCTGTGTGGCGCAGGGGTTGACAAAGAGGGTCTGGTCGTCCCTGAAGAACAGTTTCTGAAGGTTTTACAGGTTGCAAACAATGAAGTTCTGTAGCAGAAAGAGTTTCTGCAGAAGCTGCAACCTCAGGGTACGACACGGCAGGTGGGCGCTGTGGCGACGCTTGGGACACAGTTGCACAAGGGCCCTCACAAATGAAGCATTTCGATGTAGATTGATGTTTTTCTAGGGCATTGAATAGTCCGAAGGTTGGGCAACGAAAGAGGGCTTGTGGGCTTGGGCAGATCGAGGTTGAAGGAACGTGCTGTAGTATGCAGCCCGCGACCGCACACAGCTGTGAAACGAGGCGGTGTCTACGCTGTTCTTCGCGGCGGCGTAAGGGTTGACTTTTTTGCGCGTTGTTAGGTACGTCTTGATGAAGGTAATGTGAGGGGATTCTTTACATCATGCCGGGTCGATTGGTGTGGAAAGTAAATAGTTAGGCACTGCTGCTTCACGGGTCGCTCGAACAATGATTTCGTCGTTGTGCTGAAAGGCCAGTCAAGAGAATGTAATTTTTGTTTTTAAATGCAGAGCATTTCAGTAACTCACGATGTCACCCGCGGTGACGTCCGTAGTCCGCACCATCGTTGTCCCTACTATATAAAACAAAAACACTAACCGGCGCCCGGTTTCGATCCCTCGACCCTGCGGGCGGAACGCAATGTACATGGTGCTCTACCTACTGCGCCACAAAGCCGACACAGAATGGGACGCTACGAACGCGCCTTATATCGTTGACTCATTCAAATTACTGCTGACGAGCGCTCTCCCGTAAGCAGTTGCCACAAGTGCAACAACATTAACGTAACGCAAACTATTTAACGTCGTGCGCCCCCGGAAATTCTCTGCATTTGATCGTGCCCCTCGCGAGGGGGATGTTTCACTGCGTCTTCTCTCGGTCGCGGGACCCGTGGCGCCATCTTGCGGAGGCGCGGCACAACTCGTAGCACTTTGAAAAGATGCGGCGCCAGCCAGCTGTGTGTGTGCGTGCCGCACTTGTACAAATGGCGAGTGCATTGACTGTTCACAGAGCAAAGCATTCGTGCAAGCCGTTGCAGTCAGTCAGTCAGTTAGTCAGTTAGTTAGTTAATTAGTTAGTTAGTTAACAACTCCGGAAGCATTTGCGTTTCTTGCTTTGTAAAAAAAGCGCAACACGCAAGAATGACGAAATTTCCTTGACTCATTCAAACTACGTCAAGAAGCTGCTGATACAACGCATTCACTACCACCAACTCCCCAAACACTAAACGTAAACGCAATACAGCCACCCCCTATGCGACGCATTTACTCGAGTCCCCTTCCCGGGGAGATGGGCCCAATTTGTCGTTCGCGCGCTCTCCGGTCGCTAACATCTGTGGCGTGATCGTGACGCCAACATCACGCGTTCGTGTGGTGGGGCGATTTCGGCGCGTAATGCTGCGAAACAAAAGATTATGCATTTCATTTTTCTTTTTTGGAGAGCATCTTAGGAAATCCAGATTTTTTGTGCTCTGTGTCTCTACGTGCATTGGCGTGTGGACGACTAGTTCTCTAAAAGGATTTGCCTGTGTGCACTGCGGACTACCAGCGACGCGGTCGACACAAAAGAGGAAAATACCTCCAGTATAGCGTTGACTGCTTCAAGGTGCGTGACGTGGCAGGGTGGCAGAAACCGTACCGTATTTACTCGCTTAATAAACGCCCAACGAACTTCAGTCGTCAAAATTACGTTTCTTTTTTTCCCGGCGTAATAAACGCGCCCCGAAGTTTTTACCCCTGCAGCTCCACGAATGGCCGTACACTTCCTTTCCCTCTTCACTCACTGCCGCTGATGATGATCGCGCAGTAACCTAGAGCCATCTCTCGGAGGAAACGCGAACAAACACTCCGGCGCGCGGTCGTGGAACAGCCAGTCACAACCACGCGCAGTCGGCTCAATCCGCTGAGCGTTGTTCAGCTGTCATATATTTTTAGTATTGTTATTCACCGCTGTAGGCAATTTTCACACAGTGCCTATTTGTGTAGCGTTCTTTGTTATATGCGTTATTGAGGCATATGTTGCACTTTTTGGTGCTTTTAAATCATTATTTGTTTAAAAGTTTCGAACTTCATTATGTACGTGATTGATCGTGTTTTGTTGCACCGCTGTTAACTATGCCGGCTGCCCGTGACGCAGTTAAGCACAATAGTACCTGATTAGGCGACAGAGAATTAGGAATGTCTGTAATTTACAGCGCACAAATAAACTTACTTTGTTGAATGTCAAAGGTGTTGTAGGTGAGGTAGGTAGGTAGGTAGGTATAATTTTATATGACAAGAGTGGCTGACTCAAGGCGGACGCCGATGTGGGTGGTCCCTTCTTCTCAGGGCCCACACCAGGCCAGCTCCTCCCATTCACGGGCCACTATGGCCTCGTGGATGTTAATGGAGGGGCAGGAACTGACGGTCTCCCATCGCGATTTTGGGGAGAAGGAGGGGGTTGGTATAACCGGTAGTGGTGATTTTAGCGAGGTGCATTCAGCAATTACGTGACATAGCGTTCCTTTTCCTTGCTGGCAGAAAAGGCGTGTGTCCTTGTACTGCTCTGGGTACGTACGGTGCACTAGGGTTGGGTGTGCTGCTAGTGAGCCTCCTTGGATTCGTCTTAGTATTGATTGATCTTCCCTAGTTAGCGACCGGTGGGGTTCCGCAAGTGTCTGTCTATTCTCCCGCCACATGGAAATTATCTTTTTGTAACCGGTTGTGGGTGTCGGTGCGTCAGGGCCTTCCCTCTCGTGTGCCCTGCGTGCCATCTCTCGGGCGTGGTAGTCAGCGACTGTGTTGCCGACTAACCAGAAGTGTGAGGGGACCCATATGAGCTCGACCGCGTTCTCTGGTGGCTTCCTGCTTCTTAAAATTGTAGCTGCTAAGGAGGAGATTACTTTTCTTCTATAGCTACTGTACGCTTTCTTGCTATCGGTGGCCACTGTCCTGACTCCTGTGTTGAGTAACGCCATGACGATAGCCGCTTCTTCCGCTATATCGACTTATTTGGTCCTGATTGATGCTGCGTTGACTAGGTTGTGTTTGGTTGTTACTGCTGTTGCCGCCTTGTCACTTCCGTGTACTGTTGATGCGTCTGTGTAGAGGACGGGGGGGCTGTCTTCCAGTGCAGTCTCTAGGGCTCTTGCTCTTTCTTTCCGTCTTTCTTCATCTTCCCCCGGTGTCATGTAGCATGGAAGGGGTTTCGTCATGATTTTGTCCCGCCATTCGTCGGGTATCGGCATTTTTGTCGGTGTAGGCTCTATTTTCCATCCGATCTTTCAGAGGATATTCCTGCCGTGCTCGGTGTTGCTGAGACGCAATCTTTGGCTTGATAGGTGCGCCTCCACGAGCTCGTCGAAAGTGTTGTGTATTCCCACACCGTACAGTCTCTTGGAGGATGTGTAGATGGGAAGCCCGAGAGCTTGTTTAGTGGCGTCCTAATAGTGGTGTCGATTTTCTGTTTCTGAGATTTGGTCATTTGGAGGCATGGTTCAGAGTATGTGATCCTAGATATTATGAAAGCTTGGACCAAGCCCACAGTGTCAGCCTCATTGATTCCCCAGTTTCTCCTGGCCGCTCGTCGCAGAATGCCGAGGACTTGTTCAGATGAAGTTAATATCTCGGATACGGCCGCGTCTGCTTTACCGTCGCTCCTAAGCAGTAGCCCCAGTAATCGACATTGTTGTGTTGGCTTGATGTTAATTCCATCCACTTGCAACATGATCTGGCTTCTGATCTTTTTGTTGGTGCCAGGTTAGACTACTAAGAGCTCGGACATTTGGGAGGCACAAATCAGCCGCACGACTTGGCGTATTCGTGCACCGTCGTCGCTGCCGTCTGCAGAGTTTCCTCAATCCACCACTCATATCCTGCTCTTTTTGTTCAGTCGGTAATATCATCGGCGTAGAAAGCGTGATCTTGGCCGTCGACATGTCCGAGGAGCTTCGGAAGGGGTAGTAGAGCTAGACTGAATAGCAGGGGCCAGATGACGGATTGTTGAGGTGTCCCCGGTCTCCTTATGTTATTGGGTCCGATTGTGCTTTTTCGATGGTGATGAGCGCGGTTCTGTCTTCCAGGAAGCTCTTGATGTTGTTAAAGGTTCTTTGTACGCACTTTGTTGTGTTTAGGTTACGTAGGATACTGGAGTGCGTTACAGTATCGAAGGCGCCCTTCAAGTCCAACGGGAGGATGGCCCGGGGCATCCAGGTGTTTCTGAAGACGCTGCAGGACCATCCTCTCGATTACCTTTCCTACACATGATGTTAGGGATATAGGTCTTAGGTTTTGGATGGATGGTGATTTGCCAGGTTTAGGAATGAATTTAGTGTTTGCAGTTTTCTATTCTTTCAGTGATGTTCCTTTTTTCTCCCCGGGTTTACATGTTGCAATAGTTCTGTTGCTGTCCGGCCACACATATTTGATAGCAGCTTATATGTAATGGCGTCCTCTCCAGGGGCACTTTTCTTGTTACTTGCATTATGGCTGCCCACCATTGAGAGATGGTAAAAAGTCGATCGAGATCTTCATAAGGAATTTCCGTGTATTCCTTCATGGGTGGGTGTGTTCCCTTTTCTGTTCGTAGATATTTGTACTGTAGGACTTTGAGTAGCTTGCTTTTGTCCGCGTCACAATTATTGATGACCTTGATTAAATTCCGGTTGGTGGCCGATATACTCTGCGTCGGGACGATGAGATGTCTTAGTAATTTCCAAGTTTTGCCCACAGATAGCTGCCATTGTATACCTTCACACAATTTGTGCCAGCTTTCCCTGCAGAGCTTGGCGGCGTATGTTGCCATTTCTTTGTTTTACAGAGCAATACGCTTAGCCTGCCCCTTGTTGCGCCTTTGTCTTCTCCACCTGCGAGTCGCTCGCTGTTGTAGGTGAGCATTGCTGGACACAGAGTTAAGTTTTAGTATCATTGTTTACTTGCATAGGTGCGGTGTTTATGCATCGAAGAGGTCGTCGTCGACTTCGCGGCGAGCAGTGTATGCAAAGTCGTCCTAAGCATTGTAGACGTCCACCGGCTCCACAGGCGAAGCTTTCAATAACTCGCGCAAGGCCTAAACCATAGCAAAGCTGCAGGATCTCTTTCTTCGAGAGCACTGAAGGACACATCACGAGGCATTATTTGCAAGTTTGAAAATGTTTATTTTTATTTTATTTATTTATTTATTTATTTATTTATTTATTTGCCCTCAAGGCCGGAAGGAATTACAGAGGGGAGTGGTTACAATTTACAATACAAACACAATAAAAAGCAGTCAATTACAATACAACGGCAAATAAAGCAATCTGTTTGTTATGTAAAGATACATTACGTAAGATAAATTCAAGTAAATAAAACAATTCAGGTAAATAACAAAAGCAGTCAGATATAATACAAACGCAAGTAAAGCAATGAGTTTGTTATGTAAAGGTAAATTCACCTTCTCATACAATGTCGGAAGGGTATCGTGAAAAAAATGGTTATCAATAATCGATACAACTTCTGCAGGAAGGTGGTTACAATCTTGTGATGTACGGGGTATAAATGATTCCGCGAACATTCTCGTAAGACATGAATTGAGACCTACTTTGTGAGCGTGATCAATGCGATAGGAAAGGTATGACGGAGAGGGAATTAATTTATGGCGTAGCTCATTATGATGGTACAGTTTGTGAAATAAGCTGAGGTGAGAAATTTACAACGAGTCTGTAGTAACGGCAGGTCAAGACTGGACTTCATTCTAGTTATGCTGGCTGTACAGTTATACTTGGAAAGAATGAAGCGGGCAGAGTTATTCCGGACCATTTCCAGACGGTAGGTTAGTTTATCATGACTGGGGTCCCATACTAATGAGGCATATTCTGATTTAAAGCGCACTAATGTTTTGTGCAGTAGTAGTTTTAATGAAGATGGTGGGTTATGAATGTTCCTGCGCAAGTAGCCCAGCATTCTGTTGGCGTTATTAGCAACATTTTCCACTTGAGCATCCCACGATAGGTTAAACGCAATATGGACAGCTGAGTATTTGGAAGAGTCCACAGATTTCAAGTATACGTTATTGAGGCAGTAGGAACATCGAGGTACGTTAATACTGGCAACATGCATAACTTTACATTTATTTGTATTCAGTTCCATTAGCCAGGTATTACACCAGTTATTATTACCAGAGAGATCAAATTGAAGTATTAGACTATCATTTTCACTGGTTATTTCCCGAAATATAACACAGCCATCCGCGAGAAGGTGTAAATTAGAAGTTAAGGCATTATCAAGGTCGTTAACACAGGTAAGAAATAAAAGCGGACCAAGGACGGATCCTTGGGGTATACCCGAATCAACATTACTTAGGAGTTATGGCCGTTAGCTGAAACAAATTGAGTACGATTAGTTAGAAAATACCCAGTTCATCTAAGAACATTCGATCTATGTTTAGTTTTCCTAGTTTATGTAGTAGTAGTTTATGTGATACCTTATCGAATGCTTTTGAAAAATTCAGAAAAATACCGTCGGCATGTGATGAGCGATCTAGGATTTGATGCAGCGTATGAGTTAGCAGTGCAAGTTGAGTTTCACATGAGTATGATTTGCGAAATCCATGTTGTTGCGATGTGAAAAATGAGTTGGATTCTAGGAATTTTACGATGTTTCGTCGTGGCTTTGCACTGTGCTCACAGTAGTCATCGCCATATGCATCGCTATCGTCATGCTCGTCATGCCTAGTATTGCATAGGCGGTAGCACTTGACGGCAGCACAGACATTTTTTTGTTGCTAAAGCCGCTGCGCGAGCCGGAGACTCGGTGTTCTCCGAGTTTTCTCGCTCCTTGTGGTTTCTCGCTGGTTTTTGCCAGTGTTTTTTTTTTCTAAAGTCACTGCGAGTTCTGGGAATGGTCGGCGGTCGCCGTGAGGTAGTGCTCAGGAGCGCTCGGTAATTTCTTGGTATATATTACTGAAACGGCAAACTTACGGCTTGTACAACAGCTCCGCTGTTAATAAAGACGCCCCAAAACGCTGACCTCAAACTGCTGAAGTCACGGCTGTGGCTTATACTTTCATTTCGCCTTTGTCTTTCGCAGTGCGTCATGTTGTGGTATACCTTCAACGACTCACTCAAGCTTGCAGTTGTTATAAAATGCCCCCTGCTGTCTACGCTTTCGCATTTATCTTATGCATTTTACGGGTGGTCAGTGGACACTCAAAATATTATGGTTTGTCTGAGGTAACCAATAATAACAGTGAAAGTCGAAGTCAAAGTCATGTTTATTTCAACATTGGATATGCTGATATACTGAGGGCACAGGCAAAAAGCCATCTTGGGCTTGACGAGGCCTGTGTCCCTTACACACCTCAAACACCAGTTGCAATGTACATTCATAAACAGTAAAGATACAATTTGGCATATTGATTCGAAGAAGATAGAAGGGAACGTTTTTATACAACAGCAGTTTTGTAGTACCCTTAGCCATAATTATACTCGAATAAAACAGGCACAAGTACGTTTGGAGAAAAAACATTTTTCTGGCACACTTAGGCATAATACATACATTGAAATAAAAATCATATTTGCGTTCGAGATAAAAACAATTAAAACCAATTTTAAAGCAATTTCCGTGCACGCTTAAATCTATAAAATCTATTGAACCAAACGGGCATAAGTACATTCCAATAAAACAGCCAGTGACAGGTTGACGCAAAGTCGAACAACAAGGGGAATTATATAGTAGTAATTTCATATTTTGGGGTAACAAGAAACGTAAGCGGCACAACACGACAACACTACGGGAGAGTTCTGAATAGATGGTGTCAACATGAGCAACATGTGTTCGCGAAAGCCAACCCCAAGATTTTTGACTGTTTTTACCAGCTCCACATTACATGACCCAAGTGTTAAACGAAGCTCCAAGTCAATTGTTTTGTTTTTGGGTCTAAATAACACTTCCTTCGATTTAGAAATATTTATTTTTAAGGAATTAGTTATACTCCACGTATTTAAATGCTCTGGAGTGTTGTTCACCTTTATTTCAAGTTTATGTGATGTTGGTTCTTGGTAATATAGATAGGAAATATAATCAGGGTGATCGTTATGGACCTCGCTACACAAAAAAACACCTTCCGGTGCCCGCTGAGCACCAGAAGTTTGTAAGGCGCACCTCAACGGACGACTTTCATGCATAAGTTTAACATTTGACGGCTGGTGGGTGCTGCTAGGGCGTATGATGACGTCAGCACAGGGCTTTAATATACTGTACGGTGCACGGCCGTTCGTACGTGATGGCTGCACTGCGTCTGTCTGTGCAGGCCTCACCTCTGAGTCTTGTTGATCACTGAGAACGAGAACGCCATGGAGTTTCATGCCTAAGGGCGAAGTTTAGGAGTCTTTTTATGGAGACAACTGACTAACTAGAAAAAAATCCCAGACACTTCCGTGCTGAAAAGAAATTTTAATGACAATACTAATTTATCTTTAAATATAAGTAAGCAGAATCAAATGCCACCTGTACAACTCGCCACTGGAGAACAAAATATCTACGTTTTGTGCCATTCTGCGATAGAGTCATAATATGTTAACGCGTATGAGTTCTAGACACGTAGCTGCACATTCAAAAACACACTTTTTTAAAATTGTAATCGTCAAGAATGTGTCAGATAAGCACAGGAACAAGCTGATGTTTTAACAGGCACCCAAAGGGCGCAATAACGTACAAAAAGTCTCAAGCAACGTAGCATAGAAAAAAACTCAATGAGAAAGTAACAAAGTTAAATGCGCACCTTAAAAATGGTCGCCATCCGGCCGTCAAAAGTGGGTGTCCAGCGAAGCGGTTGTAAATAAAAATCCTCATGGGGGAGGGTACGAAATGTTTCTCATCTTTTTGGCGGGCTTGTCGCTTGCGCTCGACGTCTATGGCGGCACATGCTGGGTACTGCCTAGTCAGATACTTGGGCTCGGCGTCTTCGGAAAAACTCCTCTATTCAGTTATAGTAGTTGTGCCTAGCCTTAAAACCTAACCTGCAAACATAATCTTTACCATGAAGACATTGTAGGCGGGGGACGGGCGACTGTTCACAGGCGTCTTATCATCCACAATGCGGTTTTTGCTCGTTTTATGGTTTTCTAAACGAATACTGAGCTCTGTACTGTATGCCTGATTATCCTGACGCATGCGCTCGGTTTCTTAGGCAAGGACTGCTTGGTCGTGCCTAGGATGTTTATGACACTAAATTTTCCGTCCAGCTAGAGGCCCACAGCTGCGCTGTAAGTTAATGCAAACTCCTCATACTACGATTACCTGCCTCCTTATCTGCACTTTATGTTCGAGGCGTGTTGAAACCGCGTGGTTTGGTTGGTGTGCGATTGTAGTGCGCTTTATTTCACGCAGGAAAATTTCAATACCTGATGTCTAGTAGTTAGCCTAGTTTTGCCGCACGTACTCATACTCAGCTATTTTTTAAAGTATCAGGATGAATGCTGCGCATTGGTCGAGGATGTTCGGTGTGCTTAGACACAGCCAGAGATGCTTTGCGCGGCGGTTGCGGTTTTTACTGAAATATTTCTTGCAGTCGCAACGTCTCAAAAGTTCCCTCCCAAATGTTTGCAGGTGTTCCAAGCGCTCACAATATTGGCGGCGAATTCAAAGCGACGAGCTCAGTGACACCAGGAAGATAGAGGGGAGCCCTGGCTTCTCCAAAATACACTGCCTAGTCGGACCAGCAGACTCCAAAATCCAACCATCGCTAACTTCAAACAACGGAAAACTACACGAAGCACCTCAACTAAATTCCACTCTTCGAAACCACATGCAAACACTTCTGCAAAATTGTGTATATTTTTGAAGAATTTTCCGGTAGTCGAATATTTTGTGTAATGGTATTTTCATCTTGGTAACTAATGTTTTGTCTGACCGCTTGAATACTTGAACTTTCATTGATAAGTTTGTTATTTATTATTGCGTTGTGAAATTCTTCAGGTAGGCATCATTTACTGATCTAGAAGATACCTTAGTACAGACGAATACTTGTGTAGCTTTTCTGTACAGACGGAACTACCTTGTCTTAAACATGGGGTAAAGCAAACTGCGAAGCGCCTTTTCACTCAGCATAATCTTTTGATGATTTTATAATAGGAGAGCTAAATTGAAGGCACGCCGCTCGAGACCCGGCACCGCACTAGCACAGCCATTGGGAAAAGTGACTTCCATAGAATTTTAAAGCACCTCAAAAGAAGGATTATTCGAGATATTTTTGATTATTGTTAACAATTTTTTACCAAAAGTATTGATAATGACGTGGTAAATATACCTTTTTACATCTTCTTGAAATGAAACATTTAGCAAGATTAATATTAGTTTTGGGAGTTTGGGGAATCGCACTGTCTGTTGAGTTCAACAGTACTCACAAAAAGCGCGCATCCCAGTGGCTTTTGATGTGGACGGATATCAACGACGATGTTGCCTTGGCAACATGCGACGGAATGTGGCAGCCATTTTATGCCTCACTTTTGAAGAACTCTTTGATTAAAGTTACGGTTTGGTCGCACGATAAAACAAATTTATTGTATGTTAGGTTACTGAACAACTCGTACGACAACAAGAAAACTGCAGTTGTGTTTCCTACAGTGAGCGAAGGGCAGAACGCTTGCCTGCTTGAGAGCGTAGCTCGCCGCCATTTTTTTCTTTCGGTCGACTGGATAGTTTTTAACGATGATGTTAAGAGTATTACGAAAATGAAGACACAACTTCGCTATCTCGGCAGATACCCGGCGTGCGTTGTCCCACACAAGAGTGCGCCGCCAAAATTTGATGTAAACACGATTGAGCAGGAAGGAGCACCAGTTGTGTTTTCCCGCCGATGCCTTTCACCCGAAAGAGAGTGGCGGTCAACATGGAGTGAAGCATTTAATGGGGCCACCATTTCTGCCATATGCTATCCGAAGGATACACAGGAACGCAAGACGAACAACAGATTCAAACGCTGCTATTCTGACTTTGTGTACAAAGCTCTCCAAAGTATGAACGCAACAATCATTTTCAAAGATTATAAGGGCATTCATGATATCAAAGCAAAAGTATTTCTCGGAGAAGTTGACATTATTGTTGTGGGCGTACAACGAGTACGATTCGTATCGACTCCAGCATTTTACTATCCCCATATTGTGTATTACAGATACGAGCGATTTTATACCCACTCAGAGGACGAAAAACGGTTGGTCTCATCTTTCATGCTTCTAGGACATTCTAAGATGGTGTTACTTTTTTTGGTGTTCTCAGCCCTGGCGGTGTGGCTGGCACTTATTGTTGCTGCCTCCGTCTCATCAAGTACAAATTTGAGCCGTCGTGTTAACTCGTACGTCATTGGAGATTCAGCAACGCTTATCGTATCATCCCTATTATCTACATCAACGTCCACATTGTTTGATGAGGCGATATCTCGTTCTCGTTCATTCGGTGCACCCGTAGGCATTGTCTTGGCGGTATGGCTTCTTGGAATGATCCCATTGTGTGACTACTTCCGCGCTGTGCTCACGTCACGCCTAGCCGTCTACGTTTCTCAGAACCCGGTAGACACGCTAAATAACCTTGAGGCTCAGTTAGATTTAGGGATGATTCAGCCCTGCGTTGTGAAGGGCAATTCCATGCACTATGAGTTTTTATGGCCTAAACTTTCTCGCAGCAGTATTTATGGAAAACTTCGAGTGGCCTACTATGGATATCACAACGTCACTGGAATTACATTTGATAACTTTGAACAATGTTGGCTGCATTGCGCTAAAAGACAAGGGTTTGTGTGCATTCATGATCCTCCTCATCACCTCCTTGCACTTACCGGGAAGAACACTGTAGAGTCTCGGGAGCACTTCGGCCTTGGTTTCTACTCAGCTGTAGTTAGGAAAGACTTCCCTAAAATGAGAGCCTACCAAAATTTATTGCGAAGAATGGCCGAAACCGCTTTGATTGAAAAATTCACTTACTATGGCAGAAATTGCGGAAATAAAAGCGCCATTGAAGGACAGGTAAATGACAAAGACGAAGTCGCTGGGACAGAGGAACCACTGAAACTTTCTGAGCTTTGGTCATTTTGGATTTGCTTTGTGGCTTTGCACCTGTTCTCGGTGATTGTGTGCTGCCTTGAAACCGCAATAGCGCACAATTGCCAGCACGATTTATCTCGCGCTTTAAATTGGTCTTTGTCAATTTACTGGAACTTCGTATAACATGCACTGTTCGCAGTGGAGAAAAATTCGTAGACACATCAACGACAATGATTATTCAGTACGGTTTCGTTATAACCCAATAAAGAATTAAAACCAATTTGAACTTTTTTTTCATTCATTTACCCTAAAAGGCCCTTACGGGCGTTACATAGGGGTCGCAATGAAAAAAAAAACACATTATAACATAAAAACAGCAACACCCATAACAATGCGAATACAAATACATTCATGTCGAAATGCATAGTTTAAAAAAAAGGGTACAGAAAAGGCGCACAACAGTTATCCAATTCCTAAAATGCGAGAGTTAAAAAATGACCCCGGTTCAAAATTACAAAAACATCGAACATTGAACCAATCTAAGAGGTTCAAAAATGACACAAACACTGAAAAATGATTTATCCTCAGTATTCAATGGCCTGGAATGCATGCAGGCAACCAAGTGTGCGCCGCCATATCTGTGGCCAAGCTTCTGTTGCTAGGCGACGTTGTGCGCACGGCCCGCAGATCAGGCACCCCTCTTCTCCTCCATGCAACCGTGTGAGTGCGCCCGTGGCCTACGCGATCGGCTACCGGTGCACCGTCACTCGTTACGTCGGGCTCCGTGGGATGGCGGCACTTGTACGTGCTAAGCATGACTGTGAAACACATTTATCTTGCTCCGTGCACATGAGCGTGTTTCACGTTACGAACTCTTCGCCGAACACAAGTTTACTGTGAGTGCGATTAATATCATCTCTGTTGGCGCCGCAGTTGAGAATCGGATTGGAACGGAGCAGATGACGCACGGCGGTGTCTTTTTTAAGTGCGAATGCACTTTATAAGCGACCCCAAACCTTCCACCGCCGGCGGCGGCGGCGGCGGCGGCGGCGGCGTCCGCAGTCCTCCTCTCCCTAGCAACGGCGTGGAGCGGAGAGGAGCGTCGGTAGCAACGGCGCGGTGACGTCACTTCACCACGTGACCGCGCTCGCTCCGCCTCCTCGCCGCGGCTGCGCGGGTGCGCGCCGCTCCCCGCGCCGCTCCTCGCGCCGTGACGTCATGGTATGACGTCACAGCGCGCCTCCTCTCCCCAGCAGCTGCCGCGCGCCTCTCTCTCCACCGTGACGTCACACTCTCTCCTCTCCCCCTCGCTCGGCTGCAGCTGCCGTGCGCCGCTGTCCCTCTCCCCTTGCGCTCGCCTCCTCTCTCAGCCACCTGGCTCGGCGCGCTCGGCCGCGCGGCGTACCCCCCTATATATGCAGCGATAAACTGCCAGACCTCCGTGGGTCGGCTCGCGCGCGCTCACGGGCGAATGCCAACGGATTTTAACTTTACTCCCCCTCATAGCATCACCCCGTGCATTCGCACTTAATCATGTTCACCCTCGGGGAAATGCTTGGGAGTTTTTTTTTAAGTGCGAATGCACTTTATAAGCGACCCCAAACCATCCACCGCCGGCGGCGGCGTCGGCGGCGTCGGCGGCGGCGGCGACCGCAGTGCTCCTCTATATTTAAAAAAGAAACAGCATCCGGCGACAGGTTTCGATCCGAGGACTTTGCGGCCGCAGCGCGACGCTCTACCGACCAAGCCACGGACGCGACGCTGATATCAGAGTTAGTGACGCGCCTTATATCTTTAACGCATTCAAACTACGTCGTCAGCGGCGTGCGTTGGCGACTCAGCGGCGTTATAGCGGCTTGATAACTGCGTGGTGTACACGTGATACTACAAACCCGATGGAAGAGATGGAAGAGAAGGCGGCGAGGCGGTGGGCTGCGGGGGCCGAGCGCAAGCGCCGCAAGCGGGCCGACAACCGTGCATTCGCACTTTCACATTCTCCCCCTCGGGGAAATGCGGGGGAATTTTTTCTTCGGTGTGCGACGGCAGTGGCCCGTGTCCGTGGCGCATCGGCAATGTCTGTGGCCGTTTTTAGTGTTGCGAAGAGAAGAAATTGACCACTAAACTTTTCAACAAATACCGCCTATACATTGAGGAATAACTGTAACTCTTTGGTAACTGAGTCGTGATTACTGGGGGTGACGATGTTACATGGGAGCTGATTGCAGTGACGAATAGCAAGTAAGGGTTGCGAGGAGACAAATAGGTTGGTACGCATGAATATTGGTTGAACTTTGAATGCATGATCTAAACGGGAAAAAACACGACCAGCGGGTCTTATGTGCGAGGCAGCGAAAGAAGACGGGCTGTGGTATAGCCTATGAAAAACCAATAAAAGACTATAAAGCCGGCGTTGTTGTAGAGGTGGAAAGTTCAGGGATTGTTTCATTTGTGTTATACTTGATTTTCGTGGCAGGCGAGTATTCTACCACTGAACCACCGACGCCCACTGAACCACGGAATAAGCCATTCGCGTTCTCGAAGTTTCCCCTGCCGATCTCAGGCTGCTTTTGGGAAGGAAATGCTACGTGTTGGAAGAAAAGAGTTCTGGTATGTTGCTCGGGCTGCTTTCTATTTTTTCATCTTCTTTAGCGAGAGGGATGCCCCCGCCGTGTCGAAATGTTAACTGCGAAGCATGCATAACCGCGTTGGCCCGCACCCAGTAGTTAAAAGCCAGCTCCGAAAACGGAACAAGCCATTCGCGTTAAAAAAAAAAAAACTACGCAATTCTGGAATTGCACATTGGGGCTTGGGGTGCGGCCTGATCCCGGCGACCATTGCCGGCAACGCACTCCCTCACCAGAGCAGGATTGGCCACCCTGGTGTAGTAACGGCCACAACCTCCCATGAATACGTCAATTAACCCTCGGCCCTCAGTCCCCAGCGGCTGCGAAGCAACTGACCACGGCGGCGGTCAGACCTGTGACGTAGCAGAGCGTGCTAAGAATCCCTGGACCCGGACAGGCCGCCAATGGAATCTGAACCTGGCAACGTTTAACGCGCGAACCTTATCTAGCGAAGCAAGTCTCGAGGTGTTGTTCGAGGAATTAGAGGGCATTAAATGGGATGTAATAGGGCTTAGCGAGGTTAGGAGGACGGCTGAAGCCTTTACGGTGCTGAAAGATGGACACGTCCTATGTTACCGTGGTCAAGAGGACAGAAGAGAATTGGGAGTGGGATTTCTAGTCAATAAAAGCATAGCTGGCAACATAGACGAATACTATAGCATTAACGAAAGGGCAGCAGGTATTGTAATTAGGCTAAATAAGAGGTACAAGCTCAAGGTGGTGCAGGGCTACGCGCCCACATCCAGCCACGACGACCAAGTAGTGGAACGCTTCTATGAAGATGTGGAATCGGCAATGGCTAAAGTAAAAACGCAGTAAACTGTAGCTATGGGGGACTTCAATGCTAAAGTAGGCAAGAATCAGGCTGGAGACAAGGCAGTTGGGAACTATGGTCTGGGCTATAGAAATAGCAGGGGGGACCTACTAGTTGAGTTTGCAGAACGGAATAACCTACGCATAATGAATACCTTCTTCTGTAAACGGGAGAGTCGGAAGTGGACCTGGAGGAGCCCGAATGGGGAGCACAAAAATGAAATAGACTTCATATTATGCGATTACCCTGGCGTTGTGCAGGATGTGGAAGTGCTCGGAAGGGTAGGGTGTAGTAACTACCGTATGGTAAGATCTCGAATTAGGCTAGATTTGAGGGGGGACCGCAACAAGCTAGTACGAAAGAAGCCAATAAATGAGCTAACAGTAAGACGTAAAGTAGAATTCAGGATCGCGCTGCAGAACCGGGGGTTCCAGATTGTAATTATTGTCTTTCTGTAAACTGAAAGCTGATTTTCTATGTGTTAGTTGTGTGCATTATTTTGTTAATTTTTATTGTCACAAAGTACGTGCCATTTCCCGCAGAGTCGCGCCAACACGTGGGGGGGGAAGGGGGACGTCACCTTGTCAGGCTTTTTTTTTTTTTCCTGTAGCCTTTTTGACCGTCCCCCTCGACAACTGTATAGCCAGTCTTGTACATGTTGTCGCAATAAACTTTCAACTTTCAACTTTCAACATGGAAGCCGAGCTTACGACACAGGAAGCCAGCGACAACCTTACACGCATTATCACGGAGTGTGCAGTAGACGTCGGGGGCACTATGGCTAGACAGGATACTGGTAAACTTTCACAGGAGACGAAAGATCTAATCAGGAAACGGCAAACCATGAGAATCTCTACCCCAGCTGACAGAATAGAACTAGCCGAGCTCTCGAAGTTAATCAATAAGCGGAAGACAGCTGACATACGGAAGTATAACATGGAGAGGATCGAATACGTTGTAAAAAACGGAGGTAGCCTGAAAGCAGTGAAGAGACGTCTTGGTGTGGGGAAAAATCAGCTGTATGCACTTAATTAAGGATAAGCAAGGCAATGTCATCACAAATAGGGATAAAATAGTCACAATGGCCGAGGAGTTCTATAGAGATCTGTACAGTAGCCGGGACATACAGGATAATGCCGAACGAGACAGTAGTTCAGAGGAGATAGACATCCCACCAGTAACGACCGAAGAAGTAAGGAAGGCTTTGAAAGGAATGAAAGGGGGCAAAGCACCTGGTGAGGATCAGATAACAGCAGACCTCTTGAAGGATGGCGGAGAAATTGTACTTGAAAAAGTGGCAAACATGTATACGGAATGCCTAATGACCGCAATGGTACCGGAATCTTGGAAGAACGCGAACATCATCCTAATTCACAAGAAAGGCGACATGAAGCACTCGACAAATTACAGGCCGATCAGCGTTCTGTCAGTCGTCTACAAGGTACTTACCCAGGTAATCGCTCACAGAATTTCTGCAACCTTAGATTTCAGTCAACCCAAAGAACAAGCAGGGTTCCCTAAAGGTTATTCAACAATGGATCATATTCATACGATCAATCAGGTGATAGAGAAGTGCGCTGAGTATAATGAACCCCTATATTTAGCCTTCATAGATTATGAGAAAGCATTTGACTCGGTCGAAACCCTAGCAGTCATTCAGGCATTACGGAACCAGGGGGTAGATGACCGATACGTAAGAATACTAGAGGATATCTACAATGGGTCTACAGCTACCATCATCCTCCATAGGGAGAGCAGTAAAATACCTATAAGGAAGGGTGTCAGACAAGGAGACGCAATCTCTCCAATGTTATTCACAGTATGCTTACAAGAAGTATTCAGAACGTTGGATTCGGAACAGGTGGGAGTAAGGGTTAATGGAGAATACCTCAGTGACCTCAGATTTGCTGATGACGTTGCCTTGCTAAGTAACTCGGGGGACGAATTGCAAAGCATGCATTCCGCACTGGGCGAACAGAGTAGAACCGTGGGCCTGAAAATTAATATGCAGAAAACTAAAGTAATGATCAATAACCTCGCGACAGCACAGCAGTTTGAGATAGGTGGCGAGGCAGTGGCAGTGGTAAGCGAATATATCTACTTAGGCCAAGTTGTGACTCCAGATCCCAACCATGAGGCAGATATAATTAGAAGAATCAGAATGGGGTGGGGTGCATATGGCAGACATTCCCAGATAATGAATAGCAGCCTACCATTGTCGCTGAAGAAGAAAGTGTATGACAGCTGCATCTTACCGGTAGTCACCTACGGGGCAGAAACTTGGAGGCTCACTAAGAGGGTTCAACTTAAATTGAGAACGACTCAGCGGGCAATGGAGCGGAAAATGCTAGGTGTAACATTAAGGGACAAGAAGAGAGCGGAGTGGGTCAGGGAGGAAAGTGGTGTTAAAGACATATTAGTAGAAATTAAGAAGAAGAAATGGACGTGGGCAGGGCATGTAATGCGAAGGCAAGATAACCGCTGGTCATTAAGGGTAACAGATTGGATCCCTAGAGAAGGCAAGCGCTGCAGGGGGTGGCGGAAAGTTAGATGGGCAGATGAGATCAAGAAGTTTGCGGGGATAAATTGGTCACGGTTGGCACAGGACCCAGGTAATTGGAGAATACTGGGAGAGGACTTTGCCCTGCAGAGGGCGTAGATAGGCTGGTGATGATGATGATGATTTTCGTGAGTAGTTCCTGAAAATAATCGGGCAGCTATATTTTGGCGTGCTTCAAGTTTATTTGCGACATACGAGTGATGGGGGTTCCAGATTAGCGCTGCATATTCAGTCTTTGATCGAACAAGTGTTTGGTAGGCCAGAAGCTTTGTGGATGTGTTAGCTGAATGCAGATTGCGCCTAATGAATCCGAGTGATTTAGAAGCTTTGCTGGTTATTGTAGCGATATGGTGATTCCAGGTTAGATCAGACGTTATATGAACCCCCAAGTATTTTACCATGGTTACGGTTTGTACAGGAATACTATTGAGAAAATAGTGACGGGGCTCTGACGCGCTAGTTTTGGTAAATGTTGTGGCGTTAGTTTTGGGAACATTTACTTCCATCTGCCAATCCCTACACCATTTCGTCAGTTGATTAAGGTCTGCTTGCAAGGATAAGATATCGTGGGGGTTTTTAATTTGCTTATAAATGACGCAGTCACCCGCAAATAATCGGATAGTAGAACAGATATTAGTGTTAATGTCATTGATATATATTAAAACTAAGGTAGGACCCAAGACTGAGCCCTGTGGAACACCGGAAGTTACTTGAGTTAAGAGGAGGAATGATCATTAATGATTACTGACTGAAACCGATGGGTTCGGAAGTTCTTCATCAACCTGTTAACCTTAGTGTTGATATTAGGGGCAGAACGTTTTTCCATTAGACGGATGTGATTGACCTTGTCGAAGGCCTTGGCGAAATCCATGAATATAGCTTCTATTTGTGAGGACGAATGTACTGCATTATGAAGATAAGTCAATAATTCGAATAACTAAGTTTCACAAGAACGGCCTCTCAAAAAACCATGTTGGTAAGAAAAAAAGAAGCTCTGTTTTGTTAGGTAGCTCATTACGGCAAATGATATTATGTGTTCTAGAAGTTTGCAAACTATGCTGGTTAAGGAAATTGTTCTGTAGTTAAGAGGCACGGATGGGTCGCCTGACTTGAAGATGGGGATAACACGGGCAATTCTCCAAGCAAACGGTACGCATCCTGTGTCTATCGATTGCTGAAATAAAGCAGCTAAGATCGGGGATATGACCACATTAGTCATTTTTAGTAGTTTGGTGCACATTTCATCGGGGCCTGGTGCAGAGTTGGTCGGGAGTCTATTATTGGCTGCAGCAATACCCTCCTGAGTAATAAGCAAGTCATCCATTGCTGAATCTAACGACTGTATATTAAGAGTGGCTGGTAATGGGCTTTCATTTGTAAACACAGAACAAAAAACAGAATTGAATTTCTCCGCAGTCTCTGATGAGGAAAGGTCTGTACCATTTTTAGACAATGATATGGACGATGATGATGAGTACTTTGGATTTATCACTTTCCAAAATTTTCTCGTGTTTGTCTGCAGTAGGTTTGTTATATCGTTGTTGAAAAAATTTTCCTTGGCTGCCTCGATTTCTGCTTTGTACAGTTTAGAGTGTTCTTTGTAGCGCTTCCAGTCATCGGCTGAATCAGATCGTCTGGCCTTGGAATAAAGTCGCTTTTTCTTATTGATGCAGCGTTTAACGCCGGTCGTAAACCACGCGCTTTGCGTCGATGACGTGATACTGATTCTTGGAACGTATTTTTCTTTAAGTTCCAGAAGCTTATCGCGAACAATTTGCCAGTTTTCATTTACATTCTGAGAGCAAAGGAAGTGGAGAACTGCGCGGAAAATGATAACAATTCGGTTTCTATCATCGCGCGGTTCGCACGGCTGTAATAAAAATTGTTTTCTTTTTATTCTCGGTTTTGGAGCTTTCTGATGTTACCTCACAATGCACTACGTTGTAATCGCTGATGTTACCTAAAACATGTACGAGCATATTGCGTGGTTCTGTGGTCAGCAGAAGATCGAAAATTCTGTTGACACATGTAGGCAATCTGACCATTTGACTCAAAATAAAGGCAGACAACACATCGAGAAATTCTTGACATTCATGCCTTTTTGTGCTGCCATGTGGTATGCCTGACCGCCAATCAATCCCTGGGTAATTGAAGCCTCCAGCAAGAATTACTGGGTATTTTGGGTACCTGTTTTGTATAAAGCACAGCGATTCGTTTAATTGCTCAATAAATTCGGGGGAAGAATCTGGCGGACGGTAGCAGACCCCGACAGCACAAAGCACAGAGGCAAATACGCGTACTATCACCCATAGGATCTCTATAGATGAAATTGTATCGACTAAATGGGCTTGCAAATTGTTTTTACGGGCACAATAACGCCACCACCGCGAGACACTGTTCTAGCTTTCCTAAATATAGAAAATTGTTTAGCCAATGACAACTCGCAATCACTAACATCAGAGGAAAGCCACGTTTGAGTAACAAGCACAATATCCGCCGAACATGGTTCAGTGAAGGAGCGTAGGAGGTCCTGTTTATTAAATAGGCTGCGAAAATTTGCAAGGAGGATTGACAGCTTTGAAGACGAACGATTTTTCATTCACTTTTCTTTAGCAGCCATGGCGCTTGACTCCTCTAAAAGTGTCTCACCCGGTTCCGTAGCAGGGGTTCCGCGCCTCGGCAAGGGCACGACATTATTAGTTACCGGGTCGAGGTGGTAAAGTCGGCCATTCAGGAGAAGTTTATAAGAAAGTACCTTGTATTTTTCCCCTGGTTGCTTCGTTGCGTGGGCAAAGTCTCTGAGACGTTTTCTGATTTATTGCATTCTTGGAGAAAAGTCTTCCTCGATCCATACACGTGGCGACAATACGTCTTTCAGCTTCTATGCATTCTTTAGGATGTTATGTTTGTCTTTAAAGTTGAGAAATTTGACAACTACAGGGCGGACAGTTCCTTCTTTCCATTCACCTATTCTGTGTGCCCGCTCGATCTCACCGACGTGTATGTCTAAGTTTTTGCTAAGAAACTTGGTAATCGTTTCTTCAGTCTCTGCCGACTTTTCCCGAAAGGTCTCAGGAAGGCCCTTAAAAATAGGGTTATTGCACCGTATGCGGTTGTCTAGGTCGTCAACAACAAGGCTCGATCACTGAGTTTGCTTTGAGTCAATGTTCCTAAGATGATCGCATGATTCCTTTAGAAGGGAGCTGACACTACTGACGTCTACACGGAGGTCCCTGACAGAATCATATTGCTCGGGCTCAGAGAGGCGTCTTTTGATATTTGTCACACTGAGCTGGAGGTCTTTCAATCTACCAGATACCTCCTCCAGAAATTTGTCGTTTGATGTTATCAATACCTTAACAAGTGTCAACACCTGATCTAATTTCTCCGGCCCGGGGTTTGTTTCCACGTCGCCAGCAAAGACAAGCAATTGGGCAAGACAGAACAAGACCAGCGAGAACCTTGCCCCAGTACTCAGATGTCGAGTAAGACTTTCGGCTTGAAATCGAAAAAACTTCAAAGCGCACAAATAGGGGGGGGGGGGACAAAAAGGAGGGACACACACACGCGCTTACTCGCAACTGACGAACTTCTGCGCAACTGACCAACCTCTGCTTGACCAACCTCTGCACGCCATTGTTTCGGAAAGGGGTACATGGCAGTTTGTGGTCTCGGCCTTTCTAAAGAGGGAGCTGCACAAGCTGCATGTACATGATCCTTTTGAGCTGCGAAATTCTGATTATATTGTTGATGACTAGCAGAGTGGTGTGTTAGATGGTTGCAAGGCATTTAGTGTGGATGTCGAAAACCTCTATTATTCGCTCCCACAGCAAGAACTACTGAGCTGTGTCAAGGGCCGTATTGTTAAAGACAATGATGAGCAGAAATTTCAGTCTGAGAGTGGTGTAACTGTTGGTGGCTTCATGGAGTTACTGACCATGTATTTGCGGTCGACGATCGTAATTTTCGAAGGGCAAGTTGTGCTCCAAAGCGCAGGCGTTTGCATCGGTTCTTGCGTAGGCCCTGTACTGAGCCGTAGTTTCCTTGGGAGAGTGGATGTTTGCATAAAAGAATGCCTTCAGGATGATGCATGCCGGATCTACAGATATGTGGATGACTATTTGGTTTTTGTGCGCTGTGAAGAACCTGGGTTTGAATTACACGACATTTTGAATGTGTTCGACAAGTGTGGGATGGGCCTAACCTTCACATTTGAGCAGGCAGTTGAAGGGTGCATACAGTTTCTGGATTTGAAACTTGACCTCTCAAATCGACACCCGTGTTGGCGTTACCACCCGCGTTCGGAGAAGCCGTTGCTGAATTACTCTTCTGGCCATTCAAAGATAGTGAAAAGAGGAATAGCCATGTCATGTCTTGGGTAGGCTGTTAAGAAGTCGTGTGAGCATTTGGTGGGAGAGAGTTTTTCGGAACATATCACTCGCCTTAAGGCGGCGGGTTTCCCTCCGTCTGTACTGTCGGCAGTGTGTGGTGGCCTTGTGCGCAAGATAAAGTGCAAATTTGCAGAGGAGGAGAAGGACCAGCCTGTAAGAAAATTTTCTGTAGTCCCGTACGTCCATAAAATGGCGCACGGTTTGAAGAACGTGGACTCGCGATACGGCGTAAGGGTGTTGTTCTCGGCAAAAACAAAAGTGGGCAGTCTCTGCCGCATTGTTAACAACAAAGACCGGACTAAGAAAAAGAGGAACGAGTGTGGCGTCACCCACACGCAGCCTTTTGTTCGTTGTGCGAGTGGCGTCATGGACAGAATCCCGTTATCATGCAAGTCTGTGTATGTGGGCCAAACTGGACGCTGTTTAAACATTCGTTTGAATGAGCATGCGTCAACTGTGAGAAATTCAACAAGCGCCAATTTGCCTGCTCATTGCAAAAAGTGTAAGTGTCACCCGTTGTTTGGTGACACAGTGGTGCTCTATCGGCATAATGATCAAACTGTCTTAGAATTGGTAGAGGCATACTTTATCAAGGAACATAGTGACAAGTGTATAAGCAAATCATCCATTATTCTTCACGGGAAGGAGCAAGAACTAATCGGCTCAATGTTTGTTTATTCTGTTTTGTGTTCATGTATAAATTTGTGTTTTTCAATAAAACCGTCTATTTGTGCGCATTGAAGTTTTTTCGATATCATGCACCAACTAACCCAACTTGCGGTATTGTTTCGGCTTGGAGCCACACCGGACAATCATTACGCGTAGAGCAACCGGCGCGAACAAAGCAGCCTGGGCACTCTAATACGGTACGTGCACAGATCAACGGCCATCGCGAAGCCTTCGGCGGTCAATCGTCTCCCTTTGAGCCACAATCGTACTCATAGGGTCAGGCATGGTGAGTTGGAAACCACGCGTCCACCACAGGCACAAGAAAACACAGACCACAAAATACGTCTGTAGTGGGCACTCCCCTCGAAAGCGGGCAGACGCAGCTTGCGAGAGAGACGGCGAGCACCGAGCTGCGAGGTGTCACGTTACCTCCCGGCGGAAGAGAACGGTCCCGTTCCTTCCCCTAACATGATCGGCTTTCGACCCAACCTATCCACTCAAGACGCCCTTATACAGTACCATTATGATTTCCACCAACACCCCCCGCAACAAGACCACACCTCTATTCTCTCACTGGAGCTTCAAAAAAGCCTTTGACAATGTCTCACATCATAGCATACTTCAGACAGTTTCATCCCAAAACCTAGGCCTACACTTCTATCACTATATCTATAATTTTCTTACACAACGTACTGCTACCATCCGCTTTGGCCATGTCCAGTCTGATCTTTTCCACATGCCAGACCACGGAACTCCACAAGGAGCAGTCCTCTCGCCCATGCTCTTTAACCTCACCCTAATACCACTTGCCCGCTCTCTCCTCACCATACTCACACTACGCAGCACACTCTACGCAGATGATATTGCCCTGTGGGTTCACTCTGGCTCCGACCAACACATTGAAACCACACTCTAACACGGCCTCAACCAAGTCTTAGACCACATCGAACCTTTAACGCTCCAGTGCTCTCCACAAAAATCTGCTCTCCTAACTTTCACGCCCCCTCGCAGCAAGCCCCTCCAAACCCCCCATCCAACTTTTTATACACTCTGACCGAATACCCCACACACAGCCCCTTAGAGTTTTAGGCCTCACCCTAACACACAACAGATCACCCGCACTCACCCTCCAGAACGTAAAGAAATACGTTACTCAAACCACGCATCTCATTAGACGGATCGCCAGCAAACACCACGGCATCACGGAACAGGACCGCCTCCGTCTCGTACACAGTGTTCTACTCAACGGTATCTTGTACCACCTACCATACATTAACCTTACATCTACCCACCCTACTGAAAAAAATCTAACGATATGTGAACGATAACTCGTATACGAGATTATGGGATCGTAAGGTGAATGATATCATAGGCTTCAACGATATCATTGAGATATCGTAGAAGCTCATCGTAGTAGCTCATCGTATACGTTGGATCATACAAGTCGGATCGTTGCAAGCGATGTCGTTCGAGTTTATCGTACAGATTTCGGTGGGGTGAGCGACAATATGTATTCGATGTGTGCGTGTCATACAAGCGTTAAATGCGGAGGTGTTGATATTGTGCTGTGAATGTGCTTAGATCCTTGCACAGTTGCATACGCAAAAGAATACTTGGAAGCTGCTGCCTTTTCCCTTTTATTTCATGTCCCGCAGCAGGTTGGCCACATATCCGTTAAATGCTTTCAGCCGCTTCTCCGTGGTAGCTTCACTGTTCCGGTGTTTCATGAAGTAACCATGGGCACCTGCACAAAATGGAAAAAGAGAGGGAGCAGAGAACATGTGTTTAGAGGGTGCACGTGAACCTTTTGGGTGTGTCTGACCCATTAATCAAGCGATATTACATACATGCTCAGTTAGTTGTACCACCTGTGAAGACTTTCCATGGTCAAATGAGGCTACTCTTCACAACTGCAGAAGCTGTGCTTACACACAATGCTATGACCACCAAACATTGTTGGCCCACACTTAAATGCAAGATTCGTCACATGTGGAGATGTGTCCCTTATTATTGTGCTAGCGCAGTGGAGAAACGTGTGGGGAGGGGCACCTAAGAAAAGCCATGTTTCCCTTAAGCTTCATGAGCTTGAGCTCACAGCATGGCTGCAGGCTGATGCTAAGGTACGAGGCGCAAGCCTATACCAGCACATCTTATATTGAGCACGGACCACCACTTGGACATGGCACTTGCCTCACGAGTTTATGTGGATGCTATGTTGTGAGAACAGTGCATTCACAATATTGTTTATTTTTCCCCTATCCCTGATCTTTAATAATGTGCAAGAATTCGCAACTACAATATAACAATTGAATCAAATAATGCAATATTTCATTTCAACTCAAACCGAATAAGACCTGGTGAAATGTAACAGCAAAATAAACGACGAGGGACACAGAAGAAAATTCACAAGACGGGCGCTTCTCTGTCTCTCGTTGTTTATTGCGCTGTTACATTTCATCATGAATTTGTACCAACTCGCCCAAATTTCCATTTTGTTCGAATAAAACCATTTGAAAGCTACAAACGAGTTCTCTCCACTTGGGCTTTCCTGCACTGCTTGAGTGACAAACAGTGAAACGGTGATGGAGCATTTGATAACCACCTCTCATCTCCTTAATACTATTGGGCCAGCTCTGCCCCTCTGGCCATAACGCAATTCACAAAAACCGCAACAGTGAAATAATGGGAGGCAAAACCAACATGTATCAGAGGCAAGGGCCCGATATATGAACCTAATGTTTGCAGCGACTTCTCGCTGGAATAAGTTGAACGAGTATTTGATGACACTAGATGGTTGCTGAAACAAACCATTGCAGTCTCGAAGACATCAAATAACTTTGCATTTAAAATAAGAATCTATTGCTGGGAATTCGTCACAGCTCTCAAAAATAAAGGAATTGTATCGCATATGACCCTCCTTCTCATGAAACTTTGGATCGTGTTAAAGCTTACAATCTATAGCTAAATAAATGTATTGTTCTTCTAGGACACCTGCTTCAAGTGTTCGTGGCAAGAGACGAAGGACTGTATGGAGAATATTTTATGACCTTTAACGTGCACCAGTTGTTGCATCTCGGAAACTGTGTGGAAAATTTAGGACCGTTATCGGCTTTCGCCGCCTTTCCCTTTGAGACAGGAAATAGAAGAATTACAAAAATGGTAAGGCAACAAAAGGAGCTCCTTATCAAATTGTGGAAAGAGTTGTTCATCAGGAGCTAGAGGTTATGCTTCATTCATCACCTCTAGCCTCAAAAGTGCAGTTCTTCTGTGAGCAACAATTACGCAATGCTCTTACCACGAAGAAACACACAATGCAAATGGGTAAGTGCAAACAAACAACTATTTATTCTTTGGAACGCCTCCATCAGCTTTACAGAAAAGAGAACAAACAAACACTAAAAAAAGGGCGGGGGGGGGGGGTGGAGGAGATTTAAGGCCAGAAATGAGACGACAAAATACAGAATTTTGACTATGAACTATTCAAGTTGAATGCGCAGAAGCCTAATCATCAGAACCTTCTGCGCACACCCGGATTTACAGGGGCCAAGGTGCATCTTTTAAAAGGACAGTTTTGCAACAACCTTAAGACTATGACGCGTGCTCACGTATTCTCTGAATGTGCCTGATCCCACGAAACTGGACCACAATTTTCCTTTTCTGCAGCTTGGGTGATCTGAACAAAACCTCGGACTGCTCAAATAAAGCTTTCTATCCACACACTTTGCAGTGTGCGGCCAAGTTTCCAGGCCCGCTCGTCCGCTCACCTATGTAGCGGGTGCTCCCTGAGCCTGGTGTTTAAGCACCTGCCTGGGTGTCCGATACAGCTTTTTTTGCAGTTCAAGGGGATGCGGTAGACAGCGCCAACAGAGCATTAAACAAATTTTGTTTTCTGCTTTCTGTCACACTGAAATTTTCGCGCCGTGTTTCCATCCTGATTAACCCTCTTACAAAGCCCTTTAATTTGATGGGGGCTGAGAAAACGACTCCAGCTTCTCACTACACTTTTAGCTTCTTTATCTTGTGCTAAAGGACTTTTTTTAGGGCTTGGAGGAAACAGCCTGCAGCAATGCTTCTCTTTGCTAGCTTTGGATGTCCGGAGTCAAAGGGAAGCGTAGGTACCCCCCCTTCCCTCCCCCCCCTTCGGTAAGACCCGCACGTGTTGGATGCTCCAACATGGATTTGAATGTCTAAATACCGCAGCCTACTACTGTCAGGTGTCTAATGTTTAAACTGTAACCCCTCAAATGCAGTGTGAAAGTGCTCAAGTATGGCAAAAAGCTAGTAAAGAGAAGCATTGCTGCAGGCTGTTTCCTCCAAGCCCTAAAAAAAGTCCTGTAACTGTAACAGTGGGCACGCTTAAGGTCTAGTGGGTTTCCCACGCAAGTTCTTGTGTCCACTGCCTAGAAGTGCTGAAGGGGGTAAAGCCAAGCAAGGGCCCAAAGAACAGCAGAGAAAGAAAGTTAGCCTGTACATAAAGAAGCTAAAAGCGAAGCGAGAAGCTGGAGTCGTTTTCTCAGCCCCCATCAAATTAAAGGGCTTTGTAAGAGGGTTAATCAGGATGGAAACACGGCGCGAAAATATCAGTGTGACACAAAGCAGTAAACAAAATTTGTTTAATGCTCTGTTGTCGCTGTCTACCACATCCCCCCGAACTGCAAAAGAAGCTGTATCGGACACCCAGGCAGGTGCGTAAACACCAGGCTCAGGGAGCACCCGCTACACAGGTGAGCGGACGAGCAGGCCTGGAAGTTTGGCCGCACACTGCAAAGTGTGTGGATAGAAGGCTTTATTTGAGCAGACCGAGGTTTTGTTCAGACCCAAGCTGCAGAAAAGGAAAATTGTGAAGTCCAGTTTCATGGGATCAGGCACATTCGAAGAATACGTGAGCACGCGTCATAGTCTCAAGGTTGTTGCAAAACTGTCCTTTTAAAAGATGCACCTTGGCCCTTGTAAATCCGGGTGTGCGCAGAAGGTTCTGATGATTAGGCTTCTGCGCATTCAACTTGAACAGTTCAGAGTCAAAATTTCTGTATTTCGTCGTTTCATTTCTCGCCTTAAATCTCCCCCCCCCCCGTTCTTTAGTGTTTGTTTCTTCTCTTTTCTGTAAAGCTGTTGGAGGCGTTCCAAAGAATAAATAGTTGCTTGTTTGCACTTACCCATTTGCGTTGTGTGTTTCTTTGTCTCCATCCTTGTATCGTAAGCCTAAGCAGTGCATTTATCTAGCCCAAGCGTGATATGAACAACTAGCCCAGAGAAGTGCTTTAATCAGTTTGAAAGCATTGATGGTGGTTGTCGAAAGAGATTGTGTGATAAACTGCAACATCGTGTTATCTATTATTGAGAGCCGTTGGCTTGGTTGAACTGAAATAACTCGTTTTTTATTTAACTGATTATATTTACACGGTGGCTCGCGCGGCCCATCGGGGAGCGCTCTTCTTGCTCTCTGCGGCGGCGGTGCGCGGGTGCGACTTCCGCTCGCCTGCTCATCGCACCTGGAGCAGCTCGGTTGGCTCGGTGGCGTCATCCCGCGGAGGCGCCGCGTACATTCGGCCATCCTGCATTAACGACCGTCCCGGTCGGAACTTTTGTCTTCGTCCGATTCTGAGCTTTCCGAGTCGATGTCCTTCGCCCAAAGCTTCAGCTTGTCGACGGGGGCTACGCTTGAATATGCCCTTCGTGTCCTCCGGGTGTGTTGGATGTCTCTGATGCGGTAGCGGTCATTGGGAAGCTTCTAGGCTATGACGTACGGTCCCTTGTATTTGACCTTAAGTTTTCGGGATTCTCCGCTCGCTGTGGGTTCTCGCTCAACTAGAACGATGTCTCCCGGTTGAAACTCAGACGGTTCAGCCCGCTTCTTGTTGTAACGTGTTTGCTGCTTATGTTGGGCCTCACGAATGTTTTCCGTTGCTGCGGCCCTCTTCTCCTCCAACTCTTTGTCGAAATGTTCTGTGAGAGCGTCCTCCAAAATCTTTCGCAGGTGCTCGAGTCCCTCGTCTACAGTTGTCGTTGGGAGCAAGATGTCATCCATGTAGGCGAGTGCCACAGAGTAACGCAGAGGTCCCAGAACCGCGTTGATCATCCGCTGGAATACCGCTGGGGCGTTGGCCAACCCAAACGGCATCCGGACGAACTCGTAGTGCCCGTCAGGGGTGACGAACGCTGTCATGTGTCTGGACTCCTTTTCCATGGGGATCTGGTAATAACCAGACGCCAAGTCGAGACTCGTGAAGAAGCACTTTCCGCGGAGGCGGTCCAGCTGATCATCAATTAGTGGCAACGGGTACCTGTCCTTTTTCGTCACATGGTTAAGTGCACGGTAGTCGACACAAATCCTCAGTTCTCCTGTCTTCTTTCGCACGAGGAGAATAGGGCTGGCGTGGTCGGAAGTCGAGTCGACAACGAGTCCCGCTTGCTTCAGTTCTTCGATCATCTCTTTCGTGTGAGCCCTCTCTGCGAAGGAAAGTCGGTAAGGACGGAATCTCACTGGCTCATCTGTCGTCAGCTCGATCTTCATTTCCGCTGCACTGGTCTGCCCGATCTCCAAAATGTTGCGTGCGAAGCAATCACGATACTCGTCGATAAGGCATTCCAGCATTTTTCGCTGGTGTGGAGTGACGGCAGGTCCAGTTTTTATCTCTTCGCGTGGCATCGGCTGTCGCTGAGCGACGTGGACGTTTATTTCTCGCTCCGGCATGTCGTCTGGATAGCAGATTTCCGCTCGTGCTTCCCGCTCGTGTTCCTTGATGTCCAAGTCATGGTTTGACATGTTCATGATGGGTAGTCGTGTCTCGTACGCCTCGTCGACAGTTACGACGCAGCGTGGTATGCAGTGCTCACGTCCTTCCTGACACCTGAATTGTGCGTCGACAAACACATCTGTGCTGGGCATGCCACCCGTGGCGTAGAGCTTGACGAATCCCACAAACTTCGGCGGAACAACGGTTGACTCCTTGGCCCACAGGCAGACTGAACGTTGGGGCAGATCGGGGATCTCAATGGAACGCAGCGTGTCGTCAGTTTCGTGGACGTTCTCGCGCTCCTCAAAAATCCTGACTGTCTGTCGCCGCCTTACAGTCGTTACGTGAGGCTGTTCCGTGAACGGCTGCCCAACAAGTAGTGGTATGGACTGCGAGCTGCTTGGTACCACGTACAGATGAACGTCAGCTGTCGCTTGGTCGACCGTGATGGTAGCACTTTCTTCGCCGCAAGGCGTCACACATCCCGATCCATACCCTCCAATAGAGAGTGGTTCTTTGAGTTTCGTGTAGGAGATTTCCAGCCGTTCTGCATCTTCCTGACGTAGGGTTATGCACTGGCTCCCCAAGTCGACGTAGGCACGTATTTCATGTCCGTTCAGTTTCGCTGGCATGAAATATTTCTCGTTCACTGCTTCGGTAGCGCGGAAGTCGGATTTCACAACGTTTTGAGCGACGCGCGGCTCTCGTTCCTTCTTCGCTCTGCAGTCTCTCGTTTCGTGGCCCACTCGTCCGCAAGCGCCGCATCGCGCTTTTCGTTGGGGAGAGGGGCAATGGAGAGACAAATGGCCGTATTCGTTGCAGTTGAAGCACAGCGGTTCCCCTTTCTCGTTGGAGAGAGGCTTCTTCCTCTGTCTGCGTGAGAGGGAGTCTCGGCGATCGTCGGCCATGCTGGCTCCGGTTGCCTTGGTAAGGTGATCGGCCCCTTCGAAGAGCCCCTTTTGATAGTCAGTGAAATGCTTGGCGTTTTGGCGGGAAGCCGACGAAACTACGTTTCCTAGACGATCTTCTAGACGCTTGAGACAGTGAAGCAATTCTTCGGGAGTATCGTACGTGCGAACGCTCACTGCTCGAATTGTGTCTGGATCGTTCAGGCCGGTGATGATGTACTCGACACAGCCTTTGTCACTGATATTACACCGGCGAGCCTTGGCGAGCTTGTCGTAGTAATAAGATTCGATGGGCTCACCTCGCTTGCGACAACGGGCTTCCATTTCACGGTGGAGGCGCTGCATTCCTGATGTCGACGGAAATGCACGCTTTAGTTCGTCTTTCCACTGCACCCACGTTTTGTCCACTGATGACAGGGAATCGTAGCAGGTCTTGGCCGGGCCTTCCAATCTGCATAGTGCGTTGCAGGAGGTCAGCCTGTCCGACCAACCGTAAATGTCAGCCAAGTCGTCGACTCGCCGAATCCACGCGTCGACGGTTGAGCAGCCTGATGAAAGGGGATCGAACGATGGCACCAGACGCGAAGTCTCTGCCGCGGGCGTAACGGGCGTGGCAGGCGTCTGTTGCGTTTGAAGGAGCGCCATACCGTTTATCGCCTCCCTCACGGCTGCCTGTACAGCTGCTTGGATGACGGCTGCCATGTCCATCGCCGGCTGTGGTGTCGTGGAGTCACTCGGGACTTCGTTTTCGGATCTCGTGTCGCTGCGCGCACCGTCGTCACCGCTGGCCTGGTTCGCGCCATCTTCGTTCGTTGTCGCTGAAGATGCTGCCCTTCGCGTCACAGGCCCCATCATAACTGCTGGGCGGCTTCTCACGTTCGGACGTTGTGATTTGATCCCACTTCTGAACTGTTATCTATTATTGAGAGTCGTTGGCTTGTTTGAACTGAAATAACTCGTTTTTTATTTAACTGATTATATTTACACGGTGGCTCGCGCGGCCCATCGGGGAGCGCTCTTCTTGCTCTCTGCGGCGGCGGTGCGCGGGTGCGACTTCCGCTCGCCTGCTCATCGCACCTGGAGTAGCTCGGTTGGCTCGGTGGCGTCATCCCGCGGAGGCGCCGCGTACAATCGTTTGCGAAGAGATGTGCACGGGAAGATATGCAACATGGAAGATGATAAAAATAGATTTAAAACGTAGAGGACCAAGCACACTGCCTTGGACGACACCAAAATTAATGGGGGCAAAAGAAGTACAGTTATTAGCAGACGTTAACTTAAAGGGGCATTAAATAGGCTTCCGAAGGCAGTCGTTTCAAATACAAAATTGCTAGACAACATGTTCAACGTATACCAAATATAACACCTCTGCGTAAAGCGAATGTAGCACAAAAGTGCAAGAAAGGTCTTCGCTTCTTTCCTTTGTTTACCTGTCAATCCTTGTCGCCATTCTCACACACTCTGACGTAACTTTGCGACTCTGACGCAGCCTTCATGGCAAAGCTGGTGCTGAACACTACAGCATTGCTTTTGGTGGCTTTCCTAAAATCTGCAGTTAATCAGCGTTCCCAGCTGTGGGGGAAATGCGGGTGCATATTTCGGCGGTTCCGCCGAACGGCACTACAGCACAGCTATCTTTGGAGGAACAAATGTCGATCGTTGCCATCCCTTACACGAGCTTAGCCGAGTTTGTGGATATAGTGCATTGTTTGCAAAGTATGAATAACACCGAAAAACACGGAGAGTCTCTGCAGGTGGAATCGCCGCTACAAGCGTGACCGCGGCAAGCATCTGCCTGCACGGTCGACAAGGACCTCGCTGTGCAGTGTATACATGATATGGCATGAACCGCAGCAGTTAAAACTTGTCACTGCCCGCCAGAGGGGGACTATTGCTGGAAATCAGTTTACAAATGCATGAAAGCGGGAAATAGTGCAGTGAAAGATTGCGCTGGTAATTGTCATCAGCTCAGCTTCGTAAAGCGGTGACTGAATAACTGCGGCGATGCTAAGCCTTTTCTGCGCAAGCTAGAGGGACCTGCTCGCTGCAACAGCGCCACCTGCAAGGAATGCTAGCGAACCGCCAATCGTAGGTGGGAATCTTAAATTACAGTCACCAGCGAACATGTTGTGTTTGGGACCCCCCTATCTGGCCGTCAAACACTCATTTCCCCCATATAGAAACATTTTAAAAGGATTGCGTGGCTTGATTTCATGCGAATTAACCCTTTAAAACAAAGTTCGATTTCTCTTCATGCGCCTCCAGATTCTCTTGAATATCCCCACTAACCAATAACATGCTTAAAATGCACAGCACTGCTTCACGAAAATGTTTCCAATAACCAGAGGCTACAACACTGCTAACAGGTATACATCATGACAATGGAAGTTTGCACAACGTGCAATAACTAACCTGCAAGTACATAATCGGTGGGTGCGCTGAATGGCAGTAGTGCCTGGGGCCGAGGAAATGGCGTACGTTTGAAGGGGTGTGCCGAGTGACTTGGTGCCAGGTGACAGAAGAAGGAATGGCTTTTCCTGGTGGCGAAGCATGCGGACCACCAAGGGAAGGCCGGCCGCAGCTTAGGTCCAGCAGGTGGAGTGTTGGTTGGCCAGGGGAGGCCCTGGCGAAGCCTTTGGAACTGGACTGACAGGCAGCCGACCCAGGACAGCCAGCAGCAGCACCTGAAGGTACACGAGCTGTGAGTGCACAGACAGTAGTTGAAATACAAGAGAAGGCCACGTAAAGATCAAATGCTTACACCAAGCGGATTTGTAATCGCCTAAGGACATTAACCTTCAAGGCAATAATAAGAACATTCCACCAACATCCAAAGTGAAATTTAGGTCACACTAAGGATGTTTTTATTAGACACGCCAGTAATGCGATTGGGGTATTCATGATATATCCAAAGCTTACCACTACGCTAATTTGCATTGAACGCATGCTAGCAGCTTATCTGGGTCCATAGCTTTCAATAGGGACTAGTGTGTGCTTGTTGAGGATCCTCTATTGCATTGCCTAGCTTGTCTTTGCAAGTTAGATTCTCCAATATAAATCGAGTAGAGTGCGGGCCTACAGTTCCCTTGTTAGTCTCTGTATGGCCTGCAATTTCGGGATATTAAGAAGTTGACAACTCGCTTAACTTTCATCACTAATTTACAACAATGCAGATGCCTCTAATATCGAGCCCCACAGTTCCCGCGAACTGCTCCTACGGAATCAAGTGCCCGCTTTTTCGCATGTACTTCCAGGGCACCTCCTGTCCACATTACTACATCGTATACCGCAGGCATTCACGAGTGTGTACTGATCACAGCGTTGTGCCGCTCACGCCAAATTTCGACGGGATCTGCAGTCGCGAAGGCAGATTTTGGTAGACACATAACGCAAAAACGCATAGGTGTTAAAGAACCTCGCGTGATGTCAAATAATTAGCAGCCCTCTACTACAGCACGAGCATCGTAGTTAAGGTCTAGCTTACGCGTAATTTGATGCCGACTGCCGCGGAAACCGTGGACAGGTAAATCCAGGTCGCCCAGCAAGTACGCAAGTCTCCTAGGATTTCAGAGAAAATCAGATGGGGGTTTAGTGAACCGCTGACCTATAAACACCACAAACCGTTCCAAACAAGTACAGATTTATAAAACATGCCTACTCACCCTAGCAGAAACGATGTTTCCTACGTAAAATCCTTCTTCACTGTCGTCTTCACTTTGCGAACACCAATACACTTTGTTCGGAAGCAATGCCATCCACTTTTGACGCGCAGTCTTTTGAGGCGGGCGGCGATGATCGTTCTTCCAGTGCCCGTGTTTTCAACACATGCGTAGGTTGGAAGGACTGACATCGCACAATAAAACTTCTATAAGTATGATTTCAGCTGGAAATCTGCAGATAAAACTGAAGAACTGCCCGCCAGCAACTCTAAGCACAACTAGAGTGTACTAGAAGTTTTAGAGTGGCCCGACCGGCCGCCCGGAGAGGTGCTCGTTTCGCGCAGAAAATAGCGGCGGCGCTGTAGTCACCAACAACCGAAAGCGGCGGCTGGCCGCGCGTACGGCCGCGCGCCCAGTCGGGACAGGAAACGCTGCTTCTTTACGCGCGGAGCGCTCGAAATTTGTTCTGCGGGACATCCAATTGCTTCAATGTACTGTAGGTATAGTGGACTGTGGGTAACGAAAGGAATAATAAACGCTGCAGCTCATTTTGCGTTATAGTTTTGCCTTTCCCGCTCGACAACAACGAAAAAATTATGGATTTTTCTTAATTGAGCGCAACATTCTTAGCGGATTGTAAATAAAGTATTTGCATCGACATTTTGGCTATTCCAACTTCCCATCAAAATTTATTTTGCGCGAAATTTCCTGATATGAACCAGTTCATGATTGCTTGATGAGTGTGTCCTTATTGTGCTGCTTGATGGACATAATTGGTCGACACAAATGACATGAAAAAATATCAGGACTGGGATGATGGCTTTTCAGAAGAATTTCTTATTTATTGTCACGCACTTTACGCTCCGACTGCAGTTATGTGGGTTAATATCATAGGTTGTGTTTGTTTTTTTATTGCGTGAGTTGTTATTTAAGCAGTGGCCCGCTTGTGATAATTAGGGGTCACCGGGGTGTTCATGTTGTCGCCTGTCCGAACAGAAAATTACACGCGCAAGGGAGATATCTTTTTAAATAAAAAAGGGATAGCCCAGCGGTTATCTCAGTTGTTCCAATCACCGTCTTTCACAGAACTATGCCCACAACATTCTAGTAATCGCACCACCTTTCACCTTATTCGGTCAAGAAAGGATTTCAATCAAATTAACACAAATTTAATTCAGAAGTCTGCTGAGAGTATAATTAGACGCGCATAAAACCAAAGCAAAGCATAAATCAGAAAATATATTGACCGCGACAAAAATGAAATATAACACGGGAAATCATACACAAAGTCATGAAAGCTAACATAGTGGTTCAAATAAACGGAACTAGAACAAAATACACATTGTGTTTTCATTTTCAATAGCCCAGCATATAAAATGTTACGCGGGAAATAGTGCACAAAGTCTACACAGGTAACGGTTTGGGAATGACGCTAACAGGGAGATTTAAATTGACATTTTTGGCCAATGCATTTTTCTAACTCGCCTGCAATCATTAGCGACGGCTAAGTTTAAGGTGTTGCTCCCGCCTTCGCATGTAATCACGAAACTTGTTTAAACCTTTTATATAGAAATGAATCCGTGTCACAATGTATACAAAACCAACCAAATTTGCTGTCAAGGTCTCGCTGTGCTGGTCGCAACCAACGCCGTTAAGGTGTTTGTTGTGAATAAGGGCTGCAGCGCATCCATAACGCTGTCATGGTGGAGCTCCTTGTCGCTGAAGCAACCGGTAAAAACGTCCTAGAGATCGCTAATAAACTTTAAAAATGCACGGAAGGATTGAGAAGTCCCCCAAAATTACAAGCCTGTGGTAGTAAATACAGCGGCATCTTCCCCTGGCATGCAGGAAGCAGTAGTTGGTCCTGCAGACTTATTTTGGCACTTCGTTTTCAGTACACACTTACTGACCAAGTGCCTGCGACATAGTACGTTAATAAAATAAGAAAGCCCACTAATGACAGTACAAGCACCAACGTTAGGGGTATCTCATAAGAAGGCTCTTAATATTTTAGTTCCAAATAGGAACGCAAAAAAACAGCAAACTTTCTTCAGCCTATAGAATGTGCGCCCCGCCGCTTTTGCTTCACGCGCAGAGTCAAGAAGGGCAAGGGAAAACATTCCTGGTGCCTGTCCGTCAAATTAATCCCTCGTTAACTTGAACTCATGCTATCTCAGAATATATTCTCGAAACTTTTTCTTACCGTGTGTTTACCTCCCATAGGCCATACGCATTTGCCCGCTTTATCTCGAAACGTTTTTTTTTTTTCGGAGGACCACGGATATATTGAAATACTGGCAGAGAGGACACAAGGCAAAGTCCGCTACAGGCAGCTGATAAGGTCCCCGTTCGAATGCTTGCTCCCACTACGCACCGAACGCGGCCGTGAAATGCAAGTTTAATTACGCGGACTACGCGTCCCCGTTACCGGAATGCTGTCTGGCGCGTACATCACTGAGAAAGCTGTGGACGACGCAGCTGATCATGCGGAGGAGGAGGATCCCCCAGAAGTGACTACGACGGCAGATACAACATACAACAACGGCCGATACAACATAGATGCTGCGTCTGCTTCGTAGCAAGGTAGAATGTAGCGGTGGCGACCACCAATTCATACGATGCATTGAGAAGCTCGAGTAGGCTTTTCTGGTATGCAGATGCGAACGCGACACAGCCGAGCACAAAACAGTTCTTTCTTCTGCAATAATAAAAGTTTCTTTTTCCTGCGAATTATTTTGCCTTTATAACGAAATCTCCCCTGAGCAATAGTGCTTTTGTTAGAAGCACTAGCTGCTTTTCAGGGACCTAGCCACAAATTTCCTGCATTTGACTTAACTCGAAACTCCGCGCTTATCTCGAAATTTTCAGCTAATTTTACGACTTTGAGTTAACGAGAGATTACTGTAGATCAACAACGTTCTCAGAATACGCATCAAAACATGAGAAAGTATTTGGGGGGGGGGGGGGGGGCGGAGAGGAGGGGGCTAGATAAATGTTGGGTCGTACTAGTTTAAAGTTTGATCAAGTGGAGTCATAACGGTCTGCGTCTACTTTCTAAATCACCAAAGTAGATTTAGCTGACCAAAGGTGCTGGTTTGATTCCCGGCCGCGGCAGCCGCTCTTGCGATGGAAGATAAAAGCGAAAAGCGCTCGGGTCTTCGAGATTTCGGCGCATGCTAAACATCTCCAAATGGTCAAAATTAATCCGGAGCCCTCCACTACCGCTTGCCTCATCGCCTGCGTAGCTCGGGCGCGTTAAACATCATAATTCAAACTAAATCAGCAGAGCGAGAGCAAAACACCGCAGCGAGCAAAGCAAATCTTGTCGCGCGCAGGTGCCGGGGAGCGTCGGCTGTTCAGTTGTCGGCGACAGCAGCGCCGCCGCTATACCGGTTTTATTTTCTGCGCGAAAGTCGACCCGGCGGAGCAATGGGAGAGGCCGCCGCTCGGGCCACTCTAAAACTTCTAGTACACTCTAGCACAACATGGCACATCACAAACGCGGGATTCTCACAAACGCACACACAATGTGAGACATAGTTGCCAGGCTGCGATAGCAGCACCGCTATGTTTGACGAAAGTCGTGTTAGTACGGGAATATCGGCAATAATCTTTCCCTTTCTGAAAGCTATAACAAGTTTACATCTTCAAATTGAGGTTTTCATACGCAGAAGTACATAGTAATGAAAGACCCTAACATATTTACACTGATGTTAAAGTAGTTTCGATAGTTTCGACGGCCTTTATTCCGGTTAATTCTCGGCGGTTTCTTTTCCTTTTTTAGAGAAAGAGACGGAACAAATCGCCAACGTTGACGTGATTGGAAGTAAAGAACAAGCGCTTACCCTTGTGAAAAAAAAAGCTATTAAGTTCCTCACAGACAAAAAAAAAAGTTTTTGCCGGGATTCGAACTAACGACTATCAAAATGTGAGTCGAGCATTCTACCACCGCGCCATTCTAGCAGCTGGTTTGTCGCAGTTATGAATGTGATATAACTACCGAGGTGTCAACGGATATTGTAGCTTGTGTCTTGTTTTGATCGTAGTTTAGACATTTCGGCAGTTATAGCGCTTGCTTCTCTAGCACCGATCTTGCTGACAAGGCCGACTATGCTAGTGTTACAAAGCGATTTAGCCAAAGCTTCCTTATTTGACCCAAGCGAAGCTATCGCAGATCATCCCCGATCTCTTCTGTGCAAGCGACGGTAGCCACGAATGAAATGAAATACGCCACTAGTTTGGTAACGCTTGTTTGTCACGCACCGATCTTGCAGACAAGCCACATCATGCTAATACGACAATTAATGACAGCAAACCTGTTGTGCAAAACGACTGCTGACAGCAGCGAAAACCTCTGAAGTAGTTCAAGGCGCAACATTAGAAAGCAACCGAAGCGACGAACGACGCGAAAACCGTGATGAGTACAGCAAACAGGTACAGTGTGCGGCAGCGACGAGCGAAAAGAATGTTACAGGCCGCTCCCAGCGGCCCGTGTGAAAATAGAAGATAGAATCCCTGCCTACACGCCCTGAAATACATCTGCACAGCCGATTGAGTTTGTCGCTTAAGAAAAGCAACGAAGGCTGCAGCAATAAACTGTGCTTGCCTTGGTATGAGCCAAAGCATGTCTTGACATCGTTGTTTGGTAGGGCTTCTGACTGTTACTTAAAAAAAAAGAGAAAATACAGTGTGGACAGTAAGGGCACAAATGTGTACGTCTAGCGTCTGTCATACACTGTTTTGGAGGATACGGCGCAACGTGTTGTTATACAGAAACAAATACTTCACAGTGAACAGTTTGGCTGTACATGGTACGTTTCACAAAAAAAAAGAAAGTGCTGAAGCCCCAGCTTGTTATGTTGCTTCACCCCAGTACTTTTATGGATTAAGCATGTCCCATCAGCAGCTGTTTTTAAATACTCTAATTCCTAATGGAGCATTGTAAAGTTTAAACAGGGATTTCTTCAATGCCCCCTCCCCACTCAAAATCCCCCCAACACCCCATGAGGAGAATTTGGACAACCCCCCAAAAGCGAAATTGTGGATGAACCCTTGTTTGAACTCAATTTGTGCATCTTCCAGTAAGGTCCTTAAAAACATTCCCTGAAGGAACAAGGGGTGTCAATTTCGCTGAAAATGATAAATGGTGCTTTTTAGTTTTGGTCGGTTGTCAACATATAACGTCCTCAATAAGCATGCACCGGGGTTGCCCCCAAAACCGGTGCAAACCACAGTGCCAGGTGACGGTGTGCACCTGGCACGCAGCGTTGATCGAGGACAAACTGAGCAATTCTACCCAAGCACTATCTCTTAAGCTAAGAAAGCAACGCATAAAAATGTTCACAAGTGGCAATACAGCAGCATAATGTACGTGACACAGCGCTACTAGAAAATGATATTTATTGAAGGGCAATGATTATGTGTACATTAAACCCATATCCGTCACACACGCGCAACAATGCACTTTCACCGCTTCCAATAAACAGCTACACACAAGCTGCTTCTCATCTTCGTTAGAGCCATAATACGAGTGCCTGTTTCTGTCCATCCTTCCGCTTGATGGTCTAGGCACCCCAGTGACTGTTCATGACAATTCAATCGAACGAAGCGGATGCAAATCTCCAACTGGCTGGCAATTCATGCAACCTGCTTTGCAGTACACGAAGTTCACGACTTCATTTACAATCTCTGGCCGTTGTTGATTCCGTGCGGAGCCCGTCACATCATTGCCCAATGATTTCGCAAGCAAGTCATCCTTGTCAGCAACAACATACAGCTCCGTCCACCTTCACACAAGTGCACCGATGCGCCATCACCACCGTTGCTGCAGCAGACGGTGGAGGAAGCCACTTCTCCAGTGTTGTTCGCAATGTATCTTGTGATTGCAACCCGGAGCCCCGTCGACTCCCTCCGTGTGCGGCGCGGCAGCCAAAAACTGCCCCGCGACATTGTGGCCCGGTTTATGGAGGACGGATGGTACACACCAGCGCAGTTGATCGAGGATGAAGAGGCGCACCGGTGCGCCCCGGTGTGCACTGGTGCAGTTTATCGAAGATGCTATTAGTAGAAATCACTGTGTTTTTGCGTGTCATGTTTCAATGTCACCTAATAATGCTGTCAGTTCACTTCGCAACAGGGTTGAAGAGCTGTGCGTTTAGATTGCCCAGTCCAATTTAGGGTTATTGAATGGTTGGCTGAACACAGTCGACCAAATAGTCCGAGTACCAATTCAACCCTTGGGCAGACATAAAAATGCCTGCTGGTGTGTATGTAGGGGGGATAGGGGTAACAGATCGAAGAAGCAGAGGGCGAGGGCATCAATTAAAACCTAACACACACACAATATTGACTAAGAAACAAAAAGATGTCGAAAACACCGAAATTTTGAAGCAAGGCTAACACGGTGGGCAGCAAGCACAGCAACACTCACAAAATCGTATTGATCCATGATCATATTGATCCGACACTTGATCGTATTGAACCATGACCCATGATGTATCTTTTTGTATCTTTTGCATCTGATGTATCTTTTTACTGTTCTTGCTGATTTACAGCTGTGTGCAGTATTATATTCTTGCCCCTCCTGCTGAGGCCCTTAAATGGGCCTGCAGTATTCTGTAAATAAGTAAATAAATAAATAAAAGACATTGTACACAGAAATTACTTTCAAGAGATACGACAGAAAAAAAGAGGTGTGGGGAATCTACGGTGCCATTCTCTAGAAATCTGTATGCAGTTGTCAACGGGTACAGCAATACCGCAAAAGAGAACGTGCCTAAGAAACATCCACCTTTCTGTCTAGCCATGCCCACCACCGGGTTGACAAACGCTCTGTGAGAACAAAATTATGAAAATGACTATGACTAAGAGATGCAACAGGAAAAAAATAGAGTGGGGGGGGGGTTGTACCGTGCCTTTTACAAGCAGGCTGTACCAGTTGCTGACAAGCACAGATGAACACATGGCCAAGAACAAAAACAAGAGGGCAATAGGAACTTAAGCACTGCAATTTACTACGAAGCCCTCATTACGAAGAGCCAACAAGGTTATCTATGAAGATGAAAAAGTGCGGTCGCTCAGTATCATTAATTTTTGTTAATATAGCAAAAATATGCTGTATTCAATGACCTACTTTGCACATAGTCAGTTCTCGTTGTTGCAAACTTGACGGGACATTGTAAGTTTGTTGAATGGGCAGAAGTAATCATAAATATCGCTCTGGCAAAGACAAAAGTGCACGTTATGTTTGGACATGGATTTCAATGACATTTTTCAGCATTTTGAAGGCTAAACTACACAAAACAAACTGAAAACAGATGTGAAAAGTCCACGACTAGTTAATTCGTCTTCTACTGCTGACCAGAACTTTCAGGGCCTATATAACAAGATTGGTCATTTTCAACAAACTGGGTCACATCAAAAATGACAGTTTTGAAAATGACCAATCTTAATACGGTCTTTGAATACTGAGTAGGGCTAAGAACAATGCTCTACACTAACGTTTTGCTTTATTTCTGACGTTTGTTTAGTAGCAAAACATTCTTTTTTGAGGTCTTGACATTCTTGCATTAAATTTTCTAATACTTAGGGATATTTGGACACATATTTTGAGCAGGTGGTAATGAAGCACCAGATATTTTCTAGTGTGGACAAGTGCAATTTATGAATTAACGGAATGACCGAGTTTGAATTATGCACCCTGTAGAAACATTAGAGAACAACAGGTTAAAGAATTTGAATTTTGTGTAAGTAAACTCGAGAGTGCAAAGTGTCAGCGTTTGTACTGTACTTTATTTTGTACTGTACTTTTTACCAGTGCTGACAAGGCAGAATATATGTTGTTTGTAATATGTTACAGAAACCACAGGGCACACTGGGCTAATTTGTGCGATATGTCACAAGTCGTAAGACTACCTTGAAGATATACTGCAGAAATTCTACGACTCATTGTTGAAGTCTTTATATCATGAAGATGTTGTCGATCTTTTTTTGACATGTCGTTCCACTCTATGCGATAACAGACCTTTATGATATCGTAGCACATCGACATGTCGTAGAAGGCCTTCCGATGTCAAAGACATATCGTTGAAGTCTTTGCGACATCGAACCTTTACGATGTCAGAGGACAACGATAAGTCATTGAAATCCTTACGATGTCGATGACATGTCATAAAGCTTGTTCGACATCGTATTGAAATCTCTGCGATATCGAACACATGTCGTTGAAATATTTATGATATCATTCATGTCGTATGGATATCGTTGCCATATTTTCAGTAGGGCAACTCGACTCACTTGATGCCCTCCTCCCGAAGACGTATAGGCATGCACTCCTGCTTCCCCCATACGCACCAACACATCGCTTACTCGACCTCGGCATACACAACACCATACGGGAGCACCTAGACGTCCACCGCGTCTCCCAACTCACGCGCCTTGCATCCTCCCCAACAGGGCAGTACATTCTCAACTCTATAAACGCACTACCACCCACCATCCCAATCCCACAACTCCCCATTCCACCTCACATCCGTAACAGCATCCGAATTCCGCCCAATTCCTCGCCACATGCACCCTACTTTCCATCCAGCCCGCCGATTAGCCCGAGCCAACGCCCACGCCAAACTATACCCACCATCACCATGCACACTATACACTGATGCTACCCCCTACCCTCACAAACCTGCACACTGTGTAGCTATTGTTGGTCAACACACATCACCAAACGTCACAGCGGCTACCATCCTAACTGCAACACAACCACGGCGAAGGAGGCAGCCATTGCCCTCGCACCCACCCAGCACCCCACCCCCCATTCGTCCTCTCTGACTCTCACCAGGCCATCCGCAATTTTATTCGCGGTAACATCTCTCCCATGGCATTAAAAATTCGCTCCAAAAATCCTCCATCCGACATCGTGACCCTGCTGTGGACATCAGCCCACACAGGCGTAGGCGCTAATGAAGTGGTGCACGTACGTGCTCGCGAACTAATTTACCGGGTCGCCATTTTCACTGCGCCTACACGCGATGCCCCTGCAGGCAAACCAGCCTCCCTCCTGCAATACAGAGATATTGCCCTGCACTACCGCCTTCTCCGCCGCCGATACCCACCCCCGCATCCACACCTCTCCCCGGAGGCGGGGCACATGTTGCGCATCCTACAAACACACACCTTCCCACACAGAACACAATTAATACATAGTCATTCACACCTAAAGCTTTACTGACCCTACCTGTCCATCCTGCGGGGCAATCGACACTCACTACCATTCCCTCTGAGAATGCCCCGCAGACCCGCACCCCCCCCCCGTTCCCTCGCCTCACCACTGGGAGCAGAGGTTGCGTGACCCGGGGGAGTCAGGCCAAGTCCTGACCACCTCTCGCGCCCTGGTGGTCGCTGCGGCCCTGTGGGCCTCCTCCACTCCAAACACCTGATCCCGATGGACGAAAAAACGTGTTCCTTCCTTCCTTCCTTCCCCTCGAGGGGGGGGGGGCATCGAGTAGGTTCGGAGGCTCGAAGATCGCGCTCGCTCGAGAAGAAGCGGCTGCTGATGGCGTTGTTGGGTCGCGGTAGAGGCCTCGCCCGTAGTACGCGGCACGCGTAGACGACGGGCGCCGCGGCGGGGACGAACCGAGGCGGCGGGCGCTGGCGGGGCGTTTTCGCTGGTGGGGATTTTGCTTCGCCACGCGGTGTCTGGTGGTGTGTACGCAGCCGCTTCTCAGTACTAGCATTACGGCACAAAGGAACGCGCACAGGTTATTTTGTTTTTGAAAGAAAACGCTAGTTTTGTGGGATGTTAGGAGACTGCTTGACTGCTTTAGGTATTTGTGATGTTCACGAGACATCTCTCCCCGTTTTTATTTCTTTTCGCAGCCGTGTACTGCGAGCAAGAGCCCTGCGTGAGGTGAACCAGTTTTGCAAAAAATTCTGGGACAACCCATGTGATCAGAGAGTATTGGTAGATAACTGAAAATATTAGCATGCCACAGAAAGAAATAAAATATTGTCGCCTGTTCACTTTCCCTTCAAAATGCATGTGTGGTATGGTAAATTGTGAACGTTCAGTACGTTGTTTGCATATACACAGCTTCTGGTTTGACAGAAAGGTTGTATTCTATGTTTGAAGTTAATTTGTGCACAGAACATTGCATGCAGCCCTACTGTAAAAACTAGTAGCACTGCGGTCTAGTACCGTATATCAAGTCGTACTTCCGGACCAGGTCAAACTGGAATTAATGGGCGTTGCCTAACTATAGACACTAGCCTCACTAGAAAGTTCATCCTCTCTAGAAGGACCAGCCTCATCAGGATAAAAACGGCAAGCTTTATTTGGCGGTGAGATGTTTGAGTGGCGCCCTCTGACTCCTGACGTCAGGATTGGGACTCGCGCCGCTATCGTGTGCTACATTCCACTTGGGACACCCACCAGCGCCTCTGCAGGAATTCTCCCGCGTTGATGCTTCAGCGCATTAGAAAACAGCTGGTTATTACTGCACTCTCTAATGCAAAATGTGTGTGCAGCCCGAGCTCCAATCTTCCCCGTCAGGGTTCATACGTCCGTTTCAGGAAGTGATCGCGTTATCAGCGAATGCACGGCAGATCGCGCAACTATGTTATCTCGCAGCGCGTCACCGCCACCGAGCATATTACAAATCGTGTTTGAACCTCCCCGAAAATGTCGCGTTGTTCGGATGAGTGCCGCAAGGAGGAGGACGCCAAGCACATCCACCCGTTGCTTCACTCGTTGTTCAGCACTCACTCCTGAGTGCTGCAGTGTGCTGAGGTAGCACAAACTCGTGCGTTCTCTCGATGACAGCGTTAGTAAGCCTACGCGTCCGTGTCTGGAGCTGCGTCTAAGGAAGTGAGCGCGTCATCATCGACCACACCACGGCACGCGCTGCTATGTCGTTGTATCCCAGCTCCTCGCCACTGTCCAGGATGTCTGCCTGCCTCCCCTAACACTTTTGCCATGCTACGCCGCCGAGCAGCGCCCTTCCCAACACCCTTTCGCCAGACGCTCCTCCGTTTTCTTTCTGCCTTCGCTGTATCGTTCGCTCGCTCGGTTACAAGGACATCACCTCCGTCAAACCACAGCAGCGGGCTCCAAAGTGCTGTGCACCGAAAGCGCATTTTTAGCAACTGAGTTTGTCAGCTTCCGACGCCTCTGAATAATTTTAACCTGTATCCCACACAAGCTTGCCACACATCAGCATAGAGAGAAGAAAGTTTTAAGAGAATGGGTAAGAAGACCGTGTCTAATTCATCCCTTGTGCCTTACTCCCGAGGGTAAGTGCTCAGATCTCCTCGAAAAGTGTTGAGAATGCGGACACATACCTCAAGTATTTTTGAGATGCTCTTATACAGCCTTAAATTAAGATGCTCTTATACGTTTACCGAGTATACGGTCTCCTCAAGTGCATCCCCCAGCTGAAAATAAAAGGGCCGTCTTCTGTTTCTTTGTTGTTGGCTTTTATTACATGAACGTTTTTCCTGTGTCCAATGCTCTGCGTTTCTGCATCGTCACAAACATCTTAGGAGGTTTGGGAATTTTTGGGAGTCTCACAGTGTGGAAACTTTCTTCGGGTATTATGGTATTCATTAACTTTATTTATGGCTGCGTGCAAGAAGGCGCACATCCGCAGCGTGCGTTGTTCATTCACATGCGCGTACAATGACAAGTTTTCTGCTACGCCACCAAGAAACGGCACAAGCTATGTTTTCCAGAATACTCGAAGGTGACTTTTAGGACGAGAATTTCTGTCGTATCTTTATCATAGTAAAGGTAGGCTAAACCCGACCAGTTATGACATGATTACGGTGTTGAAGACATGAAATACTTGCTAACAAACACCATAAGTAGTATACGTGCCGGCTTCCAGCATAAGAAGAACTGAAACCTATGAATTTGTACAAGCAGGTCCTTAGCGTTTTCCAACTCATTCAGGCGTAAAGAACAAACTATGGCCTGGTCGGGATGATGTTCTTTAAATTATTCTTGCTCTCCAGAGTGCAGTTTTACTATAGCGCATATATCAACAATAAGCAGATATAACTGTGGGAAATGTATCGTAAATATTCATTTGGGTGGGAACCAGTATGGTGGAATTGTATTTTAACACCCAATTAGTTATCGTGCGTGCACGCATTCGCTAGCGCTGAGGGGTGTGGTTGGTGTATAGGTGTGTATGCGGGCGTTTGTGCGCGCGTTTGTGTGTTTGCGTGCACATAAGCGTACGTGCTTGCACGTGCGTCTGCGCGCATGTGTGTCGCATGCGTGCGTGTGTGTGCGTCTTCGTGTGTGTGTGTGTGCGTGTGTGTGTGCGTGCGTGCGTGCGTGCTATCCTGCTTGCGGGCGTGCTGGCGTGTGTGCGCGCGCGTGTGTGTTTGTGTGTGTGTGGAATAAGATCGATTTTAAATTATAACTGTAAACGACCACGCTGAGGTGGTTTCGTTGTGCTGCCGCACATTTAGAAATGATGGAAACCGAACAGCAGCAGCTCGTGTACGTATTGACTTTTTTCACTCCGTACTGGCATTTTATCAGGATAGAAAAGCAGAAACGAAATTTGGCTTTGTTATTACTGAGGATTTATGATTTGGATTACACCCACAACTATCGCACGAGGTAGAAACCACAATTGTATTGTGGATAAAGCGGTTAGACCGCCATGCTCTGGGTACGGAAAGCACAGCCTCCGAGCTTGAACCGACAATGTTATTGGTATCTTGCTCAAATGCTGGCGTTATGCTCACTAAACCTCCGTAATGGTTAGAAGACTGGTATGAAACCAGAATGCCCCTATACAAAAAGTAGGTTATTTGGAACTAAACCTACGTTACCACGCCCCCTAGTACACGTCTAACGTAATTTAATGCACGCTTAAATCGTCCCAATGCACATCGCATACTTCGGTCCTCATTTAAAAAAAAGTTAGTCTGTATCAAATGACTGTGTTCATTTGATACACATAAGGTAAAGATGGCGTCACCGTTTTTCCAATGCCCTCTTTGGATGGAAAAGGGACTGCCTATGCATGAACCGATAACTCTCCATGCTTCAAGCTTTCGACAGTATACGCGATGGTTCCCATCTGATCAAACGGATGGAAATTATGCACTTGTCTGTGCGCCTCACTTTGCATTTGTTTTTTTTTTCGTGGCACTTTTAATTTTCCGGCACTCCGCTTAAACTGCAAGCTTAGGCCTTTAGCAAAACCATAAAATAGAAAAATCAAGTCAGTAACCATTTTTAATTTCTATTTATTTTGGGTTGGGTTCTCATAATGTATTAAAGGCTGTTTTCGGCTTAATTGTTTCAAAATAAACCCTGGAGGGACATGGGATATAGAGAAAGCAGGATGCTGTGCTACTAACGGCTCGTTATTTCGAGTGTGATTCGGCTGACATCATACTGGTGCAAACGCCGAAAATGAAAAAGAAGCGTACGCAGAACCACGGTAAAATCTTGAAAGTTGAGGACAAAATGTGGGTGACATAAAAAAGCGGCAGTAAAAAGCCGCTCGTATTGATGAAACGTAGTGATCGGATAACTGCAGTTACTTTTTAACGCGATAGCGTTATTAGGCTCATTTGTCGATTTCGCCGTGGCTCCTACCGTCTGCTATCAACCGGGCTCATCAAGCGTCCACGGAAATAAGAAGAAAGATTTGAAGGCTCCGCTCAACCTCCAACGTGGCGCCACGCAGACAGAAGTTCGGAAAGGAGGACAGTGATACAACATTTGTTACGGAAGAAAGGGCACGCGTTTTCACCAGATGCCGTGCCTGAGAGAGAGCCAGAAAACTTTATTTACCCGCACAAAATTGCGATGACTACGTGCCGAATGGGGTGGTTCCCTCTTCACGCGACCCATATGCTTCCGTGGCTGCCTGGCCCCTGGAGATCAGGACGAGCTGGTCTTCCAAGGTGGGGCTGGTTAGCAAGGTCTCCCATCGCTCGTTCAGGGGTGTGGGAAGGGTGGTGGAGGGTAGGGAAAGAGGTGGGGGGATTGTCTCGGTGAAATCGCGCTCTCCGATGACATGCCGGAGCGTGCCCAATTGCCCACAGAATCTACACTCTTTCTCGTATATCTCATGGTACATTCTGCTTTGGAGATGGGGGTGCGGAAAGGATCATGCTTGTATTTGCCTATAGATCGTTTGGTGAGCTCTGCTGAGAGATTTATGCGGGTCAGGGTACCGCCTTCTGCCTTCCCTGTACTGCCTGGTGATGTCCTTGTAAGTCGTTATGGCGTGCGGCTCGTGCTCGTCTGCCCGGAGTTCAAGTTCTCGGGCAAGCTGGTGGGCGAGTTCGTTGCCTTCCAACCCTGAGTGAGCCGGTGTTCATATCAGTTCAACTTTCTGTTCGGGTAGGCGGCGCATTCCTCCCTCTAATATTCTGAGTGCCGTCAGAGACACCTGCCTTTTTCTAAAGTTGGCATACGCTTTTTGCGTTGTTCTATGCCCAGTAGGTGGTAGCATGCTCCACAGACGTGGTCTCCAGCCTTGCCCGCAAGTTGCGCCATCACAGCAAAGCGTATTTTCACCAGAAGATGAAAAATATAAATTTCAGAAATTGATTGGTTTTATTGATAAGGTTTGACGCGCCGACGCAACGCAGGCGATGAGGCGCGACGTAGTGGAGGGCTCCGGATTAATTTTGACCACGTGGGGATCTTTACCATGCGCCCAAATTTCGTACACATGGGCGTTCTTGCTTTTCGCCTCCATCAGAAATGCGGCCGGGAATCGAACCCGCGACGTCGTGCTCAGCAGCGCAACGCCTCGGCCACTGAGCCACCGCGGCGGGTAAATTTCAGGAATTCATGCCTCGAAGGTACTCGTGGATAACGAGGCATGTCGTAGTGAAAGTCTCCGGAATTGTGCACAATTGTGCACAATTTAGAATTGTCAACGTGGGCCGAAATCTCGGCACACAGGCGTTTTTGTTTTCTGCTGTCATCTCAAAAACGGCCGCCGCGGCCGGGAGTTGAACCAGCGTTCTTGGGAGAAGCAGGGCAACTTTTTTCCCACTGAGCCACCGCGCTGTTTTCCACCGGGACTTATGCCGGCACAAACAGTGGGTTACCGAGCTAAAACCGGGGACAAAGAATGAACACCGGTCTCTTCTGAAATGAAGGAAGGGATAGATTATCCGCAGACAATAGCTAAAATAAAGCCCACTATATAGCGTGTAATCACATGAGTTTTCAAAATACCTTTCAATATCCCCACGATTATGTCTGCGCTGCAAGCTCGCTGTGGTGAACGAGAAATGGAGCCGCGCGTAGAAGTTGAAAATTCCCCTAAATATAGGTACGAATATCTTCCCAGTTAAAAGCCCCGCGAGAATGCTTGGCGTGTTTGTACACAAGCGGGTAGTTCCCAACTCACAATAACCGAAAGCAGAAAATCTTTAACCAATTATTGCCCGGAAGCAAAACGTCCATCTAAGAGAAGAGCAAGAAAAAGAGAAAAGAAACGAAAAAGAAAAAAAGGAAAGAGAAGAAAGAAAGAAAATAGTCATGGAACGACTGATCATTACCAGAATATTGTCACGAAGCCAAATACGACGCAGTTGTCTTCACGGAAAACAAGTTTATTGGAGCGAACTTGTGCTCCCCTAAAAACTCAAAGAATACACAGGCGGCGAAGCAGCAGTCAACACAGTGACGTGCACAAGCGAGCGTCGGCGAGTCGAATGCCGCCCTTCTGCTCTGCGGGAATTTATCTTTGGGCGCGAGTGTTTCTGGAACCATCGAATTACATCCAGAACACTATAGATCGAAGAAGATTATTCTGCGCTGTTGACGTTAGCTCACAACGCTCTCCCCATCAAAGCAGATAACACATGCGGCATAAAAATAAAGAATGGAACAAGCGCTTTACTTGGCACACAGATAACACAGAGCGGCGCAGCCGGGCGGTAAAAAGAAAGCACAAACAAACAAACCGAATGCAAGGTTCGCGGCAATTCCCCCCTCTTAGAGTGGATCGACCCGATGCCAAAATGAAGCACAGTCTGAAGAAAAAAACAAAAAAGGCAGCATCTCCACTCCATGGGTCATGGGACTCGAAATGACATCCAAGTTGGTCCCGGGTGACATCCGATTCGCGCCCCGACCGTCATTCGATTTGAGCCGTAAGTTGCACCTTGATTATTTTCTAAATGAAATTGCAACTCACGGCTCCAATCGAATTTGATTTTCGCTTGATGTTGGTGTGCACACGGATGGACGCGGATAGACAGTGGGAAGTCTTAAGGTACTCCGCACCGTTACAGGTGAGAGGGTAAGCCGTTTGACTCTCGGGTACTAACTAACGGTCGTAGTCCAATGGGTAGGACGACTGACACTAATTCTGTCTGGTTTACCTGACACCGGCTCAATTTATTCCGGTGGGTGTTTGATTTTTTGCGATTGTAGATGCTAGGCGCACAAACGCGGACGCACGTTGTGCGGTCCTAATGTACTCCGCACCTAAAAAGTAAGTCATCATGAGTAGAAATCTCCAACGAAACCTTCGTGGGCACCGTGTGTTATTGATATCATTGCAATTCACCCTTCCTTATAACGTATTCCCTATAACAATTATTCCCTATGAGGAATTATAATTATTTTCGCAAAACCTCCACGTCAAAGACCGTGCCCGTCGTGATTTCCTGCCTTCCCACAGGGTACCCTACTTGCACATCTGCAGCAGTATCTGACCAGCCCGTTACACTTCCACGTCACAATCATCAGTTATGGTGTCATTGTCTGGTTCTAAGCTTTTTTTTTGTTTCAAAGGTAGACCTTAAGAGAGTACGGTTGGACATGTTTTCCTTTGAGAAGCACCATAATCGGATGGCCTTATGTGCCGTCAATTATTGACTGCGAAGCTGCATAGAGCTAGTCCAACATCGAAAGCGAAGCTTTCAGCTTCTCCTTGATGATGTCCGTACCCGAAAACACACTGCAAGAAAGCCACCGAAGCCACTGAAGCCACCGAAAGCCACCGAACGTTGTCGTGGCAGAAGTGTAGGAAAATCTAAACGCTTCTCTCCAAATATTAGCGACAGCTGAATTAGGCCGCCTCCGCTTAATAGGGCTATGCCGCAGAGGGATGAGGTGGCGCTCAGAGATCGTCATTTTCTTAGGTGAACGTGCACACCAGCTATCCATAGCTCGGCGTACGATACGACTAACGGTGTTTTGCGTACCGCAAGGCCGTTAGCTGCAGGGCTTTAGGACTAACGTCGTATTTTAGGTTCATGATGTTAGTCCTAACTTCACATTTCGATGTTGAACACCTTTACCCGTACCCACTCGAAAACGTACTTTACATCAAACAGCTTGTACCTATTCAAGCCGTAGACCCCAAAACCAAAGGTTAGGCTTACGGACTGGATATCCAATAGCTGCTGCGGTTATTCTAGTGTTCCAGGCCCAACCGTTAGCAGGGACGACATGTTCAGCTTTCATAAAAGTTTCAATCTCTCTCTCTCTCTCTCTCTCTCTCTCTCTCTCTCTCTCTCTCTCTCTCCCTGTCTCTCTAGAAAGGTGGTGCATACCTCTGAAGTAACATATACTCGCAGTGGGAGATTAAACAACCGAGAACCCCATCACGGGGAAGCCTCTAGTTCAAACAACGTCGTCAGTAAATGAACGGGTGCATGATTTTTCAGCTTCCGTGGGTGTACACTGTCGCGTCGACAAATAAAGAGCGAAAACATCAAAGCAATCGTTCATTATATATGGAAAAGGGTGAGACCGCGCACAACCAGAAAATGTGCGTGTTCCCTACAGCTTCTGCCCGCGGACTCAGGGTTCACTCCCCGTTCGCCGCTGTTACCATTCAACGCACGGCCACCTTGTGAGCACGTAATAAAAGTTTGGTGCAGGGCGGTAAAGTTTTTGTAACTTACGGTACATCTCGACCTTCGCAAACAAGTTACGACAAACGAGAGCGTATCTATCGCACGGACCCGCGCTGGCGATGATTGATGCCCTTTGAACCACAAAATCTATTACTAGCTGGTTCTAGCGACGGCGCGCTCGAACCCGTTGATGTGAAAGGTGCCTCCCGCTGGGAACGCTTCTTTCCATCTGGGCTGGATACTACATACGTCGGGTATCGCGAGACAGAAGAGGGTGTTCTTGCGTGATTGTTATTTCTGTGTGTCCTACACAAGGCCTTAGAAGGAAGTGATGCCGTTAACGCTTCTGTGTTTATATTTAGCCCTTCCACCCACCCGTGTGAGATGTCTCCAGGCCTCTTTTTGAAGCATCGCACTGCCCGAGTCATGCTGTAATTCCTTAGCTGTATTTACATTGCCTTCGTTTAGTTCACGCCAGCCAGTCAACCAGCTGAATATTTTTCTCGGCTCTCTGTCATCAACAGCAAGGCAGCTTTTCTGGTGGCTGCTCATCCACCACGCTACCACTAAATGACGTAGGCGATGCAGCTCGGAATGGGAACGCATTCGCCAATGTAACACCGCGAGTTCGCACAAGCAGCTCCGAGCGGTGCCTGTGTTGCGCGTGATACAGTAAACCCTTTCGCAGTAGCGAACTGAGCACGCGCGCAATGCTGGTCCGCCGTTCTGTCAGGTCAGCCTGGGCAAAATGAAAACCTCGGAGATTTTTCTTAACTGCTTGGAGAGCAGATACCACTTCCTATCGCTTCCGTTAGTTCGTCGCACAAACACGAAAAACCGCTTGTGAAGGAACTAGGCACTGCTTGCAAAGGAAACTAAGGCATACCCACGCAGCCAGCATATGGCTTGCAGCGTGGCAATCACAGAGAAAGAGAAAAGTAAATGAACCGCTTCTTCGTTAGGGATGTTAGTGGTTAAAATAACAAAAAAGATCAGGAAAAGAAGGTTTTTATCATTTTAGTCCGACAGGATAACTTTGAAAACAAAACAAAGATTCTCCAGGGAAATTTTTGTGATGCGACCAATCTGCAATCAATGCCTTGACGTGAAATCATTCGCGGATTTTGAGAGCGCAAGCTCTGGTGCCACTTTTGTGATGCAGCATGTAACAGAGATAATAGAAACATTTTCAGAGATGATAATAGAAACATTTATGGGGCACCTAAGTCGATTAGGTGATTTTAAGGAAAAATCAAGTGATTATTGAAGACTTCTTCACTGCTGGATTGTGTTTAAGGTGCCCTCACGGTCGCGTGTCATGCGGCAAGCATCCGGATAATTATTGTATCATCCTATCACGGTACAGGGTTAGGGCTGTAGTAGCACACTTGGCTTCGGCTCTTGACGAGCCGGATTTGTATCCAATTCGAACCTAATGGGTTTCTGCGTATATTTCGTTACTTCTTTTTTACAGCAGCCGTACTTTGCTTTCATAAGTGTATCCCTCAGCAACTACGGTCACTTTTTGCGTTTAGTGAGACATCTAAGCATTTCGCCTTAAGAACTCTGCCAAATTTTTTTGGATCCCGGCGGAATCGTCTTTTTTCAATGTTTTATATTTTCCTTAAACAAACTTGAAAAAAAAACAGTTGTTTACGACCCTCGAAATTTTGTGAAAACATGCATATGTACTCTACATTCATTGCATATTAGTCTTAGTAATTTGCACCTGCTACCGGTGCTTTTGTGTGAAAGGAACCAGTGACAGCATGGATGGGGCGATTGGGCAGCGAGGATTTTCCGTAAACACGTATTTTTGCAGCAATATCTTTCGATCGCTGTTTGCCTAAATTGCCGCTGTGGGCGCTTGTTAAGGACTGTTACTGAAAGAGAGGTTCATTGTAGATGTGGCGATTGCTGCTAGAAAAGCGGTTGCCTGGCAAATGGTTCACCATAGCCGAGCTATCGATCTGAAAAGTTGGTTTTACCACGTTTTTTATGGCAATATTTGTGAACACGGTTGTTTGCATATCTTATGTCCAAAACGCAAAACTCTTCCTCAGGGACGACCGCCGACAGCATCGGAAAAAATTAAAATTATCTCATATCTTTGGAGCACTATAGTCTACAAAACACGCTAGATGAAGCGGCAGAAGCACGGAGGAAATCGCAGCTGGAAAGGCTCATCAGGAGCCGGACAAGCATATACATCCTCCAAACACTTAACATTAGCTAAGAGGTGAGATTCGGGGACACCCAGGATATTCCGCCCAATGTCACGGGCAATATACATTTCCCACCATTATCAAGAGGCGTGCATCGCGAACGCATTTCGGAGTGCAGACAATCCACGACACAAGCTATACACAAAAGCTTTGCGCACTTGAAAAATGTGCTTTACGTTTACGCCGCAGAATAAAGTGTTCGCGATGCCATGGCCATAGAGGTAGATATCTAATAGGGCCATTCAATCACATCTTGCATGGTTCCAACAACATCACCTGTGGTCGGGGAAGACGCGGCCATTGCCTTTGCAATAATGTTACGCTCCTGTAGCAAAGTTACTCTGGCCTTGGGGGGGGACGAAAAAGCACATGATGCTGCTCGAGCCTCCACTGACCTAGCCGACATCGCCAACAACGTCGACGAACCCTCACTCTGCCTGTCGGACAGGGACAGGCTGGTCACCTACCGATACATCATAACCCACTACGGATTGTGAAGGGCTAAATATTCTGCACCAGTCAAAACTATGTCCCGATGGCACGCAGTGGCGTGGTGCCTTCACCAAACTAAGGCCTTTTACAACCCAGTGTTGTACAAAGGCAGCTGCCAGGCGCTTTACTCGAGCTCGCATAAACAGTGCGGAGACCGGACTGAGCTGAACGTATGGTATGGGCTTGCCCCAAAAGGGCAAAACAAATTACTGGAACAAAGTTCAGGCACTATTGCTAATAATTACAAGGGGTGAGCAGCTGGAGACCATGCTACGCAGCTCGGGCCCGTGAGAACAGGTTCCTCTGGTCCAATTACCGAAGAAACCTCTCCAAAAGAAGGACTCTTGGCTGCCGATTGATGGAGGAGGGGGGCTCTTTTCAAGATGGACTCCCATTTGTGGACAATGATGCTGCCACTCATACCTTTACCACTAAATCATGGGTCACGTTTACGGCCCATGCTGAAAAACTTCGTAGATAATACACATTATTTTCTTGCATAACCTTTTACCGAAAATGATGCGTGTAATGGGAAAGACCCGTCACAGGAATAGGTGCATGTTTCAGAGTGAGCGGATCACTATTGTGAACACAGAAAATGCACTCAATAGCACCTACAAATAGATTTTATTTTGAATAATGAAGGACATTCATAGAAATGTTTATTTAAAAAGGTATTCTCCAGGACAAGGCACAGAGCCGCGTATTAATTAATGGAAGAAAAATATCTGAACATGCGTTATCACCACCCCGACACATCTGCAAGGCTCGGAAGGTTTTCGCTTTGGGCCGACCGCACAGACTGCATGTGACGTAAAGACGAAATAAATACGCAAGTTACGAGACAGTTTTGGAGCAGTATTTTCTCAGTAATTCATCACTACAGTGCAGGTAAAAGCCAATTGTGGGGAAGATATATATAACAGACACATCCTATTCATATTGAAACGCGCTGTCTCTTTTTGTATAAAGCCATTTTGTGTACGCCGATATTTCACCGCTGCTCCTTCGCAGCTACTCAGACCTACTTACAAGCGTAAAGTCTTGCAGCAATGGTCTTTTCTGAAACAGCAATGACCAATAACCTGTTTTCGGCGCGATATAGCATGGCTGGCTTTTCTTGTATGAAATGGTGAGTAGCCAGCAGACGTCAGCGGTTTATAGTGTTTATTCTTGTGCCTAGATTACTATGGTGTTTTTTGTTTTGGGGCACACACATCCGATGCTTTGCGTGTTGCAGGTTTAGGTTCAATGTGCATACACACTGAACTGCACGGCTATATGGTGTGAGAACGTTTGTGATGGGGAATTTGGGCACTGATACTTTGAAATATTTTGAGAAGGTTTAGAAGTTAAAAAGAGCTGTCAGGAAAAGGTGATTAGCCACACTTTGGACCGTATTCTGAGTCTATCCTCCACTCTATTTGCTCCCTCCACTCGGCTGAGGGGAGGATTCCGCAATGCTTATGCATGTGCAAATCGATTTCAAGAACCTCCTCCACTGAAGGCTCCAGTGGAGGAGGGTCTCAGAATACCAGGGTTAGAATGCCTAAAGAAATCAGTCGCAGTGATGTTAATTTTCTACCGAATGTTGGCTAAAAATGAGGCAGAATAGCTAGTCTAAAGATTGAAGCCGCCGGGAAATATTAGTTAGCATTGTTTTGCTACCAAAAATATATTTGTAAAATATGCACGCTATCTACGCTGAACCGCGTTGGCAACTTACGTCACTAGGCGCCCGAAAATTGGGACACGCTGCGAGCTCTGCGTATTGATTTTACACGGAATCGGATCAGTTGAGGACCAAAATTGCAAAATACCGACTAACGTTCTAGTCTCATTCCTGGTGTTTTCTGCGCAAAACAACTTAATATTTCAAATATTCATGAGATGACTTCGTGAAAGCGTCTAATATAATTGCTTTCTGAGCGCATAACAAAATGGTGCAGTGAGCTCCAGGGCGGGCTTCGACGCTAGGTGTCTTTTATTCTCATGGGGTTTGTGGTGTTTGCGAAGGACGTAAGAAGCACCAGCAGCACCACAGTACGAAAACCGTTTATTCTGCACAACGCATAAAATATAAACATAAAGGACAGACGCGCCCCCTAGGGGTGAAAGAACACAAAGAAATACCAAAACTGAATATAACATACTCCCTCCTTTATATTCAGTGATTAGTTGTTAGTAAGTGTTAGTAATAAACCCCTACGCATGCACTGTACGTATTTACACGCTGAATACACATACATATTTACAAGCTACATACACACTGTGCTATAAACGCAGACAACTAGTGGGTCTGATGGTCCTTGAGCCAGGCCGGTGGCCGGCGCTCTGGGGATGGACGATGGGGACGCTGCACGGCCGGAGAAGGTAGTGAGCTCGTAGAGCTCTGTAGGACGCCAAGGGACCGCAGTTGCGGCCCACGAGAAGGCGGCTGGAGCATGGCAGGAACAGGCAGCTGCGGATCAGGAGCAGGCGACTGCGGTGCGGCAGACTGCAGTACGGCCACGATTACCTGATCTCCGGCAATTCGTCAGCAAGCACCGTTTTCCTGTAATCGCCTTATCAGGATCTAACCTGCGCTCCACGGGTATAATTTCTGGTTATTAACTCTTGGAGTCAACAACCGACATGAACCGAAGCAGGGTCCTACTAGCAATTCGCAATGACCTCTCATTTGTTGTCCACAGTGTACTCCAAGACTCTTCTAATGAGTACGTCGCGGCTACGGAGCACCACAAGGCCGTTAAATTCACCGTCATCAATGGCAACATACCTCCTAGAGCGGGCTTTGGCACCAAGTGTTTCCATTCTATTCTGGCAATTACGCCACCACATCATGTGCTCACGGGTGACTTCAATGTGCATCACTCGGCTTGGGGCAGCAGAAACACATCGTCTCTGGGAAACCGCCTTCTAAACGACGATACCAACGCTAGTTTGGACGTCTTAAACACGAGCAGCGCCACATTTGACCGTGGTAACACGTCGAGTGCCTTGAATGTGACGCTGATATCTACATCCCTGCTGTTATCTGCGTCGTGGTTTGCTGACGTAGAAAGCTTTGGAAGTGACCATTTGCCCACATATACAATCATCAAGGGAATCAGTGGAGGTCCAGAAAAAGTCAGAATGCCCGGCACAAATTGGGAGAAGTTCAGAGATTTTCTCTAGGACAGCAGTGCCACTCTTAGCACACACAAGAAGTTTGCTGACGCTGTTTCGAACGCGAGGGCTGCATCCGAAAGACGCTGTTTGCTTCCCCGGTAGGAATCGGTAGTAGAGATCGAGTACGAGCGACTTCGGGCAATTCGCAGTAGAGCAGAGTGGCGAGCACGGAAAACGGTGTCTCCAGATGATATTCAAGACGCTAGATGGGTGCAGAAACACGCCCAAAAACACATTCGAAAGCTCGCTAAACAGCGCTGGAGTGATTTCTGCTCTCGACTGGATTCGCGCAAACCACTCACGCGTATCTGGCAAAAGTGTCGCACCTTGAGAACACCACCAAGCCCACTTCACCCTTTCTCAGCCGTGGCTCTCCAGAAGGGCGTCAGTGAACTGAGCGTTGCCGAGCAATTCTGCACTAAAATCACCACTCCGTCCAGAAACGTGGTAATTTCGGAGGTGTCCGCGTTCTGCTACTCCACCGCGATCGCAACGCTGATGAATGAACCGTTCACCATTGAAGAGCTTACCATGGCGTTGGGAAATCTCAACTTGTCTCCTCTGCGGGCGCTGATGGAATCACGTATTTGGCTTTACGCCATTTGGGCCCCAAGGCTCTCCAGCAGTTGCTCTCCCTCTACAACCAATCCTGGCATATCGGGCGTCTTGAGGCCTGCTGGAAGATTGCCCGGATCATGGCGATCCTCAAACCCGGGAAACCGGCAACAGATATAGACTCTTATCGGCCAATTGCACTACTAAGTTGTATTGCAAGGTAATGGACAATATGGTGCTGGAACGGCTTATTTGTGACCTGGAGAATCGAGACATCTATCCATTGCAAATGTTTGGATTCAGGAGAGGACGTAGTAGCGTAGAGAACATTTTTTCCTTCGTGTCAGATATTACTCGGCCAAAATCAGCCGGAAACATCACTATATACTCTCTTCTTTATTATCAAAGCAGCATTCCACAGCGTCGCACACGAAGCCATCCGAAGAGATATTACATGCATAGGGCTTCGAGGACGCATGTTCCAGTGGCTATGTGACTACTTGCAAGACCGGCACGTCTACATGACCACCAGTGATGGCGAAACGGCCAAACATCCCGTCACGCAACGTGTTCCTCAGGGCGGCGCCTTGAGCCCGTCGCTTTTTAGCATGTGTCTCATGCGCCTCCCAACAGTCCTGCCCAAAAATGTTAACATTTCACTCTATGCAGACGACATCTGCGTCTGGGCTTCAGGCAGGAATCGTGGAAACATTCGCGCCGCTCTCCAGAAGGCCATTGTGAAGATGAGAAAATATCTCAGATGCTGTGGTCTCATTTTTTCCTCTGAGAAGTGTGCTGCGATGGTATTCACGCGGCGCGATGTTTCCAGTTATACACTCACCGTAGAAGGTACTCCAATACCTAATGTCAATTCCCACAAGTTCCTCTGAGTGACGTTTGACCGCTCAATGTCATAGGCCCCACATATTCAGTGACTGAAGTAGCGGCTTCTCTGTTTTGTGCGCATTCCGAGTATGCTCGGTGGAAATTCGTGGGGCTGCCCTGTATCCTCCCTTTTTTGCCTATATAGAGCCCTATTTGTCGGCCTCTTGTGTTACAGCCTGCAGGCCCTACATCAGCTATCGCCTACAAGCCTGAATGTCATAGACTCAGTGATGGCAAAAGCTATGCGCACCTGCCTGGGTCTGCCTAAATGCATTTCGACGGTTGGAACTCTGTACGAAGCTCGGTGCTTTTACGCCGCAGTGCTACAACGCCAAGAGGTCCTTCGAACGTCTTTGCGCCATTTGACTCGATGTCATACTCATCTTTTGGCGGACATCACAGCACAGCATGTTAGACGCCTGCTTCCAGCGAATTTTCAAAGACCTCAAAAGTCAATAGTAGCACGGTGGACACTGGCGTCATGAAAACTTTGCAAAACAATACCCCGAATCAGCAAAAAGTCCGCCAGGCCCGCGGTCGCGCTCAAGTTCTTCACGCTCGAGTATATCTCCAGTACTTACGAAGGCTACACACATGTATATGCGGATGGCTCAGTTCGCCCGGGCTCATCCGCCATCGGCGTGTGCATCCGAGTAGCCTGGGGCACTATCCAAAAAATCTTAGCCACGAAATATCTTCGACTGCTACCGAACTGGTAGCTGTAAGGGCTGCACTTCACTACATCTGCGGACATCAAGCCCAGCAATGGGTAATATTTCTCGACTCTCGCAGTGCCACAAGCCCTCAGCTTCACAGCAACCACAGTCAGCTTGTATGTGAAATTGGCGAAATTCACACAATGGCAGTGCGCGAAGGTCAAGACATCTGTCTTCAGTGGCTGCCTGGTCACTCGGACATACAAGGCAATATTAGATCTGATGCAGCCGCCAGCGCAGGCCACTTTATGAGCGGTACGACCCAGCTTCCTTTTTCCCTAGAGGACAGCGACGCCCTTATCCTCGCAAGTGGATGGACTGCACAAATGTCGGAGTGGTAGGACCCTCACCGCAGGTATCTACCACTGCAGGCTATTGGCCCGCACTGCAACTTCTGCTTTCCACGCGGCATCAACAAGCGGTGCGAAAGAATGTTGCACCGACTACGCCTGAATGTAGTACTTACTCGGAGTTTTAAGTTAAAGACAGGTTGGGATGATTCCACTGTGCCGAACTTGCGCTGTGCGTGAGACTGTAGATCACTTACTGTGCGTCTGCCATCGATTCGCTGCTGCACGGAAAACTGGAGCGAGCTCCCTCTCTCGTGTACGCCATGGAGGCAGTCTGGAACTTAGTCATTTTCTTGGGCACTGGGCCAATACTGCTGACAGTACCTTATGTACAAAAGTTCTACTCCAGTTCCTGCGAGACACTGAACCTGACAAATTTCTCTAGATCACAGACAGAGCCAGTGTGTCGCGATAACTACTCTTTTGCACTGTGGCGTTCATCCATTTACTTTGCTTGTGTTAGTGTCACTGGCATTTATCTATTTATTTTCTTGGGTTGGTGTTGTTACTTTTTTTTTCGTGTTGTTTACTTTTCGTTTTGTTTCAGTGTTAACATTAACGAGTCTCTTTTCAATTGCATTTTTATGTGCGGACTCTGCTGGCAGCATTCTCTTGTTTTTACTTTCTCTTTTTTTCAACGTTTCTTGTTTGTCTTCTTCCTGTTGTAACCCTAATGTTAATATTCATCCCTCATCAACGTAGTCACCCTCCATCTGGTGTAGGAAGCCTTGTCCTTAGGAGGGCTGACCTGATCAGTTTACATTAAAGAGCCTTCTCTATCTCTCTCTCTCTCCAGGAGGCAGCGGCTGCGACCAAGGGGAAGACGGCGGTGGCAGGGCAGGCTGCAGTACTCGAACCGGAAGCTGCGGTGCAGGTAGCTCCGAACGTTGGTATGGTGGACTCGTGCGCCTCTCCGCAACCCGGATAAGTTGGAGGCGTTTCTTGTGCGGCCGTCTGCAAGTCGGAAAGAGGCAGGTTTCTTCTTCTCCAACACTTGAGTTGGCGAGGAAAAGGAGCGATCTCCCTTGAAGCGAACGGACATCTCCTTGAAACGAACGAAATCACCCACAGCTACCTTCGGCTCCTTAGCAGCTCTCCTCCGGACCGTGTACTCCTTTCTGCATTGCTGTTGAAGCCCTACCTTTTGGAGCAGTCGCGCCAGTTCTTTTTCTGAGTCTTTTTCAAACGCTGGTGCCGAAAGCCCTACTACATCCAATCTGGTTCCAGGCGTTCGCCCTTGCAGCAGAACTGCTGGGGCAACCCCAGTGATAGCCTGTCGAGTACAGCAGTAAATAGCGAGGTAGACCGTGACTGCTTGTCAGGTAGGTCGCCTTTCGAGCAGTGAAACTTAGATGAAGTTCTTCAAAGTTCGATTGAACCTTCAGAATTGCCCATTCGCCTGGGGGTAGCATACAGACGAAGGAGACAGCTTGATGGCTCGATTTTGAAGAAAGGTTATAAAATTCACGTGAAGTGAACTACGGCCCATTGTCACAAACAATCTCCTCCAAGTATCCTTCCCGGGCAAAAACTCTATTTAAGAAGTCTTTCACGGTCATTGTGGCCACTTCACTGCAAAAATACATCTCTGGCCATTCGGAATGCTAATCTACCAGCGTTATAGAAAATCGGATATTGTGAGGATATTGTGAGATACCGAAAATATTACGACTGAAAAAGAAATCTGGTCGAGATTCAAGCGTTAAGGCGGGAGTGGGGGGCTGCAAGGACAAAAAAATGAGGGGAATGCAAACATGTAAACATTAAACGAAGGTTAGTTTTCCCGAACAGAATGGGTGGTATTTGTATGCACCACCCGTACGCGCCTAATCAGCATTTAGGAGATAAGCAAGTTGCGGCTGTTTTCAAAAAGGCCCGTTTTTCCTTTACCGAAATATCATAGACCACTGTTCGTAAATTCATTTTAGCAACGCAGCCCAGCCTACGTTATACTCTTGATAAGGTTTTCTCCATTCTGGGGGGCTACCTAATGTATGTTATGTTTTGGATATTGAGAGTGTGCATGTAATTTATGTAATTTGAGTGTTTGTAATTTAAAAATATATAGAGAATGCGTTAGACCATCGTAAACTCCGGTTAATTGCCTTACGTGAATTCCATGCCGCAATAAAGAGGCAATAGAAATTAACAACCTGTAGTAAACAAAAGAAAACATGTGCTAAAGGCTGCATAACAGGTGTACCGAGGACGATGTATCGAACAAAAATATATAAATGCAGAATTAAAAAAAAATACCTGGCAAAGAACAAACATGGCATCAATCAAAAAATAAATTCACTGCTCCAGATTGTTGTTCATATCCCACGTTAAACAGCAATAAAAATGTAATGGCTGTTGCAAACAGGCAACCGCCGGATACTTTGGTCGCCGAAAAGTTTGCGCACCGAAATTCCCGTACACCGATATTTCCGCACCGAAACACCCTGAACCGTACTGTCGTACACCCGTGTGGAGTTCGTCCGGTGCTACCCTGAAAAAAGTCGCCTACGAGTGTTTCTTTGGATTATTTTTATCTGCGGATAATCGGCTGCCGGCGGTGTTAATATTCGTATAGTTCGATGGGAGTTTTACATTTCTCACTTGAGTTTGCCCCAGGATTATCCGTCACTTTATTTTAATTAAAACTGAATTGTAACGTTAATGTAAGGAAACGTTCCAACGTTCCAAGTGGAATTGGAATGCGTTGCTTTGGCAATAAAGGAACATGTAACGGGATTTCGTTTCAAAATTTCGAAGGAACGAGGAGGAAGCTTTCGTTCCTGTTTTAGAGGAACGTGTACAACACGGCACGCACGGTGCACAAATGATTTGCCACCTAGCTGACCCATTAGTGGGCAACCAAATCCTCTTCCCCAAGGGTAGATGGCTGCTTGACTACAAAGATTCATGTTCACGCTCACGACGTCTGCGTTGAAAGCGTTGTGGTCCTCATGAGACAGCAGCAGTGAAGATGGCGTTGCTTAAGCCCTTCCTGTTTTTCATACAGATACTGGCTGTCTCGTCTCCGTGGCCGATAACCGTTCTACGGCTGACCCAGGAATCAACGCCGCAGCCTGGCTACTTCGTGCGTTCTTGGACAACCCCGGTGACCAGCTGCTATCTTCAACACGTGGACTATGCGCGGCCATGCGTGGACGCGTCTCCACTGCGCATCTACACCGGAGGAACCACCGCATCACAGCCACCAGGGGATTCGGACAGCATAAACAGCCAGCGTGAACACTCTGCCATCAGTGGGCATGTGACAACAGCAGTGAAGATGGCGTTGCTTAAGCCCTTCCTGTTTTTCATACAGATACTGGCTGTCTCGTCTCCGTGGCCGATAACCGTTCTACGGCTGACCCAGGAATCAACGCCGCAGCCTGGCTACTTCGTGCGTTCTTGGACAACCCCGGTGACCAGCTGCTATCTTCAACACGTGGACTATGCGCGGCCATGCGTGGACGCGTCTCCACTGCGCATCTACACCGGAGGAACCACCGCATCACAGCCACCAGGGGATTCGGACAGCATAAACAGCCAGCGTGAACACTCTGCCATCAGTGGGCATGTGACAACAGCAGTGAAGATGGCGTTGCTTAAGCCCTTCCTGTTTTTCATACAGATACTGGCTGTCTCGTCTCCGTGGCCGATAACCGTTCTACGGCTGACCCAGGAATCAACGCCGCAGCCTGGCTACTTCGTGCGTTCTTGGACAACCCCGGTGACCAGCTGCTATCTTCAACACGTGGACTATGCGCGACCATGCGTGGACGCGTCTCCACTGCGCATCTACACCGGAGGAACCACCGCATCACAGCCACCAGGGGATTCGGACAGCATAAACAGCCAGCGTGAACACTCTGCCATCAGTGGGCATGTGACAACAGCAGTGAAGATGGCGTTGCTTAAGCCCTTCCTGTTTTTCATACAGATACTGGCTGTCTCGTCTCCGTGGCCGATAACCGTTCTACGGCTGACCCAGGAATCAACGCCGCAGCCTGGCTACTTCGTGCATTCTTGGACAACCCCGGTGACCAGCTGCTATCTTCAACACGTGGACTATGCGCGACCATGCGTGGACGCGTCTCCACTGCGCATCTACACCGGAGGAACCACCGCATCACAGCCACCAGGGGATTCGGACAGCATAAACAGCCAGCGTGAACACTCTGAAATCAGTGGGCATGTGACAACAGCAGTGAAGATGGCGTTGCTTAAGCCCTTCCTGTTTTTCATACAGATACTGGCTGTCTCGTCTCCGTGGCCGATAACCGTTCTACGGCTGACCCAGGAATCAACGCCGCAGCCTGGCTACTTCGTGCGTTCTTGGACAACCCCGGTGACCAGCTGCTATCTTCAACACGTGGACTATGCGCGGCCATGCGTGGACGCGTCTCCACTGCGCATCTACACCGGAGGAACCACCGCATCACAGCCACCAGGGGATTCGGACAGCATAAACAGCCAGCGTGACCACTCTGCCATCAGTGGGCATGTGACAGCAGCAGTGAAGATGGCGTTGCTTAAGCCCTTCCTGTTTTTCATACAGATACTGGCTGTCTCGTCTCCGTGGCCGATAACCGTTCTACTGCTGACCCCGGAATCAACGCCGCAGCCTGGCTACTTCGTACGTTCTTGGACAACCCCGGTGACCAGCTGCTATCTTCAACACGTGGACTATGCGCGACCATGCGTGGACGCGTCTCCACTGCGCATCTACACCGGAGGAACCACCGCATCACAGCCACCAGGGGATTCGGACAGCATAAACAGCCAGCGTGACCACTCTGCCATCAGTGGGCATGTGACAGCAGCAGTGAAGATGGCGTTGCTTAAGCCCTTCCTGTTTTTCATACAGATACTGGCTGTCTCGTCTCCGTGGCCGATAACCGTTCTACGGCTGACCCAGGAATCAACGCCGCAGCCTGGCTACTTCGTGCGTTCTTGGACAACCCCGGTGACCAGCTGCTATCTTCAACACGTGGACTATGCGCGGCCATGCGTGGACGCGTCTCCACTGCGCATCTACACCGGAGGAACCACCGCATCACAGCCACCAGGGGATTCGGACAGCATAAACAGCCAGCGTGACCACTCTGCCATCAGTGGGCATGTGACAGCAGCAGTGAAGATGGCGTTGCTTAAGCCCTTCCTGTTTTTCATACAGATACTGGCTGTCTCGTCTCCGTGGCCGATAACCGTTCTACTGCTGACCCCGGAATCAACGCCGCAGCCTGGCTACTTCGTACGTTCTTGGACAACCCCGGTGACCAGCTGCTATCTTCAACACGTGGACTATGCGCGACCATGCGTGGACGAGTCTCCACTGCGCATCTACACCGGAGGAACCACCGCATCACAGCCACCAGGGGATTCGGACAGCATAAACAGCCAGCGTGAACACTCTGCCATCAGTGGGCATGTGACAACAGCAGTGAAGATGGCGTTGCTTAAGCCCTTCCTGTTTTTCATACAGATACTGGCTGTCTCGTCTCCGTGGCCGATAACCGTTCTACGGCTGACCCAGGAATCAACGCCGCAGCCTGGCTACTTCGTGCGTTCTTGGACAACCCCGGTGACCAGCTGCTATCTTCAACACGTGGACTATGCGCGGCCAGGCGTGGACGCGTCTCCACTGCGCATCTACACCGGAGGAACCACCGCATCACAGCCACCAGGGGATTCGGACAGCATAAACAGCCAGCGTGACCACTCTGCCATCAGTGGGCATGTGACAGCAGCAGTGAAGATGGCGTTGCTTAAGCCCTTCCTGTTTTTCATACAGATACTGGCTGTCTCGTCTCCGTGGCCGATAACCGTTCTACGGCTGACCCAGGAATCAACGCCGCAGCCTGGCTACTTCGTGCGTTCTTGGACAACCCCGGTGACCAGCTGCTATCTTCAACACGTGGACTATGCGCGGCCATGCGTGGACGCGTCTCCACTGCGCATCTACACCGGAGGAACCACCGCATCACAGCCACCAGGGGATTCGGACAGCATAAACAGCCAGCGTGACCACTCTGCCATCAGTGGGCATGTGACAGCAGCAGTGAAGATGGCGTTGCTTAAGCCCTTCCTGTTTTTATACAGATACTGGCTGTCTCGTCTCCGTGGCCGATAACCGTTCTACTGCTGACCCCGGAATCAACGCCGCAGCCTGGCTACTTCGTACGTTCTTGGACAACCCCGGTGACCAGCTGCTATCTTCAACACGTGGACTATGCGCGACCATGCGTGGACGCGTCTCCACTGCGCATCTACACCGGAGGAACCACCGCATCACAGTCACCAGGGGATTCGGACAGCATAAAGAGCCAGCGTGAACACTCTGCCATCAGTGGGCATGTGACAGCGGCAGTGAAGACGGCGTTGCTTAAGCCCTTCCTGTTATTAATACAGGTTAGTTGCTCACCTTCCTTGCATTGTAAAAAAACGGGCAACCGTTGTCTGCTGCTTGTCCCATGCCCCATGTACTTTTGATGGTTTACACTAACTGTGTAAATGCTATGCAATTGCTTATTTTGTCTGGTGATATCGAGCTAAACCCTGGGCCTCCTAAACCGGCAACCGAGATTACCAATAGCGAAGTACTGGAAGCTATAAAATCCCTCGCAGGTACAATAGAATCACGCCACGCCGAAGTATTGTCGTCGCTAAATGAAGTAAGAGCCAGCCAGAAATTGCTCGAAGATAGAGTAACTGATGTGACCGAGAGATTAGCATCGGTTGAGTACAAGGTATCCACCCTGGAACGCCTGACTGACGACGCTGACACTCGCCGCACAGTAGCTGAAATTGTCAACTGCGAAAATTCGGCTGTGCTGTCTCGGCTCGATGATTTAGAAGACAGGGCTCGGCGGGACAATTTGATTTTTTACAGCATTGACGAAAGTCATTCAGATACATGGGCGTCAGCTGAAGAGAAAGTACGGGAGCTTTTGACCACCACCTTTTCTGAACAAGTGCCCGCTGATGGCATTTCTCGGGCACACAGATTAGGCTCCTTTGTCGAGAAGAAGTGCCGACTTATAATTGTCAAGTTTGCGTCTGCCAAAACGAAAGGCCGAATTTTATCTCAAAGGGCTAAACTTAAGGGCACCTGTATCACAATCCAGGAAGACTTTTGTAAAGCCACTCGCTACTCGCGCAAAAAGCTTCATGCTTTCGGCAAGGCTACATGGAAACAGTACAGCTTGCGTTATAATAAGCTGTACGTCGGCAAACAGTGTTATACTTATTGCAGTGTAACTGATAGCGTCTACAAAATTGGGACGTACAGTGCCCCTCTTTCCACTGATGATACAGCAGACATTATTCCAGCCAACTCTCCGTTACCGCACCCAACCGCTACCTAGCAATCCTCAGCCGTGCAGGCGAAACCCAAACGCGACCGTTCTTTTCTATTCACCAACATTAGAAGTTTGATGAATAAACGTGATGAGTTATCGTCCGCGATTGACGCGTGCTCAGCCGATGTTGTTGTACTCACCGAAACTTGGCTGCATGAAGGTGTGGACAATAAGGAACTGCTGAATTGCAAAACAGATTACACCATATACAGGCACGACAGAATTGGGCAGAAAGAAGGTGGCATTCTTATTGCGGTATCCGATGACATTGCTTCTTATGACGTCCGTATTGTATCGCATCTAGAATTTCTTTGTGTTTGTATCCAGATAAATCACGCAGATTTCTTGTTCTGTGCCTGCTACCGTCCGCCGAACAGTTGGCCTACTTTTTGTGATGAATTCCATGATTGCCTAAACCAAGTGGTTGTTAAATTTCCTAAAGCTCCCTTGTTTGTTTTAGGTCATTTTAACTTTCCGGCAATTTCGTGGAACGAGCCTTTTCCTGTAACAACCAGTGCTTCTAAAGAATGCTCAAGTTTTATTGACGTTTGCTCTATATTTAACTTAAGTCAACTTGTTAAAGGACCTACTCGCATTACCCAGTCGTCTTCCAGCACCCTTGATCTTTTACTGACCACTGTTCCCGAATCTGTTTCATCTTTAACGCTTTTGCCTGCTTTGAGTGACCACTTGGTTGCCCATTTCACTATACCGTCAGCCTCTTCGCGCCCCGCCAAACAGTTTAAACAAAGTAGAGACTACGGTAAAGCTGATTTCCAAGCCATAAATAGGGAACTGGAAGCTTTTATAGATTATTTCCTTCCTGAATTTTGGGAGCGTCCGCTCAATGTTAATTGGTCTTTATTTCGAAACAAGGTTCAATAGCTGACAGATAAGTACATACCGCTCAGACGAATATCCTGTCCTAAACGCCAACCGTGGTTTCTTAACAAAAAAAAGCGTATTTTTCGCCGCTGTAGGCTATCAAGTTCTGCTGACAGGTGGTCGGCTTATGCGCGCGTCGCATCAGAATATAAAAAAGCCCTTTCTCGTGCAAAAAACGAGTTTCATCAGCGAACGCTCCCATCCCTCTTGTCAACTGATCCCCGCAAGTTCTGGAGCGCTATTAATATCAGCAGATCTAAAGATGTAAAATTAAAAACACCTGATGGGACACTTGTTCCACGAGAGCAGTGCTGCGTGTTGCTGAACAATACATTTTCTTTATCTTTTACTAAAACAATTCCTACTTCGTTTCCTGTTATAGAAAGCTTATATCTTGAACCAATGGAAGCAATTTTTATTGACTGTGCTTGCATTTTCAAGCTGATACAGGGGGCTAAAAGTTCTTCATCTTCTGGAATAGATGGGATTAATTATAAGTTTTTGAAAAGTACCAATGTGAACTCCTCATTGATCCCTTCTTATATTTTTTCACAGTCTTTACAGTGTTGCTTACTACCCGACGACTGGAAGGGTGGAAAGGTGATTCCAGTACACAAGTGTGGTGAAGTGTTCTCCCCTTTTAACTATCGACCCATTTCTCTTACATCGATCCCATGCAAACTACTCGAACACATTATCTACACTAACTTGATGAGTTTTCTAGAATCTAATTCATTTTTTACAGTCTACCAACACGGTTTTCGCAAAAACCATTCTTGTGAAACTCAACTGATCACCTTTACTAATGATCTCTGTTCTTTGTTGGATCTTACGTCAGTAGTCGATTGCATTTTTATTGATTTCGCGAAGGCATTCGACTGCGTCTCCCATCCACTACTACTTTATAAACTTAGCAAACTCAGCATTTACCCTAACATTTTAAGGTGGATTGACTGTTTTTTGCAAAATCGCTTTCAATATGTAACTATCAATGATAACGAATCTCCTCACTGTCCCGTTACATCTGTTGTCCCTCAGGGATCAGTATTGGGGTCTCTTCTCTTCCTAATTTATTATAATTATCTCCCTGATGCCATAACCTCATCAATACGTCTTTTCGCTGACGATTGTGTTATATATAGAAATATATCTGAACCTTCTGACCCCTCAAAACTTCAAACCGACCTTAACACAATTTCAGCCTGGTGCAACACCTGGCTAATGAAACTAAACGTTGACAAGTGCAAATATATGAAGTTAACACGAACAATCAAGCACACCCCTGTAAACACATATTTCCTTAACGGTTCCCCTCTTTCATCGGTTACCACCTACAAATACCTTGGCGTTCAGATTTCAGATAACTTTTCGTGGCAGCCGCACATTGAATATATTAGCAATAATGCGAACCGCATGCTCGGCTTCCTCCGACGAAATTTCTCTCGAGCTCCCACTTCATTAAAACTGCAGCTTTACAAAACTGTTGTACGGCCGAAGATTGAATACGCCTCTTCTGTATGGGATCCACATTCTGCCAATCTTGTCTCCACACTTGAAGCAATCCAAAATCGAGCCACTCGTTTCATTCTTTCTGATTATTCCCGGTCATCCAGTGTCACTAACATGAAACAAATAGTACAACTGCCTGATCTTGCAACCCGTCGTATGATATGCCGTCTATGTGTTTTCCATAAAATATTTTACACCAATCAGACCTTAAAGCAATCCCTTTTTTCAGTTCCCCCATACGTGTCATCACGCATTGATCATCCGTTTAAAGTTGGTGTGCCATACTCCCGAACAAACATCTACCTGAACTCGTTTGTTCCAATGACCAGCTTGCAGTGGAATCACCTTCCAGCCTCCATCGTCTCCACCAGTGACGCTGCGCACTTCAAATCCGCAGTCAGCAATCACTTTCTGTAACCACCCTGTTGTTTTCTTTTCTCTTGTTATTCAATATTGTACCCCTCCTCTCTGTAACGCCTCACGGCATTGAGAGTAAATTAATGAAATGAAATATACGAATATAGAAATAGCGAGAATGATTTGTGCCTGGATAAAACAGCACAACGGGCCACCACTACACAAAATCGTTGGAGCTGCAGCAAGAGATTCCGCCGTGAATGTGATCCTGAAGTAATATTTTTTTCCGGATTTTTAGAGGCCACGCCAAATAACTTCGGGGTCGCGAATAAATTTGAGCACATATAAACACACGGAGGACATTTTTTCCTAGCCCTAACGACAGACATTACTCAGCCAACACCATACTCTACTCCGAAGCCAAGCAGCTGCATTCTTACTGCTGTGTGAGAGCGCTGTAACGGCTGGTGTTGGGAGCAGATGTCGCATGCGAAGATACGTAGCTGCAATTATTACACCGATCCCACTACAAGCGTTCAAGACTTCTTGTGAGCGGCGGCGCGACTCGACATCTTGCCGGCGCTTTTCCTTACGGGTGAATGGGCACTGCAACGTCGCAATGGCCGACAACGGGAAGTTACTCAGGTGTTATATGCGGTATTACATTCGCAAAGGCGTCCCTGTGCCGAGCTCTGTCGCCTCCGTCATGTAGTGGTAGCGTGGTGTATGAGCGGCCAGAAGGTGAGCTGCATTAGTGTTGACGACTAAAAGCCCATTGCAAAACCTGAACGTTTTTACTGAATGGCGACAAAGTAACAGCGAAAATACTGGATTAGCACGGAACTAACAGGCATAGCGGCGCTCTTAGTTCAGACCACGATGCCGACTGATGCAAGCTACCGAGATAGTGGATATTGTACACAGAAGCGGGGAGTGTTCCGTTCTTTCCAGAGTTTGTACACGGTCCGAACAAAGTACAGATACACAAGCACACCCTTTCCCGGTGCCGTGATACCCAGCGCTTGTTCAGTCTGAGAGAGGGGGGGGGGACAAGGTATCTCGGTGAGTGGAGTCTGCTCGCAGATTCAAGTCTCAACACGACCCCGCTTATCATAGCTCCTTTGAGGTAGGCGGACTTTCGTGCAGCACACAAAGCTTGCCCGCACAACACCAAACTTGTAGCACGCGCGCACAGGGTAGTGGGGCGCTGAATCGTCACAGCGACCGGTGGGTGCTAAAGAGATGTCTTTGTGATTGCATTCGCGAATCTTGCGAATGTGTATTAGACGCGAATCCAGAGAATTAAAACACAAGCATTCTGCGAGGGTTGAGGGGATTACTAAACTGCTAGAATTATTCGGAAAAAATCTTGAAATATTTTGACTTTCAGATTATTCAACCAATTCTAATTGTACAAATTCGAATTTCGAAACAATATCTTTGCCAAGTCAAGTATTCCAATTCATTAAAAATCTAAAATATTTGCACATCTTAACTACTATGCTGCGTTAAAACGTTCTTCCTAACAATACCAGTATGTATCAATGGGATTGCCGTCATTTTTCCAGGAGTGTGAAGAGGACAATCCAGAGGCGAAGCGCCGCATCGTCATCTCTGCAGCGCTCGTCATCGCCGTAGTGGCTGCGGTTGCTGTGTTCAGGCGTATCTTACGCCTGTCCGCCGTAGTCGGTGGGGTGTGCGCCACTAGCGTGTGTCGTGAGTACGCTCTAGAGATGCTGGGCTTCTCCATCATCGCCACGGTCAGTCCATACGGCAGCTTCTCGCGCTTCCTGTGCGAAAGCTGGCAGCAGCGGAACCATTTCAGCGCACGCGAGTACACCATTCAACGGATGCTGGACCCATTCAAGGGCCCTGCCGAAAAGGCGAGCTTTCAGACTAGCCACCAAGACACCACACGCCAAGCGTCGCTGGTGTTCCTGAGCTGCTATGACTTGCTTAGGGCTGACGCGAGCTCGCTGCGGGCGCTAAAAAACGCGTTGCATGATTCCGGAATCACATGGCATGCTAAACCGATGAACGTCGACGTGCGCTGCACCCTCCTGTACGCCTCCCTGAAGGTCGGATTGGAAGCTGTTGTCGGCTACGTTCCGGCGCAAGATTCTGGATGGCCGATACAGCCGGGAAGGTCCTTTTACTACGTTCGGCAGCGCTTCCTCGGTCATACCCACCAAACCGACGAGATGTACTTCAGCGTCATCAAGGACGGGTTTGCGAATGACAGCGCCGCGAGCGTCAGCTTCAAAGAACTTAAAGATCTCGAAGACGTCGTCATTCCGCCACTAAAGAAGACTGTGGGGATATGACCCCGCGGTGTCCTCGGTTTTCCAACTGCTGAATGAATTGGTTGGCAGCCTCGTCAACTCTTTGAGGACAACGTTATCTGTGTTGAGCTAGCGTACGGAGGCCTCACCAGAGCCTTATAGTTTGCTTGTCAAGCGCTCTTCAGTGTCTACAACCAGCGATTGCTAGGACCTGGCCAAAGCGCCATGGAAGCGGCGAATTTCACGCGGCCAGTGCGTACTGTGCTGTCTCGTCGCCTGTCCAGCAAAACCTCAAGGCCATCTACAACTGGACGTCGCTCGGCGTGCTTTTTCGCCTGTTCCAGAACGAAGTCGCGAGCAGCAGCGCCGACAAGTCAGTGGGAAAAAGTTTGCTTATAGACAAATGGCGGGAATCTTTTCGCGTTGGTCTGACACAGGACGAAGAAGAGAACTTGCACGCCATGTCCGGTCTGGTGTTCTGCAATTAGGCAGCGGATGTCCGTGACATCAGGTTGATGCCCAACTCGCTCTCGTTCGCTTTTCCAACGCCAGCCTCATCCCCGCGGTTAATTACGGCCGTCTCGGACATAAAGTGGCATCGGGCGCAGCCAGGGTTCTTCTCAAGGCCTACGCTGAAAATGCTGCCAACCCGGCTGGCGTCACTAAATAGAGCAATTTATGGTCGAAAGCGGATCGGCCCGCGTGGAGAACATGCGCGGAGCCGTGACCGATGCATTGGCTGCCAGTGCCGTGTTCCAAGCCTACAGAATCAGCAGCGCCATCGTTTACGCTAAAAATCTCGAGGGGTTGGAGCGTTGGAGCGGGCCGCAGGCGCTGTTCGCGTCGCGGCGTTTCGCGCAGTGCCCCTAACTGGGGCGTTTCCTGCCAGACTATGTGTGCGACGTGCCACTATGGCATGTACCTGAGTTCGCTGACATCTTCAACTGTCCACACCCGGCGCCAATGAACCCTTTGCGATGATGCCAACAGGCTTGAGTGACTTTATTTTGTTCTGGGAGTTGTGACGTTGGAGGAGCTTCCTAAACTACACTTGTTAAAACTGAGGTGAAAAGTAAATTTTTTCTTTCACACCATAAATTTGAACAGTCTCAACATTTATGATTCATTTTATCGTAACAGCACACGCAAGACTGCCGTAGAGCCGAGGGTGGGGACACAGTCCCCACGTTGAGTAAGAGTTAAAGTTTAGTAAGAAAAAATTGGCTGGCGATTACGACAATCCCTAAGGCGATATTTGGGATCTACAGCAGTGCACTGAGGCAGAACTCACTCATGGGTTCTCTCAACGGCAGCGATGATGAGCCGCTGCGTCAGCGGCGCGAAGTGCGTCTCAAGAAGGAACCGCGAACTGCGCCTAAAGCGAACGCACATCATAAACAAGGGCACGCCCCTTACACGTTCTCGCCACGCGTCGCGCCGTTGAGAGTTTTGCGCAGGCACAGCATACTACTCCCTCCCCTCCCACATCACATACTTTCGAAGAACGCTGGCTCGCGCTGGAATGGTTTAGACGTATGGCATCCCGGGCTTTCTCCTATAGCCTTGGATAATACTGGTTTTCACGCATAACGATCCTGGCGTACTTTCGTACCCTCGAAGGATGTTGTTTTATACGCATGCATTCCGGGCGTGCTACCGTAACCCCGGATGGTAGCCCGAATGCTGGCGATGCATTGGAGTATTGGATGCATCCGGCAGGGTGCTCCCGTAGCTCCAGCTGCTTGTGGTGTATATTTATTGCATTCTGGACGTGCTCCTGTAGCACCGGATCGAAACGCGTGCGCTGGCGAGCGCCAAGGCGTATTGCGTGCATCCGGGTGTGCCCCTCTAGCCCTAGAGCCTAGCGGTGTATATGCATTGCAGTCCGGGCGTGCTCTCCGAGCCCCGGAGGGTAACGCGCGCACTGGCGAGGTTGCTGCTGCGTGCGAGCAAAACGAGCGCCTAGGTGTATTGGGCACCTCTCATTCCAGGGGAGCTGCATTCCAAGCCCAGGACAGTACTGTCGTTGGCGGGGCGAGAGGTCCGCTCCCGGTTGGTTCTCGGAAAGAGCCATGTATCTGGCAAGGCAAAGAAAAAAAAACTGGGCTTCAGCAAACCACTCCCGTCACCACTCTAGGGGTGCGTTAGAACCGTGCCATTTCACATCGGCTGCGTCACCGCGGAAAGCCTGGGTCGCCCCAGAGAAGCTCTCTTGTCGCACAGGCCACCCATTTTCGGGAGCAACGCGTCAGTAGACCCCGCTGCCGTCGCCTACGCGGGGGCAGTGGCGGCTCGAGAAGCGCCACTCGTCAACATCAGTTGGTTGGGCGCTCGAATTCTCCTTCTGGCCGCCCAGCGGCTGAACGACCAGCGAGGACTTTATTCCCCGACCGCGGACTCCGCCGCGCACGCAGTCGTTCCCAACGGAGATGGTCCCCCAGATGCAACCTTGCGGTTGCAACAAGCCAACAGCCCCGAAGTCATGTAATTTGCTTTGGTGGTGCATTTTCGTTCTTGTCGGTTACTAGCAGCTGGCTGTTTCCTATGTTCGAAAGATAGCTTAATGCACGAGCTGACGCCCAGCCCCAGCTTTTCGCGCTCGAGCGGACCGGCTTCGCAAGAAATGGGGCGACGCCGAGAATGTTTCTTCCGTAGCGGTATCCAAAAAAATACCAATATCCAAAACTCACGACTTCATCTAGTGTAGGACATTTTCAGTGTATTATTATTATAAAACGTTACACACACGCAAAATCTGGTGCGGGCAAGCATCAGACGTCACACGAGCGCAAAGAAACCGCAGGGAGAGAGAGCTCAATTCGAGCAGACGACAAATGCTACAAGCGCTAAGCCGACGTCATGGAGACGCGCTTCGCAGCGCCGCCCGTGGTCTCGCTCTCTGCCAATAGATATGCCCGTGGGCTGGGTACCAGACCACGGAAGCGGGGTTGGTAACGCGCCTGTAAGCGCGTGCGCGAGCGAGCCCTTACAACTCCTCCCAACTCAGGCTGTCCCTGCCCCTTGGCATGGTGAGACCCTATTTCAGTAGAGATCAAAGCCGCCACCGGCGAAGTATCCAAGAAACGCTGTGGAGTTTGATACCCTAGGATCGAGGTCCTTTGCCGGTCGCGTAGCCACATGAAGCCGAAGTGCTTCTACACGTGGCCCAATGGGCGGGTGCTCTCCGAGTGGAGGCCTCCGCGCAGCAGCGCCCCTACGACGTTTACCACTGCCACCAACCTTGCAACCCATTACCTGCGCCTTCTGCTTCATAGGTGCCAAGCCGACGGTGCCTCATGTAATGCATCACTGCCCTGATCTACAAACGCAATGGCACAAGTATATGCCGTGCGCAGGTCCGCGTATTTCTCATTGAACGACTCCTGTGCAGATCACCGACGCACCCCAGAAGTCATTCTGCCCTTGGCAATTTTCGCTCTGGACAGGTGCGGACCGCCCAATGTGAATCACCACATCTTAACACATCATAACGCCCCTCGCTTTCCTTTCCTCATGCAGACTTACGTGCCTGCCCCTCCTGAGAAAGCTCTGTTATGTTGCACGCAATAGTTGAGTGTCCCCTCCTCAGCTTTATTGTAAGCTATAAATAGTTTATTCGCACGTTACTCGTGAAGAGGAAAGTAAACACAAACTAGTGTAGTGGCTGGAATAACGGTGGGCACGGCGACTAACGATTACTCGGAATTAGCAGCATTTCTGTGGGTGGCTTCGGAGAGAAAACGATCTGGTGTCTGCCTCCAAATAGTAGCGAGTTCCAGGCTTGACCATCTGTGGCAACCTGCTGCAGGCTGTTCAGAGATCTCTGGGCGCTTTTTGTTTCTTAGTTTCCCGGTTCTTTCTCGCTGCGCCGGATTTCCATCCGCGATGACGAACACGCCTAGAATGCTTGCACAGTGCGTAGAAAAGCTAGAAGCTAGAAAAGAGGATGATTTTCATCGAGATGATTAGTGAGAAGTGGGCCCGGACGGAATACCAATGCAGCTGATCACCGCCTGAAAAGTAACATATCGTTTATGAGGGAAAAATATGAGGTGATGCAACCCAAGCAATTACGGAAGGATTGGCTAGAAAGCGGCATTATATAAAGGCAGAGGCAACAAAGCCAGTATTGATTCATACAGATCCCTCATCGTGACGTCAGTGGTTGAAAGATTCGTAATGCAGGCAATAAAATTATAACATAAAGCATGGATGGAACAAAATGAAATCCTGAAGGCACTGCAGAATGAATTTAGACAAGACAGGCGGTTGGCTCATTATTTCTTTGTAATGACCCAGTGCATTGAAATTGCGAAAGCTCAGAATAGCCCATTATGCATTACGTCCTTTGACATTAAAGGACCATATGACAACCTGAGCACAAAACTACTGTGGATGGTGCTGAAACTCCTGGGCTGAGATGAGTTAATGCAGTTTCTTATAGCAATTAGTAAAGTTAACAGAGTGCACGTGACATAGGAAGAGCATAAATGCACACAGCAGGTCAACACCCATCGAGGACTGAAACAGGGATATCCATTGAGCACAAGATTCTTTATGCACTACATGGTAGGGTTAGAAAAGAAACTGGAACAAAGTCAATTGGGGTTCACCTTGGCGAGTATGTGGCCAAGCGAAGTGGTAAAAGAACGTATTCCGGGAATGTGTACGCAGACGAAATTGCGCTATTGCCTGATAACTGGAGCGATATGCATTGGCTCATCAATACAATTGCCAGAAAGCCGCAGACCTCGGGCTAAGTTAGCACTCAGAAATCTCTAATTATGGTTTTCAATGACAGCCGCACTGGATCAGCGTCAATTCCACATGGGGGATTAGCCAGAGTGAAGGAATATAAATATTTTGGGGTGTGGATAAACGAAGGCGACATCTACTTAAGAACTCACGAGCAACCTAAGAATAAAGGAAAGCACAACCCAGCTATAATGAAGCATAGATCTTTTAGGGGTATAACAAATATGAAGTAGTGAGAGGAATGTGGAAACAGTTGTGGCGGCGCCCCAGCAGCTTGCGTCGTCTGCTGCCGCAAACGGGCACGCTCCAGGAACGATGACGCTGGGGCTGAGCCACGAGTGGCGAGTGCTGACCACGCGCTTGCGGTGCGCGCTGGGCACGAGCGTGGAATAAAGCGGGGACCCCAGTTTGGGTCCACGGCGCTGTAGCGTGCAGACGTGTGTCTTCGCATCTCTCTGTCGCTGTCGCGACATTTGTGACCCGGACGTTGCAGCGGAGCCACGTACTCAGAATGGACCCTCCCCGCGACGCCAGCGGTCCTTCTCTGTCCTCCGCTGCCTCTTCACCTGGCATCTTCGCCGTCGCTTGCCGTTTGCCCCCCTTCAGCGCTAAGCACCCCGACCTGTGGTTCCTGCAAGCCGAGGAAAGCTTCCGAGTGAGTCACATCACGTCGCAAGAGACCTGCTTCAACCATCTACAACAGTCGCTGCCTATTGAGATCGCGGTTGAGGTTCGTGACATCCTTGCCAACCCGCCTACCACGAACCCTTACGACACGTTGAAGGCTGCCATCTTGAGCCGCACGAGCCCTTCAGAACGGCAGCGTTTCCAGGGGCTGCTTTCTGCAGAGGAGTTGGGTGACCGTCGACCTTAGCAGCTCCTTCACGAACTGCAAACCCTGCTCGGCGATGCACCTTCTACCACGGACTCACGTTTGTTGAAGGAACTTTTCCTGCGACGGCTCCCCTCTTCTGTCCAGATGATCCTCGCGACTGCTTCTGACCTTCCCTTATCCGCGTTGGCCGCGCATGCTGACAAGAAAATGGAAGTCGCCACGTTGCATCCGCCTTTGTCCACGGTGGCATCCGCTCAATCTTCCGACCATACCACCGTGGCGGCGCCTGCTACTCCTTTGCCCTCACCGCTATCCGACGACCTCGCCGCTCTCCGAGAGCGCATGCAAAACTAAGAGGAGCTTGTCGCCTCGGCTGGTTACAGCTCGCCGCCGCTTCGCAACAATCGAGCTCGCCGGTTTGGCCCTTCTCGCCGTACCCCGTCTCCGCAAGTATTTCGCCAGGAAGGCACAACGCGCCAACCACCTCAACACCCTGATTCATTGTGCTGGTACCATCGCCGCTTCGGTGCAGCGGCGCAACGTTGCACCCGTCCTTGCGGCTGGCCGGGAAACGGGACGAGGGATCGTTAGCGGCGGCGACCGATTCCCAAGCCAGCGACAGTCGCCTCTTCTACATCAAAGATGCAACCAGTGGTCAACGTTTCCTAGTTGACACTGGTGCTGAAGTGAGTGTGCTCCCCGCTAATTCCTGTGACCACACTCAAGCACCACTGTGCCATCTCCAAGCTATTAACAAGTCCAGCATTCCCGTGTACCGAAAAAAATCCCTGATGGTAAACATCGGCCTACGCCGTGCGTTCCGCTGAATTTTCCTCGTGGCCAACGTGAGTCACGCCATTCTAGGAGCCGATTTCCTTTCGCACTTCGGCCTCCTGGTTGACATGGCTCGAAAAAGAATCCTGGACGCCAAAACCGGCCTTTCTGTCATCGGCAAATCGTCTCCAGTCCATCCGTTCGCATTTACGCTTCTTTGCGACCTACCTTCTCCGTACCGGGAATTGCTGAACGAGTTTCCTTCCCTGACTGCCCCTCCAGACTGGACAAAGCCAGTGAAGCATGACGTCGTTCATCAGATCATCACCACCGGTCCACCTACGCACGCCGTGGCGCGTCGACTGGCTCCAGAGAAACATAAAATCGCGGAACAGGAATTTCACCACATAGTTGAAATCGGCATTGCTCGCCCGTCATCGAGCAACTGGTCCTCGTCGTTACACATGGTCCCGAAGAAATCAGGAGACTGGCGACCCTGTGGTGATTACCGCTCCTTGAACGTGGCCACGGTACCCGACAGGTACCCCCTACCTAATATACAGGACTTCACCAATAACCTCAGTGGATGTACCATCTTTTCAAAGCTTGACCTCTAAAAAGCCTGCCACCAAATCCCCGTAGCCCCGGATGACGTCAAGAAAACTGCCATCATTACACCGTTTGGCCTCTTCGAATTCACTCGGATGCCTTTCGGGTTACGCAACGCAGCTCAGACTTTTCAGCGCTTCATAGACGTCGTCCTCCGTGGTCTACCTTTTGTTTTCGCCTACATAGATGACGTTCTTGTCGCCAGTTCATCGCTATCTGAGCACCTGCACCATCTGCGGATAGTTTTCGAACGCCTAGCAGAGCATGGCCTCATCCTTAATAGCGAAAAGTGTGCGTTTGGGTTGCCGTCGTTGGAGTTTCTCGGTCATTTCATTGACTGCAATGAAATTCGCCCTCTGCCAGACAAAGTGAATGCCATAATCGACTTTCCCCGACCTGAGTCCTTGCGCCAACTGCGCCGTTTCCTTGGGCTGGTAAATTATTACCGGCGGTTCATCCCGGAATGTGCGGCCATTGTTCAACCTCTCGAAACTTTCCTTCAAACTTCCAAGTCTCCCGAGTGCAGTCTTGAATGGTCTGAAGCTGCTGATCGCGCATTCACTACCACCAAGGAGCGCCTGGCCTCTTCTACCTTCCTCGTGCACCCGCGCCACAACGCTCCCACAAGCCTGATGGTAGATGCTTCCCACTGTGCGATTGGAGGTGTACTGCAGCAGCACATCCGCGGCAGCTGGCACCCACTCGGTTTCTTTTCGAAGAAGCTTTCTCCCACTGAGCAACGGTACAGCACTTTCGGACGGAAACTCCTGGCGGAATACCTCGCTGTGAAGCATTTCCGCTTTTTCCTCGAAGGCCGCAGCTTCGTGATCTTCACCGATCACAAGCCTCTTACGAACGCCTTCAAGTCATCGAAGACTACATATTCTCCCCGAGAGGCGCGACATTTGGCTTATCTTGCAGAGTTGACGACGGACATTCGGCATGTCAAGGGAGTTAACAACATTCCAGCCGACGCCCTTAGCCGTATTTCCGCCATACAGCGCTCCGGTTTCAGTTCTCAGGAGTTGGCCCAAGCCCAAAGCGATGACGAGGAGCTCCGAACTCTACGTTCTTCAAACAGCTCCTCTCTGCAACTCGAGGACATTCTATGCCCTGATTCGGGAATCAACATCGTTTGCGACATTGACCCGGTCTCAGGCCGCAGACGGCCATACCTTCCTGCGTCTCTCAGGCGCATTGCCTTCAACTCTATTCACCGTCTCTCTCATCCTGGAGTTCGTGCCTCACAGCGTTTGATTGCCGAGAGATACGTCTGGCCGGGCATGAATACTGACGTACGCGCCTGGGCCCGTTCCTGCGTGGCCTGCCAACAATGCAAGGTCTCTCGGCATACCACATCGCCTCTGGCTACTTTCCCACTACCGGACTCAAGGTTCTCCACAATTCACGTGGACCTTGTTGGCCCACTACCACCATCTAAGGGCTGCCGCTATATCTTGACAGTGATCGACCGTTTTACCCGCTGGCCAAGGGCTTTTCCAATCGACGATATTACGGCTAAGACTGTTGCTTCCACGCTTATGTCGACGTGGATCGCCCGTTTTGGCTTGCCGTCGGAGATTATCACAGACCGTGGCCGCCAATGTGAGTCCACACTCTTTCGCCACTTGACATGCCTACTCGGTGTTACTCACCTAAAAACAACGGCCTATCATCCTCAAGCCAACGGCATGGTCGAGAGGTTTCATCGTCAGCTCAAGGCCTTGCTGATGGCTCACGAATCACCTGAGCAGTGGGCAGTTCACCTTCCTCTTGTGCTGCTAGGATTACGCACCGTCATCAAAGATGATCTTGGTTGTGCCGCACCCCAAATGGTCTACGGCACCTCTTTGCGATTACCGGCAGACTTCCTGGTCTCTCCACAGCCTCAAGATAACCCTTCCTCTCCTGGCCCATCCTACGTAAAGGATCTAACCCGGTTTTTCAGCTATATCCATCCCCAACCGCCGCGGCCGTGTTCCACAAAACCCACTTTTATTCACCCAAGTCTTTCTGCCAGCCAATACGTTTTCATCCGTGTCGACAGTGCCCGCCGGCCACTTCAACCGCCCTACACCGGCCCTCATCTCGTCATTTCACGTGGCGAAAAGACGTTTACAGTTCGCGTTAACGGCCGCGACACTGTCGTTTCCATTGATCGCCTCAAGCCCGCTTTCACCGAGGCCGAACCGCCTGCCTTCGACACCACCATCCACCACTCCACCCTGAACACCACCACTCTCCCCTTCGTTCGCAGCCCCACCCGTGAACATCCCAGTGCAAAGACTGTTCGTTTTGCCGACACTCCGTCTGAAGAGGGGGGGGCTATGTGGCGGCGCCCCAGCAGCTTGCGTCGTCTGCTGCCGCAAACGGGCACGCTCCAGGAACGATGACGCTGGGGCTGAGCCACGAGTGACGAGTGCTGACCACGCGCTTGCGGTGCGCGCTGGGCACGAGCGTGGAATAAAGCGGGGACCCTAGTTTGGGTCCACGGCGCTGTAGCGTGCAGACGTGTGTCTTCGCATCTCTCTGTCGCCGTCGCGACAGAGTAATGGTTCCGGGCCGCACATATGCGAATACAGTACTCTGACTAAAATAACAACGCTCTTTCATGCCTTGAAGTGAAACGGAGAACGGTAGGCCGTTTTGCCTTAGGAGCCCGTGGTAAAACAACTAACGAAGCAGTACAGGGAGATATGGGTTGGGCGTCACCAGAAGGCTAACGATGAAATACGGAAAGAACAGTGGAGAATCAAAGTCAGCAAAGGTAACGAGAACTAAATCAAGCCATATAAAAACAAATAAATGAAGAGAACAAATGGAAGTTAAACATTGCTAGAGATGTATGAAGGACAGAAAAATTGGATATCAGAAAAGGAAACGTCTACGATAATCATAATAGGAATGATTTGCCTGTTGAGGCAAGAGAAGCTTTCTTGTGAACTAAAATTTATGGTGACGTATACACAAAATGATGGGGCATGCATGGTCTACGGAGAACAAACGGAAACAAAGCTGCACATAGTTTTAGAATGTGAGCATCTCCATCCAAATCTTCAAGAGAGAAATATCCGCCTTCCAGAAGTCCTCGTATTTAAGAGTAGGACAGTGGGAGTTAATTTCACGGCTTTCGAGACTACTAAAAGAAGGCTAAATTTCTGGTAGACGAAAAGCATTAAGGGGAATAAAGCCTAGGCAGCTACCACCAGCAACAGAAAAAAGTATTTTGTGCTTGCCCTCAGAGGAGCCTTAGTATTAAATGAAGAGTACAGAACATAGATATATAAGCTTTTCTTGGTACCACGAATGTCATCACCCCTTTTCAAAGGGTACACCACTAGCAATCAATCAATTTCGTGTACATTTCCTCCTTCCCTATCTCTGCCCTGCCACCTATCTCTCCCCACCATCGGGCCTGTGCTCCGTGCCGGACGCTTGCGGAAGGGGTGCGGTTTAACACCTAGCTCTGAACGTCAAAGCTGGTAATCCCGCGAATACTGCCCGAGGTAGCTTAGTGTCACATTTCTACAAAAAGGAGCTGTAGTGCTTCATTGGCAAGACCGTTTCCTTTTCTGTTACGTTTTAAAAGTGAACTGGTCTTCTTTTTTCTTACTCTCAGTCACATTGACATGTCTTTGTCTTAGCCAAGACACAGGTGGTTCACCGAGTCAGCTGTGTTCGTTCCACGAAACCACGTTTTCCTTGAGAGCCGTAGGGCTCTCAAGGATGCTTTGTTCCAGGACAATGGTTCTACAAATCGGGATCGGTTCGGTATCGTACCTCAGCACTCGATATGCCATAAAGAGTTGCAGAGTCGCGCTGACACTCGCACATAGTGTACTCCGACATTACGGTCGGTTCACATGTACCACCTCGCAACTGCAGGGTGCAAAGATGGGGACAAATATTCCTGCATTCTGGCACCCACCAGCTTTCCTACCAATTATAGCTTCGTAGTTGCCGCCACATGTTGCGCTAGGATCGTGCAGAACCATATGAGAGGAATGCCGGAGGCACACACAGGACGGAATGTATTTACAACATATTTAGCCACTCAAGGAAATGAAAGTAACTCAAAAAAGAAATGTTCGCAAAGCGGGTTCGGTTAGCCTTCCACGGCAGTGGCTGTCGCTAGGCCCGCAAAACAGTTGCGTTGAGCACGGCTCACAGGTACGTCTTGTTGGGGCGCAGTGGTCGTCGAGGGTGAGGGTCGCAAACTTGGCCGGCCGCTTCACGGACAGGTCGCCAACGAGCTGGTGTGGGACGCTCCGGAACACCCCCGCGACCAAGCACACCAGGCCCGGAAGTCGTGGCCAGGACTTAGCAACCCGGCGGTCCGAGCAGGAGCATGGGGCCGCTGACGCACCACGAACGTCGGCCTCGCAGAAGCAGAAACCCTTGCTCGAGCCGGAACGTGACGACGCGGCAGAGCCTTGCGATCACTCGTGCCCGAGCCGCACCCAGACGGAAGCTCGCCTTGGTCACCGATGGCGACGGTCGCGTAGCGGACGGCACGTCGACCGGACGTCTGACGTGGGAATGCCCAGTCCAACCGTGCCCTGTCTCGGTCGCCCTGCACTTCCCGGGTTCGCAGCGCTTGCTCGCACCACGCCCTCGTCTTCTCCGTGGCGTCTTTTTCCCAGCGGCCGCTTGGTGTCTGGCACGAGTGAAATCTTCTTCCACTATTTTCCCCGTGCCCCCTCCGAGCCACTCATCGCACCACAATTGACTTCGCTAAAGTTCAAGCAACGGGCGGTTCGTTGCTCCAGTTGTGCGAAAGTACGCTGCAGCTCCGTGTGCCTTTGGGGCTGCATCTGTAGAAATGGGGATGTCAACTTGGCTATCTCTGAGACCACCGTACCTTGTGGACACGGTGATGTCCATGAAATGATAAAGCAGTGTGCACCACCACTTGCAAACTGTCTTTATGTCTTCAGAGAGAGGTGCACCCCATTCGAGAAAATGCACACACACACACACACACACACACACACACACTCACACACACACACACACACACACACACACACACACACACACACACACACACACACACACACACACACGCACGCACGCACGCACGCACACACACACACACACACGCACACACACGCACACACACACACACACACACGCACACACACACACACACACACACACACACACACGCACGCAGGCACACACACACACACACACACACACACACACGCACGCACGCACACACACACACACACACACGCACACACACGCACACACACACACACACACACACGCACACACACACACACACACACACACGCACACACACGCACACACACACACACACACACACTCACACGCACGCAGGCACACACACACACACACACACTGTCATACTCGCACGCACCATTGCATATGCGCATATGTGGCGATGTTAAATCCTAGCAAGAATGTTATGTTCTTCGTGGTTCTTATTTTTCGCGGAATGGTTCAAAGTTTGATCAGCGACAAGGCCATACATATTTTCCCTCCGCATAGTTGTGTGCACTAGGATATGCTTTAGGGCTTATTTATTGTGGTCTTTTCTTTAAGTTTATAGTCTTCCTTGGGCTACTTGAACCTAAAACTTTTAGTCTCTATGTACGTCCGCCCTTCGTTTCCCTTCGTTTCAACCATCCGCGCAAAAGTTGGAAAAATTCTAACGAGAAGTTTGCGTGTCCAAAACGTTTCTGACCAACTGAATCAAGAAACATATTTGACACTTGTCAACCTGTTGAGCAAAAAGAAATTATTGGTCTCGTTTGTGGCAAAAAGACAATTCACAACCTGAATTTGCAAGTTATTTTAATTGACAATAAGCGTGTGCTGTATGTTTGCGAGGGAAAATAAAGAAACAGGCGTTAAAATAATATTTTTCAAACAAAATACAACAAGAGCGCATGCGAGCCGGACCTCTGGGCAGTGCTTAAAATTCAACACTACCGAAAGCTTCCAAAAGATGGCGCGAGCAGTGGAACACAGTCAGAGTTTCTGAACAAGTTAAAATTGATTTGACTTGGGAAAACTCCTACGTGTTTAGTGTAGAGTACCAAAAGAGGGTGGAAGCTTGAGCGGTGGGCAGGCGTGCGAAGAGAAAGAAACATTTATGGGGATGAGGCGGCAGATGGCTAACGTCTTTCGACCACATTCGTGGTGAAGTGAGCAGATACTCGGCCAATTTTTACAACACCGACATGGCGAGTTTTCAAAGAAAGGAGCTGTTTAAGCTTGAGCTTCGTCCGGTGGCGTGAGCAAGAAAATACAAATAGAATGACGCACGCGATGCCTCTTGGCGAGGAGGGATAGCGCGAAAGCAGTGCGCTTCAGCAAATAGCGGAAGGCACGGGCTAGCCTCGAAGCCATGCTCAAATGTACTCGGCGAAAGCGTGGTATAAAAGAAGGTCGACTGGCGCAAGATGAGAGATAGCGGAGCCTAGCCTAATGGAGGGCGCCTGGGAAACCGCGAAGCTGCGGATTGGCCTAGCTTCGTCACCCGGTGATTCGTTGTCATTGTGTGGGACAGACTTGACCGGCCGGGGAAAATACTGCCAAAGGAGTGTCCTCACCGCCTCAACAGTTAGGTTCGCCTAGCAAGGACATCGGAAACCCTAACAAAGCTTAACAAAGCCAAGAAAAACCTAGCAACACTTAGCAAGCCCGGAAGAAACTAGCTCAACCCCCAGCTCCGCTGTTTCTCCAGCCTTCCACCAATAGCGCAAGCTGTGCAAATTTTCTGTATGCTTTCTGTAATGAGGTATTTAACCTAAATGTTCAATAGAGGAAAGAAAAGCGATTACTTTAGCATTGTTTTGTGACCAGCATGCTGATCATGAACTATGGCTCACGTGTTGTTGTATTGTCTTGATTGTTTTTTTTTGGCCATAACGGGGAAAGCCTCGAGACCTATTACGACGACGTAGAAAAAGAAGGCAAGCTAATCAGCCTTAGTAACTTCTTTCTTCTCTGTGTTTCCGTGACATTCATTGTGTTTTTTGTGTCTCCCAGGCATGACTCCATGGAAAAGCTTAATATGGCAAGGGTTTCCTGGCGCTTTTTTAGCGCCTTTTGTATAGAGACGGCAATAAGGTGCTCTTAGTGCGCACGTTTTAAGGTACAAACAGTCTCTGGACCAGGGCTGATCCGAAAAACAGTAAGTGGGTGATTAGTACAGTTGGCGTGAAACTTAGACTCAGTGAACGAGTTATCAAGCCTATATGAAACACAGTCATTATGGACCCGGTAACACCTATTTCAAACCCTCAGCTGGCGGTGCGGATTCGGGAACAAGCTCTTTGACCGCATCATTCGAAACAGACGATATGAGATATACGACGGGTATCATCCAGTCACCAAATTCTCCGGAGTGTACTCCGCTATGCCGAAGTCGTCCACTCGAAATTCGGGAAATAGTTAGTATGTGGGTACGGCAACCATGTTGCCAAATTGATGTGTCATCTTTAGGTTAGTGTAAACGCAAGACTTGCACAAAATGTAACCTCATTCCTTTTAAAATACAGTAATTATAAGACTTTCAATAAATATGTACGGGTGACATAGCTACAAAAGCTCATATAAGAACTGGGCAATGGTGATATCACCACGCTGAACGAGGCTGGTCGTGCCAAATGTATTGAGAAATTATTGCCGTAAGAATTCAACACAAAAGCGATATCACATTATCCATCAGCCCGGCGACAGTGTTCGCATAGCTTTTCCTGAAGGATGTGTCGAGCTGCAGAAGGTCTTTAGGAGATCGATCCAGCTGACAACAACAAAAAATTGGGTTTTAAAAATTACTAACGTACAGATGCAGACTACCACGATGTCAAAGCCCAAAATGTTTCGCCCTGTAGTAAATAAATAGCATTGATGGTTTCGCCTAGCTACGACAGTATACACTGTGATTTAGGCTGAGCGGTTCATGCCGTATTATTCAACAAAGAAGTTGGAGATTCAGATTTTGCGATTCTTTGCTGGTATGACTCAAAATCCTGGCAGAAATAAAAATGAAGTCTGTTTCCCGATTTTTCAGCTTGAAATCGAACTTGAATTCACGCGGGAAAATAGCACGAAAGAAGGCGTGTTCCTCTCCAGCCAGATGAGATAAGCGTTAGAGCGTCTGCGTCTTGCCATAATTCGTTAGAGTCCCAAAGTAAATCTCTTCCGCGTGAGAGACTAACAATTCTTCATAGTGTGACTGATGAAATAATGGTGGCGCAGTAGCGAAGTTCCCCATGTAAGGTGGCCTGGCCAATGTTCTTGGGAAATCTGTGGAACGTTTATGCCATATTAAAATTCTCTGTATCCAGGAGTAACACCGGGTAGAAATCCGGCTATACGTCCTCCCGCAAATTTACCATATTCTCAAAAAATATTTCAACACAAGAATTGTAATAAGGTACATTTACCTATCCTTATCAAGCCACCTGCCTGACTTGGCTATGCAAATGGTCCGTCCCGGCAGGATAATGTGTCGGTCCACTGTGGTTTTTAGGTCCATCCGGAAGATGGCCTTGTAGGGCTTCGAATGTTTATAAAGGAGGTCATTCAGGTGAGTAGCATATGAATACCTAAAGCACTTAATTTGTTCTTATTACTAATAAAAACTTGCTTTGCAGCTCTGATGAAAAATGTGGAAATTGTGCTGCCACCACATGAAGCAGAAGTATACTACATGAAGCTGAGTAAGTGTAGCTAAGAGGGTTTCAAAATATCCTGCGGAATCCCGGAATATATGTCATAAGTACAATCTCACTTATTACAAATATTGTTTGCTTGCTTTTCTGCGTGTTTATTTTTTCTCTCTGAAGAATACAGTTAAAAACCCCCACTTCTCGACGAGAGCTCAAAAACGGTGGAGAACCGGTACTATTTGTTGAAATCAAAGATGATGAGATATTTCGTACTTCACGTCAGATTTACTTTGTAGGAAAGCTGCATGCATCCGGGTGCTGCGCCTGTTTTAAAAACTGAGGAGGTTACGCAGAACGTGGATCCCGTAGCCATGACCACAACTTTTTTTCATGAAATAAAAGCTAAATCGCCGCCCTTTTATACGACACCGTAGGTGACCCATGGATAGATAAAAAATTGGCGGACGATTACGATTTTTCCTAATGCAAAATTCGTGCGAAATGCGAACACCAGTCATCGCGGCGACGGCGAATAGCTGTGTCATCTCAGGAGGTAATCGCATCATTAGCGTTAAATCGTAGCATGGCACCCACGTGGAGCATGTCTCGCGCTGCCTCGGCACACCACCCTCCGCCTCCCGCTTTTGCTTTTCTTTCCAACTCAGATTTTCTGCTCGCTCCATCTCGTATATCTTCGGTGTCCTCTTCGTTCGCTCGGTTACACCGAGGCCGACGGCGACGCGTAACATAAGGAGAGGGCGCTTAAGTGCTTTGCCCTAAATCGTTCAGTGATCCTCCTCACCATGATCATCAGCCGGCAGAACTCGCCAGACGCACATGATCCCGCCGGCCTGCGTCGTTTTCCCTCATGCACTTCAAAAGTGACCTTGCGGCGTTTCTCTTGCTTTTGCGGGCGTCTTTGCGTCACTTTTTAAAGTGTCTGCCAGTTGCAGCGCCCGCTTAAGGGATGTGCACAGGAGTCTCTTGGCCCATCCGCGCAAGAAGGATCTCCACGTTTTTTACACACCGATGGCTTCGTCCGATTAATCCCTGCCAGCTAGGGTGATTTAAAACTTGCAGTGAGGAGCATGCAGTATACGTCAGACATCACAATCGTGTCTGTGCTACGCGCCATTAACACCTTAATATATTTGAGGTGTATTCTAGAGGAAGCAAGGGGCGGGGGGGGGGGGAAACTCGTCAAAGGCGAACTGTAGCATGTGCTGGCGCTGCACCATAGCCACAAAGACCGCCCATGAAGCTGTGCTAAGAGACTCAACAAGTTTGTCAGACTTTTGGCGCAGTGCCCCAACTTCTTTGATAACTCGCCTACCAATCTCTCGCAGCTATCACAAGCGATAACAGCCCAGTGGTATACAAGATCTATGACAGATCCGGAAACTGTCAAGACGCGACCACGCTCCTTCACAAGACCTGCAGCGGCCAGAAGACCCAGTGCACCCTGGCGACGAGAACTGTGTTCCCACGACTTCGGCTGCTCCGAGATGAAGTTCACCCGCTACCCGGGTCCTCAGCCGTTCCCCGTTTGCGCAGAATAGCACGATTGCGCCTGAGTGCATTTTAAGCGCTCTTGGGGACAAGGGAATTCGCAAGCACGGATCGCTCCGTCTTCTGCGTGGCTTTAACCATCAAAGTTCCGGAAAGGTCTACCGGTCATGCGGATACCACTATTGCAGGTGGGTGACCCGTGGAAATAAGTTTACAAGACGTTGAGTGAGACCGGTGGCCACCGCCGCGCTAACCCTAACCTCGACTACGGCCCCGCCGGAGCCGGGGCGGGTCCCCGGCGGACCCCCGTCCACTGAGGAAATGGCTACAGCCATGCGAATTGAAGTTGACGGGATTGAGATTGACCCGGAGGCATGCACCAGAGCCAACGACTGGCGTACGGCAGGAGAAAAGATCAAGAAGTCGGACGGCGACGTGGCGGCCATGTCGCCAACGCCCGGCAACGGCGGGGGGATAGCCAAGGCCACCCCAGACGGCGTGGAGCGGGTGACGCGCCCGCCTATTAACAATGGCAAGCTGTTACGAAAGGCACGGATGCCGGAGCTCCCGCGAGACGACAGGAAGATCATCGTTCGCCCGCGTGGAGGGCTCCGAGGTGGCGCTGTGACCAGAGTAGAATTAAGTCGACCAATCACGGCGGCAGCGCAAGTTGCGGCGGAAGATGCAAGGGGGGATGTTGTGTGCCCCAACAGCCACCAGAATATCTTGGTGATCAGCACGCCCCGACGGGGGAACGCCGATCGCTACAATGCGATCGAGCGCATTGATGTATGTGGGACTACATACGAAGTATGTGCGTACGAGGCCGTCCCCCAAGGAACTGTGAAGGGGGTGATTCGCGATATACCACTTGAAGACTCAGCTCTGGATATCCAACAGCACGTGGTCCACGAATATAATCCAACGGCACTGCAAGCAAACCGCATCGGAAAATCACGATCAGTGGTGATTGCTTTCGCAGGGAGGAAAGTTCCACGCTACGTCAGCTACGGAAACCTCCTCACGGAGTGTACGCTATACCGTAAACAGATTGAGGCCTGCCAAGCCTGCGGCCGGTTGGGGCATTGCCTCGACGTATGCCCTGACCCAACAGACAAGATTTTCCGGGGATGTGGGACCGCCGGACCCGCTGAGGGTCACGCGTGCGAGCCCAAGTGTGGTCTCTGCGGAGGCAACCACATCACAGCAGACAAAACCTGCAGAGCAAGATACAAGACCCCTTTCATCGTTCGGCAACGTCGATGGGAGAGGAGACAGAAGAACCAACAAGAACGGGGACGAAGCCCCGACCGCAGAGGTCCTGCAGGAGGACCCCAACGGGGCAGCAGATCGAGATCGAAGACGCCCACTAGGTGCGCTGGGGGTCGTCGGCGCAGCTGCTCCCGGTCGCAATCTCGGATGCGCGGTGGCGCCGGCGGCCGACAGGGGCGCTCTCACTCAAGGCCGGTGCAGAGTGGCAACCGCCACTGGGAGACGGCGGGGCGAGGAGCGTCTACCGCACGGAGTGGTTCGAGACGGCGGAACGAGCTCGAGGATGGCGAGGCGTCGGCACGGAGGCGGCGCTCGAGGTCCAAGGGACGGCCCGGAGATCAACGCGGACCAGCAACCAAAAAGGTGGGCTGGGCTAGCAGGTCTCCCAAAACGTCCGACTCGGAGTTCCCTCCCCTAAATTCCCCCTCTTCCCTTCCTCAGTCAACAACCAAAGAAAATGCAGAAATTGCAGAGTTAAAACAAATAATCGCGAAACAGAACGCGCACATCCTAGAACAAAACGCCCAAATCAAAGGGCTAATGAATAAGCTAGAACAGTTAGTAACAAGAGGACCAGGTCAGGGAGCATTAAAGGACCAGGCAGAGATGCCAGCGGCGGAGGGCCCGCGCAAAATGCCCTGCAGGAGGCCACCCCCTCCGGCTTCAAGCACGACGCAGGCCCAACACAGGCAAGAGGCCATGGAAGCCGAGGACGCTACAGTCAAGGAACTAGCCACACAGCCGCCGGTAGAGGAGCAGAAGCAGCTTACGCACGGGGAAACGGTCATCCTCACGGCACTAAGGCGCATAGAAGACCGGCTCAGCACACTTGAAGTTAAGTACGAGAAACATGCATCACGTATTGCAGCATTGGAGATCAGGATGAGATCCATGTCACTGAATAAAGAACGAATGGGTAGAATAAAAGAAGACATTGCCAAGCGGCGCGGAAGGCTTGAAGTCACGAACAGCGAGGATAATGACCTCAAACCCCAAGCACAGTAAGAGACGGCGGGACAGCAATGAGCCCACGACAATTTTCCAATGGAACTGCAGAGGCATCCGGAACAAAGACATGGAACTAGCACTATACATGAACGCAGTAGAACTTAGACCAGCTATCCTTGCTCTACAAGAGACAAGAGGAATTCCGAAGATACCAGGGTACGTTACGTACACCGACCCCACCAAAATGGGGACGGCGATTCTTGTGGAAAATCGCATAGCAGCAACACAGCACCTGACAGCGCAAGCGGGGTGCGAACACACGCTGGTTAGAATACATGCGCAGGAAATCGGCAGCAAAAGTAATATCTTTATCATGAGTGTCTACTGTAGACCATCACAAAAGCAATACGAATTCGACCGAGCTGTGTTGGATGCGAAGAGGTTGGCCAGGACCAGACAACTTCTGATCCTGGGGGATTTCAACGCACCACACACACTATGGGGATATAGGTTTCAATCAAAGAGAGGAAAGGCCTTAGTCAAGACTATGGAGGCCATGGATATAACGCTACTCAACGAACCTGGAGTACCAACACGAAGAGGGAACAGCGCATCTAGAGACACCACACCGGACCTGTCATGGCTCAGCGGTTCACTCGACGTCACATGGAAATGTGAAGACAAGGACCTGGGCTCTGATCACCGCGTTGTTACACTCACAGTACGAGGTCCTGACTTTCGAGCCAAGGTGGGAACAGCCCACATCACAGACTGGGACAAGATGCCTACATGCACACAACAAGCGGAGGACGACGCGGAAGAAACGACATAATCTCACTTATCGTACAAGGAATGGGCTGACAGCAGAAGCGGATCCTCGACCAGTTCACCCGGAAAATCGCGACAACAACAAAGGTACCATTTGTTGACAGCAGGCTTGCCCACATGTGGGCAGCGCGGCATTCACTCACCAAGCGCTGGAAGAAGCAGAGACGGAATAAAAAGCTCGCCCGCCGCATAGCTAAGCTCAACGCAGACATATCAGAACATGTGTCCAAACTTAGTAGAGAAAATTGGCTACAGATATGCGACGGTCTCCAAGGCCAGCTGTCTGTGGGAAAGACATGGAAGCTGCTACGGCACCTCCTCGACCCCACAGGCAGCAAGACGGGAAGCCACCGCTCGTTGACAAAAGTATTGAACATATGACGGAGACGGTGACCGGCTGGTCAAGGCGCAGAAAGAGCACTATCTACAGACGGAGCGGGGGCAACACCCGGCCCCACAAGAATACACAGGTACCCATAACGAGGACCTGGACAGGCCCTTCTCGCTTTCGGAGTTCTGGTCATCAATTGACGATAGTAATAAGAAGAGTGCCCCTGGCAAAGATGCTATTACATAAAGACTACTTACAAACATGAGCAGCAGGGCAGCGCAGTCCCTCCTCGAACACATAAATAGGGCTTGGGAGAGCTCGCAGATCCCCCCAGAATGGACAGAAGCCGAAGTGCGATTCATTCCTAAACCCGGAAAAGCCCCAGCCATAGAGAACATGAGGCCAATCTCGCTAACCTCATGCGTGGGAAAGGTGATGGAGAGGATGGTGCTCCGTCGACTCCAAGCGCACCTTGAAAACACCGATCAACTGCCAAAGACAATGTTTGGATTTAGGAAACAACTATCCACCCAAGATGTGATGCTCCAACTTCACGAGTTAGTCATCAAGCAAGCTACCAGAAACAGCCCCAGGGCAATTCTGGCCCTAGACCTAAAGGGGGCTTTCGACAACGTTACACACGCAAGCATTCTGACGAACCTCAATGGTACGAGATGCGGCACACGCCCTTTCGGATATATCAAGAATTTCCTATCCTCCCGTACGGCGCAAATCTCGGTGGGCAACGAGCGATCGGAACCCATCGAACTTGAGGAACGAGGTACCCCTGAGGGAGCAGTCCTGTCACCACTCCTTTTCAACCTGGCTCTGCTACCCCTCCCACGCCTGTTGGATCAAATTGAAGGGATCGTTCACGCGCTCTACGCTGACGATATTACAATATGGACGAAACAAGCGGGTTCCGATGGTTGGATAGAGGAGACCCTCCAAGCGGCGGCACTGACCATGCACGAGTACGCGAGGACCTGCGGACTGAGCTGCGCGCCACAGAAATCGGAGCTCCTCGTGGTCCAACCCGGCAAACCCCGCCAACAGCTCCCGCCTGACATCGCTATCCAAATCGAAGGCGTCAAAATCACGCCGACGGACAAATGCCGAATCCTCGGGCTTACCCTACAAGATGACGGAAAGTCACACCCCGCTGTCGATAAAATTAAGAACAGTGCTGAGAAGATCCTTGCGATGCTGCGAAAAGTCACCACCCGGAACAGAGGCCTGAAGGAGGACGACGCCCTCAGGCTAGTACAAGCGTTCATAATATCAAGAATTACATATTCGGCACCGTATATCAATCTCAACAAGACCCAGAAGACTACACTCGACGCCATCATCCGAAAGGCCACTAAGCAGGCCCTCGGCTTACCGATATACTCGTCAACCCAGCGCTTACAAGCCATGGGCGTACATAACACGGTTGACGAGCTCATCGAGGCCCACCTATCCAGCCAGCGTCTCCGCCTGAGCCAGACAATTCCCGGCCGCGCGGTGCTGGACAAGATAGGATGGCGCAAAGAACAGGCAACAATCAAGACCACCATACCAACAGAATGGACGAGGACCTTAAAGACCAAGCCCCTACCCCGAAACATGGCCCCGGGCAAGGACGACGGTAGGAGGCATGCTCGAGCCAAAGCAGTGTCCCAGCAACTACAACAAGAAAATGGAGTGCTCTACGTAGACGCCTCTCTTGTGAAAGGAAGCAATCGCGCAGCGGTGGTGGTCACCGATGCAGAACGACTCATCAACAGCGCGGCGGTAAAGACTAAGGAGCCCACGACAGCGGAGGAAGTGGCCATAGCCCTGGCGCTCGTTCAACCGGGCGTCGGTGTGGTGGTCACTGACTCAAAGAGAGCCTACAGCGGTTTCAGAAAGGGGGTGATCTCCTCAGAGGCCGCCACAATACTATCGAAAAAGAGGGCACCGGGCCGAGCCATAGAGCTCACATGGGTGCCTGCCCATACAAAGGTAGCCGGCAACGTCATCGCTGACTACCACGCCCGAGCAATGACCCTCCGGGCAGGGCAGGACACGGACACCCAAACTCCGGCACTCACATATAAAGAAATTACGAACGAATACAAAGACGAGCGGCGTACCCTCCCCTAGCCACACCGCACCCTGACCAGGGAGCAACAGACAATACTCAGGCGCATCCAGGCGGGGTCACTAGCCCACCCCGTCCTGTTGCATACATTTTACCCTGAACACGAGGGGGACCGCTGCCCTTTCTGTAAAACAAAAAACGGCACGCTCGCACACATACTGGCGAAGTGCACTGAACTCAAGGGCCCTATACCCCCCCACCCTCCCTCCACCTCCCCTACCCCACTCCACGAGCGATGGAAGACCTTGCGGTCCAGCCCCGCCCTGCCGACCCAGCTAGCGCTGACGGCCAGGGGCCAGGAGCTGCTGGCCCAATACGGTTCCCGCGACCTGGGAACCGCTCCGTCTGGCGTCTGAAAACGCCTCGAGCTCAAATAAAGTTACTACTACTACTACTACTACTAGGCGCTCTTGGTCCGCGCATTTCGCGTTACCAGCTGGCCATGCAAATAAATAATTTTTGGGAAGAAAATTTCCACTCGGCATGAATAAGAACACCATGCAGTGTCTTTCTTTATAACGCAAAAGACTGATATGTCTCATTGTCCTGTTGACCTTAAACTTCGTTGAGCAAAAAATCTCAACCATCGGAAAAAAAGAATTTCTCTTTGTAAAAATGTAACGACCCTTTCTGCAAAAAAGATGTTTGAAACAGG